>NC_089900.1:3826163-4143968 GCF_040182565.1 Anser cygnoides | reverse complement strand
TCTGTCACAGACCATTTTCCCCACTCTCCTCTCCATCTGTAGTGCTGCCATACTCTTCTCCCTCACAATGATGTGCTGAGGGTATGTTTGCCATTCCCTTGTGTACCACCTCTGCCTCCTGCATGGCAGACCAGGGGATGATGCTGAGGCCATCTCTAAGTACAGAGCCCCATGGGCTGTCCCAGAAGGAGGATCCCAGCGTGTGCTGCAGTTCCCTCCATATAACACATCCTACTTCTACAAGTGAGGGACATGCAGTGAAGAGGAGTTCAGGCACACTGAGGGGATGCTCCATCCCAGGTGCCTTCGCTCCTGTCTTTTGAGAAAATCCCAGCCCCAGGACAAGCCTCAAACCCAACCCTCCTGGGAAGGCTCTCAAGAGCAGAGGCGTGTTGGTGCAGGAACACAGCGGTGACTTCTCCAGCGCTCCACTTCTTATATCCAATGGCCTTTGTCACCATTTGGAGATGTTTCTGGTGGACTTGTCAGGAAATGCTGGAAAGGAACTGGGCAGAAGGGAGGTGACAGTTTCTCAGGACAAGAAAGGAAATCTCTCGTCTCTCTCCCGAGCTGTGCCATCTCCATGCTGCTGACCTCACAGGCCTTCAAATGACACATGCTGATGTCACAGGGGGATGGATGCACTGCATCACCAGGATATCGTCACTGGAGCAGCGGCAGTGCCGGCACTTCCCTGCAAGGCCTGGTCCCTGCTGGGCACTGCTTGGGTGCTCCCCACCGCTGTCCTTCTGTGGCCAGGAGTGGGGGCAGCAGGCAGCAAGGTTGCACTGGGTGACCCTCGCTGACGGGCGGAGGAGCAGGGGCACCTTGCAGAGGAGCTGTGGTTGAGGAGCCAGGGCGGGCATCCCTTGTCGTGAGCTGAGGGCCAGCAGCAAGTGAGATGGAGGGCTGCTGGAGGGCGACCATCACCTCCAACCTGACTTCCCTCTTTTCAGTGCTCCTGCAGCTCTCCTCCAAAGGTGAGGGTGTCAGGAGCCCCTTCCCGACGGGTTGCCCAGGGGCTGTCAGCTGTCCAGAGCTCCAAGTCCAGGGCTTTGGGAGGAGACTGAATAGGGCTGATGGCTGCTGCAAGAGCCCTGCCTGAGGGTCCCGCTGGGCTCAGGAGATGATGTAGCAGCCAGGACCCCTGGGTCCTGATGCCAGGGCTGTCCTGAGGCCCAGGGCTCCTCTGGCCATGGCTCAGAATTCTCCTGATGGGGACAGTCCAGGGCCAGGTTTCCCTGGGAACTGGTGCCTCTTTGGGATCTGGCTCTGGGAGGAAAGATGTCCGGTGTCCCAAAGACTGGTGTGGCCTGCAGCTCCCACAGGTCTCTCAGGAATGTTCCAGCAATGCCTGTGTTGGAAATCAAGCCTTCCTCTTCTACTGCTGTCCTTCAGGGGAACCTCTCTTCATTCCTGTTTGTGTGGCCAAGCTGGCAGAGCATGTCCTGGATGCTGAGATGCCATCTCCGGAATGCCGCAGCCCTAGGTCTGAACACTTCCCATACCCCTACATGATGGATTTACCCTGCTACGCAAGTGACCTCCTCCACCCCACTCCATCACAACCCCTCCCCAGAGGAAAAGGGGAAGTAAATATTTTTTGTGTGGTCTTTTGGGGTCCCAGGAGTTGGAGTCTTGTTCAGCGGTATCTCTCCATGGGCCGCAGCTTCCTCCAGGCCAAATCCACCTGCTCCACTGGGGGTTCCTCCATGGGCTGCAGCGTGGAGATCTGCTCTGCTGTGGGACCCATGGGCTGCAGGGGGACAGCCTGCTTCTCCATGGGCCTATCCATGGACTGCAGGGGAACTTCTGGTGTCTGGAGCACCTCCTGACCTTGGTGTCTGCAGGACTGGTTCTCACTCCTCTCCCTCCCAGCTGCTGTTTCCCAGCATGTTTATTCCTTTTTAAATCTGCTCTCACAGAGGTGCAACCAGCATCACTCATTGGCTCGGCTCCGACCAGCAGCTGCTCTGGCCTGGAGCGGGCTGGACATTGGTCAGCAGGTGGTGAGCAATTCCACTGTGCATCACTTGCTTTGTGCATTCTACTATCATCATCATCAACAACAACAACAGCAATAACATCTTTATTATTATTATTTCCCTTCATTTTCTCTCTTATTAAACAGTCTTTATCTCAATTCATGAGATTTTATCTTTTTTCCCCTCTCGATTCTCTCCCCGTCTCAATGATAGGGTGTGGAGTAAACGGCTATGTGGTGCTGAGCTGCCTGCAAGGTTAATCCACAACACTCCCTTTGGCACATAACATAGGGTCCAAAGGGTAGAGATAATGACAGATCTGACCAGAGCATGTTAAAATAAAATTGTTATAAGCTTATTATTTGCTGAAAATAATGTTGATTTTTTGGGGGGATCTCAGGGTTGTAGTTGTGTTTGGTCTCTGAATTACGTTGGATAGTACATTACCAACTGTGTGTTCCTTGCAGTGCTGTTTATCACTTCTGGGGGCTGGTTTAAGGTTTTTATTTTGCTGTAATGTGTAACACTGGCTTATGGTATGATAAAATTTTTGGAAGTGAGACTGATCTGGTAGTTGTACTCAGCATTGCTGTCACCACTGTACTTCAGGAACCATCTATCAGAAACTATTCTGATCTTGTGAAGCCCCACTTGGAGTACTGCATCCACGTCTGGGGTCCCCTGTACAAGAAGGATGTCGATCTGTTAGAATGGGTCCAGCGGAGAGCCACAAAGTTGGTCAAAAGGCTGGAGAACCTCTCCTATGATGTAAGGCTAAGAGGGCAGGAAATGGTCAGCCTGAAGAAGGGAAGGCTCAGGGGTGACTTCATTGCAGCTTTTCAAATTTTAAAGGGAGCTTATAAAAAAGATGGAGAGTGACTTTCTCCTTGGGCAGACAATAAGAGGACAAAGGGGGATGATTTTAAACTAAAAGAGGGGAGATTTGAAGTGGAGAGTAGGAGGAAATTCTTCATGGTGAGGCACTGGAACAGGTTGCCCAGAGAAGCTGTGGATGCCTCATCCCTGGAGGTGTTCCAGACCAGGTTGGATGACACCCTGAGCAACCTGTTCTAGTAGGTGGCATCCCTGCCCATGTCGGGGGGTTGGAACTAGATGATCTTTAAGGTCCCTTCCAAGCCAGGCCATTCTATGATTCTGTGATTCTCTTCTGGGACTTCCTGTGGTCACAGTTTCCCTTCAGTTCTCCAGGTGGACCTGAGCTGAAGAACCTTGTCTGGGGGTGATCTTTGGGGTAAGGGCCAGCACATGGGTTGGGAGAGACTGTCTCAGGGATATGTGCTGCATGTCTACATGCAGACATGCATATGTGCTGCATGCTACATGGATGTGTACAGCAGGAGAGCAGGAAGCTCACATGGCTGCTGGGTCATGCTTCCATCAATGCAAACCTTGACACGGGATCCCAGCCTTGCTTTCCAAGACACCCTTCACAAAGGGCAATGGCATTAAGAGATTGGCAGGTTAGGGCACCAGTCCTCCTTCAGTTACTCCTCATGTCAGGTGGTGCACCAGGAAACCATAGACTTGTGGTTCTGCATGATGAGCATGAGTTAGGGTACACACAGTCCAGACCTTGTCTTGGATGAGATGAACACCAGTATTTGAGGCAACTTCTAGTCAAGGTCAGCTCCCATCTGATCTCTCCTCATGCCTCCTCTCTCCTCTCCAGCTCTTCCTGGCCACCTCCCCATGCTCCCCATGTGGCCCTGAGCTGGTGGTGCTATGAGCAGACCAAGCATGCTGTGGTGCCCAAGAGGTGACGGCACACTGGCTGTGCTGCACACGGTGGGAAGTAGACCTATCTGTATTGGGATCACTGCTGCTAAACTCTCACTCTGGATTCAACATCTGTGGCAGATGCTCAGGAAGGCTAGGGAATATTTCCAAGGACTCTAGGGGTTTCCAGGTATTTTATAGATCCAGGCAGCTGTACTTCCCTGAGGATGAGGGGAACCCCTCTCCAACCTTCCTTCTTTGAGCATGCTGGTCCCTCACTGAATCCCACAGGCACTGAGTTCTTGTTTGCCTGGGGACATCAAAATTTGGCACTGTTCCTATGGGTGACTCCCCCTTGGGCAATCTCTCACTTTGTAGGGCTCCAGGCACTGCCCACCCCTGGGACATGCTCCCTAGGGAGAACCCCTGAGCTTCCCAGGCAGCTCCACATTAATCTCCTAGAGGATGTTCTCTGCCCTGCCCCATGTGGGACAGACACGGGGATGTACCTCAGTGACCATTCACCACTTTCACTGTCATCAGACACCAACAGGTTACTCCTAAATCCTACCCCTGATTTCTCACAACTCATATGATGGTGATGAGCTTTTTGTCTCCCAAATGCACAGAGTTACAGGCCTTCTGAGGTGCAGCAGCTTGTATTGGGCTTACGTGTCACTGTTTTGGTAGCAGGGGGGATCTAGGGCTGGACCCTGTGAGCAGAGTCCAGAAGCTGCCCCATGTTAAAGAAGAGCCAGTTACAGATGGCTCCAGAAGTGACCCATTGCTGGCCAGAGCCGAGGCAATGGGCGATGCTGGGTTGGCCTCTGTGAGAACAGATTTAAGGAAGGGGAAAAAAAATCTGCTCTGAAGCTGCAGCTGGGAGAGAGGAGTGAGAAAATGTAGTGAGAAGCAGTCCTTGGTACAGACACCAAGGTCAGTGCAGAAGGAGGGCAGGAGGCGCTCCATGCACCAGAGCAGAAGTTCCCCTGCGGCCTGTGGACAGGCCCCTGGTGGAGCAGGCTGTCCCCCTGTAGCCCATGGGTCCCACATGGAGCAGATCTCCACGCTGCAGCCCGTGGAGAAGCCCCCGGTGGAGCAGGTGGATGTGGCCTGGAGGAGGCTGTGGCCCATGGAGGACCCCTGCCGGAGCAGACTCCAGACTGCACTGTATCCCATGGAGAGGAACCCACGCAGGAGCTGGGGGCCTGGGGGGATCAGTTCGGGAAGGATGGCATCCATGGGAGGCACCCCAGACTGGAGCAGGGGCAGAGGGTGACCATGAAGGAGCGGCAGACACAAAGTGTTATAGACTGACTGCAGCCCCCATTCCCCGTTCCGCTGCACCACTGGGGGGAGGAGGTAGAAGACAGTGGATTGGGGTGAAGGTGTTTTTATGGCCTTTAGTTTCTCACTGCTCTCGTCTGTTAGTAATGCTCAATAACTTACCTGAATCTCTCTACAAAGTCTGTTAAGACCATGACTGAAATATATCAGTCATTTGCCTCTCCCTTAAATCAACCCTGGAGTCCTTTTCCGCTCTTTTTTCTCCAGCTTTTCCTTTAGAGGGGGGTGAAAGAGCAGTGTGGAGGACTTCAGCTGCCCATCTATGTGAAACCACCACACTGCTCAGCCATGTTATTGGCAACATCTTTGAAAGAAGAGACAGGATTTCAGGCAGTGCACTGGGGAGATTCCATTTTATTAAGCAGATGCTAAGAGAGAGTACTGGCATCCAGGTAGACAAAAAATGTCCAGAGAAAAAAAAAATAGCAATTTCATAGCTCGGGAGAAGTGGGGTGAATAAAATACTTTTTTCTACGAAAGTAATACATGGAAATGACACTGAAGATAAATATAACATCATGGTAATGAAAGTAAGTACCAAGCCTCCAAGAAAAACCAAAGGAAGTCACTTGTGGAGAAAGAGGAGAAATGTATCAATCTGAGGAAAAATCCACGTAATCACTTTCCTGATAGCACGCTTGAGCTCCTTGTTTCTCATGCTGTAGATGAAAGGATTGAATATCAGGGGCACCACTGAGTACAGAACTGCCACCACCAGATCCAGGGATGGGGAGGAGATGGACGGGGGCTGCAGGTATGCGAAAAAGCCAGTGCTGAGGAACAGGGAGACCACAAACAGGTGAGGGAGGCACGTGGAAAAGGCTTTGTGCCGCCCCTGATCAGAGGGCATCCTCGGCATGGCCCTGAAGATCTGCAAATAGGAGAGCACAATGGAAGCAAAACACCCCAAAAACAGAACACTACTGAATGTGAGAAGCCCAGCTTCCCTGAGGTAGGAGTTAGTGCAGGAGAGCTTGAGAATCTGGGGGATTTCACAGAAGAACTGGTCAATAGCATTGCCTTGGCAGAGGGGCAGGGAAAATGTACTGGCCGTGTGCATCAGAGCATAGAGAACCCCACTGCCCCAGGCAGCTGCTGCCATCTGGGCACAAGCTCTGCTGCCCAGGAGGCTCCCGTATTGCAGGGGCTTGCAGATGGCAACGTAGAGGTCGTAGGACATGATGGTGAGAAGAGAATACTATGCTGAAAACAAGAAGACAATCAGAAAGACCTGTGCAGCACAAACTGCATAGGAGATGGCCCTGGTGTCCCAGAGGGAATTGGCCATGGCTTTGGGGAGAGTGGTGGAGATGCAGCCCAGGTCGAGGAGGGCGAGGTTGAGGAGGAAGAAGTACATGGGGGTGTGGAGGCGGTGGTCGCAGGCTACGGCGGTGAGGATGAGGCCGTTGCCCAGGAGGGCAGCCAGGTAGATGGCCAGGAAGAGCGCGAAGTGCAGGAGCTGCAGCTCCCGCGTGTCTGCGAATGCCAGGAGGAGGAACTCGGTGATGGAGCTGCTGTTGAACATCTGATCCTCCTGGGAATTGGGATCTGCTGCTCTGGATAGGGAGGCCTGTCCAAGGAGGAAAGAGAATTAAATTGTTAGGGTAGACCTCTGTGAGGAAAACCTAGCCTATTTTATTATTATTATCTTTTTTTTTTTTGAAACCATAAAAAACTGCCTCTTCACTTCTGGGAGGACTGGTCCTCTGCTTGATGTCAAAGTGGTGCTGCCTGAGGGTGCTACTGGGGGCAAGTGACTCTGCAGGAGACAGTGCTGACCTATAGCAAGAAGTAAATGGGACATGGGGTGGTCTCAGATGAACTGTGTTTGATGTAACAAGGAGTTTTGGAGTACACTTTCTCAAAATTCACCCAACTGCAGAGCAGGGCTTTATGCACAATGCTTTGGTTTGTTACTTTATACGCATCCCCCTACACCTGAGGAGTGCATTTAAGGCACAAATCCTTGGCACATTTACTGCCCACCAAGTGAAACCTTGGCCTCCTGGGAGGCAAAGGGACCGTCCCTCAGGGCAGAGTGAGGACAGCTGGTGTGTCCATCCATCCTGGTCTCAGCTGCCCTGTGCAGGCACCTCTGGAGGATGGTCGCACTCAGGTGTTCCCCTGAAAAGAACCTGGATGCTGCTGAGAGCAGAGGAATCCAGGTTCAAAGTGCAGATCCCCAAACCCCTCACCCATCTCATCGTACCTGAGGAGGATCTCAGCTCTCTGCTCTTCTCCAGGGGCAGGGAGGGATCATAACAGCTGCCAATATACAGCCATCCACCAGCATTTCTATCGCCTTAGGACTGAAGTTTCTTCTCCATGGGGATGCTAGATAACACAGGGCTGCTAGGGAAGAGCTGTGCCCTTGTGCAAGGCAGCCTGCAGCCCAGCAAAAGCCCCAGTGACATTAGGGCTGGAAGTCTATGGTGTGAGAAAAAGGAGAGTGGACAGTGGCTCCAGGGGAGGCATCTGCAGTACAGGGATGGCAGGGAAGTGCTCAAATCTCCCCTACCATGGAGTTTCTGGGAGCAGCTCCCGCTCACTCCCTGCCCATGGCTCTGCTGCCTGCAGCTGTCCCTGCCTGCAGCTGGGTCTCTGTCCCCACGCCTCCTGCCTGCAGGTCACAGCCCCCATCCCACCCGCTGGGTGCTCAGCTCTGCCCTGCAGACACCTCCTGGCAGCAGGGCTCTGCCCAGGGGCAGCTCGCTGGGGGCATGTCCTAGAGACCAGGTCACACAGACCCTGCTGACACTGCATGTGTGGTGGTGGAGTTTTCTATGGGCTGAGGGGAAGGAAAAGGACGTGGTACAGTCCTTCTAATACTTGTTGTGAAGGCTTAGGAGAGTCTGACTTCTCTTGGAAATAACGGCATCTATTGCTATTCCCACTGAGCCAAAGAAGACAAAATGGAAAGCTCAGCAGGCTCAGGAACACTGGGACTGTAGCTGAAATCCCGTGCCTGATCCCTTCTCTTGCAATGTCCCCTTGAATACATCAAGGTTGTGCTGTGGATCTGTGAGGAGCCTGCCTGAGGCAGCAGCCACCCTAGGTGCCTGGGTGCCTGTATATCTCTGCAGGTAGAAAAGGACCTGTGAGAAAGCTCTGACAGGTTCAGCAAAGTTGATGCTGTTGCTTTTGATAGGAAGAGCAGAGGTTGCAGGCATTCTCAGGGCTTGCTCACAAACATACTGATCATAAAAGTTACAGTTCAGGAGTCTCGGCAATATGCTCATAATTGCTCACAACTGACAAAATTGCTCAGGTCTCCTTTTCCATTTCTCCCTGTTCCCACCCCTCCCGTCCCTCCCCTGGTCAAGTAGAGTAGGTAACTGAAAATACTGTAGAAAATCCCTGTTTTGACCTTTCTTCTGAAAAAAATGCTTGGGAAATGCCCTTGCAGTGCTGTGGAGCCATGAGCAGGCTGCCCCAGGCAGCAGCCTCCCACCAGCAGCAGGACCCTGCCCTGCCGGGGGGGCTCCTTCCACCCGCAGCTTCTCCCCGCAGCGCCCTGGGCAGCTCCCCGGGCAGGCTGAGTGCTGAGCCTGGCAGGCGGCAGAGGCCCTGCCCCGGCACACAGCCCCTGGGGCACAGCAGGGACCCTGCTCTGCACCACAGCCCCGGGCACCCCTGCCTGCACCCGCGCCTTCTCCTTCCTCCAGGAGCTGCGGCTGCATTGCCCTCCAGCCAGAGACTTACCGGGGTCAGGGCTGGCAAGTGTTCTCCCCCAGCGAGCTCTGTGCATCCTGCCACTTCTGCCTGCCTTTACCCACTCTGTCTCTGCAGGCAGTGCCCCCAGCCCTGCTGTGCTGGGCAGAGGAGCTGCTCCTGGGCAGAGCTGGCTCTCTGCAGCGCTGCGCGCTTGCCAGGAGCTCCCCTTGGGCCCAGGAGCCCGGCCCAGCTCAGCAGCACAGGCCCAGCCCAAGGCCTCCCTTGCTCTGCCCCCCACCAGGCTCCCTGCCCATGGCCCTGGGGCTGCAGGGGAACCTGCTGGGAAACAGCCTGAAGGGATCCCTGGGGTTCCCTCCCTCCCCTGGGCACACACACTTAACAACAGAGTCATTTCTCCTAGCAAAAAATGAATTAGCTGTAACAATAAATTCTTTATGTCCCAGTATCAGTTTGGACATGAAGTCATGGTGGGGGACATTTCTTCTTCCTCGTGGCCACTTCCAACCTTCCGAGATGCACTTTGAGCAGTGTTTTTTGCTTTTTTTTTTTTTCCTCTTGCTGTTCCCTACTACCAAAGAAAGCTCCATCAAGGTTGAAACCTCTTCTAAAGTAGGCATCCCAACATATCAGCATACTTGCTGCCTGTCAACCAGCCAGACAGGAGTCACCTCACCAGCATCTTCCAAGAAATGGGGCTGTTGCTGTCCTTGCACTTCTTGGCTGGACACACCCAAGCCTTGTGCCTCCTGCTGTCCAGTCATGGACTCAAGCAGAAGGGACAGCACAACCCATATGCAGGCCTTCTTTCTGTCTGGGTCCTCCTGGGTATGGAGGCAGAGGGGATCCCACAGTCAGCATGCCAACCAGGTGCCTTCTGCTGGCCTACCAGGGCCACTGGCAGATGCCAGCCAAAAAGTACAGATCCCAGGGAGAAGTCAAGGGTGACCTGTCAGCTACTTCAGACAGAAGTGACCTCACAGTCCCTTTCCGTGACATGTTCCTGCTGATGCCCTATCATCTGCAGAGACAGAAGTGACCTCACAGTCACTGCCACCGTCACATTCCTCCTGCTGGGGCAGGAGATCCTGAGGCAGAGCTGAGCTCATCAGAGCATTCCCACCCATCTCCTCCTTGTGTTTGACGAGCTGATCAGATCCACGGCCCCTCACATTCATCTTTGAATGCCATGTGACTGCACAGCAACCTCACGGCTCCTGCCCTGCGCCAAGGGGGTAAGCGCCTAAAGTTAAGGGTCAGGAGAGGGGTTGAAGGTGAGGAGGTTAATGCACAGGAATGGGGGCTTTGGGGTGTTAGTTGTTCATGTATGGCATTAGTGACTAGAGCTCACTTTTCTGGGTTAGAGATGAAGCAAAATCTAGTGGAAGTGTTTGGTGTTCTGCTTGTGGTGTCAGGTCTGTGGTTAGGGTATGGTCAAGCTCTGTGGTTTAGGGTTTTATTTAGGTCTGCAAGAAGACTAGGGTTAACTAGAGCATTTTAATGCTAGTGTTAAGGGCAGGGATCAGGGTGAGCAAGAGTGTAAGGGTAATGGAAAAAGGCTATGGACTAAGTTTGGCTTCAAGGGATATTGTGGTCAAACATTAGAGAAGTGGATTCCTGTCAGGGTGTGGAGAAGCATTTAGGTTTAGGGATTAATGGATATGTCCAGACCTTGTCTTGGATGAGGTGAACACCAGTATTTGAGGCAACTTCTAGTCAAGGTCAGCTCCCATCTGATCTCTCCTCATGCCTCCTCTCTCCTCTCCAGCTCTTCCTGGCCACCTCCCCGTGTTCCCCATGTGGCCCTGAGCTGGTGGTGCTAGGAGCAGACCAAGCATGCTGTGGTGCCCAAGAGGTGACAGCACACTGGCTGTGCTGCACACGGTGGGAAGTAGACCTATCTGTATTGGGATCACTGCTGCTAAACTCTCACTCTGGATTCAATATCTGTGGCAGATGCTCAGGAAGACTAGGGAATATTTCCAAGGACTCTAGGGGTTTCCAGGTATTTTATAGATCCAGGCAGCTGTACTTCCCTGAGGATGAGGGGAACCCCTCTCCAACCTTCCTTCTTTGAGCATGCTGGTCCCTCACTGAATCCCACAGGCACTGAGTTCTTGTTTGCCTGGGGACATCAAAATTTGGCACTGTTCCTATGGGTGACTCCCCCTTGGGCAATCTCTCACTCTGTAGGGCTCCAGTCACTGCCCACCCCTGGGACATGCTCCCTAGGGAGAACCCCTGAGCTTCCCAGGCAGCTCCACATTAATCTCCTAGAGGATGTTCTCTGCCCTGCCCCATGTGGGACAGACATGGGGATGTACCTCAGTGACCATTCACCACTTTCACTGTCATCAGACACCAACAGGTTACTCCTAAATCCTACCCCTGATTTCTCACAACTCATATGATGGTGATGAGCTTTTTGTCTCCCAAACGCATGGAGTTACAGGCCTTCTGAGGTGCAGCAGCTTGTATTGGGCTTACGTGTCACTGTTTTGGTAGCAGGGGGGATCTAGGGCTGGACCCTGTGAACAGAGTCCAGAAGCTGCCCCATGTTAAAGAAGAGCCAGTTACAGATGGCTCCAGAAGTGACCATTGCTGGCCATAGCTGAGCCAATGGGCGATGCTGGGTTGGCCTCTGTGAGAACAGATAAAAGGAAGGGGAAAAAAAACCTGCTCTGAAGCTGCAGCTGGGAGAGAGGAGTGAGAAAATGTAGTGAGAAGCAGTCCTTGGTACAGACACCAAGGTCAGTGCAGAAGGAGGGCAGGAGGTGCTCCATGCACCAGAGCAGAAGTTCCCCTGCGGCCTGTGGACAGGCCCCTGGTGGAGCAGGCTGTCCCCCTGCAGCCCATGGGTCCCACACGGAGCAGATCTCCACGCTGCAGCCCATGGAGAAGCCCCCGGTGGAACAGGTGGATGTGGCCTGGAGGAGGCTGTGGCCCATGGAGGACCCCTGCCGGAGCAGACTCCAGGCTGGACTGTATCCCATGGAGAGGAGCCCACGCAGGAGCTGGGGGCCTGGGGGGATCAGTTCGGGAAGGATGGCATCCATGGGAGGGACCCCATACTGGAGCAGGGGCAGAGGGTGACCATGAAGGAGCGGCAGACACAAAGTGTTATAGACTGACTGCAGCCCCCATTCCCCGTTCCACTGCACCACTGGGGGGAGGAGGTAGAAGACGGTGGATTGGGGTGAAGGTGTTTTTAGGCCTTTAGTTTCTCACTGCTCTCATCTGTTAGTAATGCTCAATAACTTACCTGAATCTCTCTACAAAGTCTGTTAAGACCATGACTGAAATATATCAGTCATTTGCCTCTCCCTTAAATCAACCCTGGAGTCCTTTTCCACTCTTTTTTCTCCAGCTTTTCCTTTAGAGGGGGGTGAAAGAGCAGTGTGGAGGACTTCAGCTGCCCATCGATGTGAAACCACCACACTGCTCAGCCATGTTATTGGCAACATCTTTGAAAGAAGAGACAGGATTTCAGGCAGTGCACTGGGGAGATTCCATTTTATTAAGCAGATGCTAAGAGAGAGTACTGGCATCCAGGTAGACAAAAAATGTCCAGAGAAAAAAAAATAGCAATTTCATAGCTCGGGAGAAGTGGGGTGAATAAAATACTTTTTTCTACGAAAGTAATACATGGAAATGACACTGAAGATAAATATAACATCATGGTAATGAAAGTAAGTACCAAGCCTCCAAGGGAAAACAAAGGAAGTCACTTGTGGAGAAAGAGGAGAAATGTATCAATCTTAAGAAAAATCCATGTAATCACTTTCCTGATAGCACGCTTGAACTCCTTGTTTCTCATGCTGTAGATGAAAGGGTTGAATATCGGGGGCACCACTGAGTACAGAGCTGCCACCACCAGATCCAGGGAAGGGGAGGAGGTGGAGGGAGGCTTCAGGTAGGCAAACATGCCAGTGCTGAGAAACAGAAAGACCACAAGCAGGTGAGGGAGGCACGTGGAAAAGGCTTTGTGCCGCCCCTGCTAAGAGGGCATCCTCAGCACGGCCCTAAAGATCTGCAAATAGGCGAGTACAATGGAAGCATAACACACCAAAAACAGAACACTACTGAATGTGAGAAGCCCAGCTTCCCTGAGGTAGGAGTTAGTGCAGGAGAGCTTGAGGATCTGGGGGATTTCACAGAAGAACTGGTCAATAGCATTGCCTTGGCAGAGGGGCAGGGAAAATGTATTGGCAGTGTGCAGCAGAGCATAGAGAAAGCCACTGCCCCAGGCTGCTGCTGCCATCTGCGCACAAGCTCTGCTGCCCAGGAGGCTCCCGTATTGCAGGGGCTTGCAGATGGCAACGTAGCAGTCTTAGGCCATGATGGTGAGAAGAAACAAATCTGCTGACATCAGAGAGGGAAAGAAAAAGACTTGCGCAGCACATCCCGCATAGGAAATGGCCCTGGTATCATGAAGGGCATTGGCCATGGCTTTGGGGAGAGTGGTGGAGATGCAGCCCAGGTCGAGGAGGGCGAGGTTGAGGAGGAAGAAGTACATGGGGGTGTGGAGGCGGTGGTCGCAGGCTACGGCGGTGAGGATGAGGCCGTTGCCCAGGAGGGCAGCCAGGTAGATGGCCAGGAAGAGCGCGAAGTGCAGGAGCTGCAGCTCCCACGTGTCTGCGAATGCCAGCAGGAGGAACTCGCTCACTGAGCTGCTGTTGGCCATTTGCTGTTTTTGGTCATTTGGTCCTGCTCAAGGAAGAAAAAGCACTGCCAAGTTACCGCAGACTTATCTGAGAAGTTATGGCAGACTTAGTGAGAAAAACTCATTCTATTTCTCAGCTTAAACCCCCCAGAATTCTTGTTCCCTTCCAGGCAGACAATTGGCAGGTGCCTTTCAGGAGTTCTGATTCTTGCTGCCTGAGGGTATCCCTGGGAGAAGGGGACTCTGCTGTAGGCAACAGAGGAGTAAGTCCTGCCCTATAGCAAGAGGCAAAGAGGAACATGGGGTAATCTCAGATAAAATTTAGTGATGATATCAAAGAGTCTTACCCCTTTATTGCTCACAGTTCCACCAATTGCCGAGCAGGACTTTGGGGATTTATTTTTTTGTATTTTTTGTTATTGATACCTCCCCAGCGTTTTAGTTCTTTTTCTGAGGCAGAAATCCTGGGCATTTGTACTGCACTCCAAGTAAAATCCTGTGGATCCTCAGAGGTAAAGGGACTGTCCCCTTAGTGCAGAGTGTCCTTCAGGGAGGACAGCCAGTCTGTCCATCAGTGCTGGTCTGAGCTGCCCTGTGCTGGTATTTCTTTGAGCTGCAGGACAACTGCAATCAGAGTTTCACCTTAGCAGGACCTGAACACTGCTGAGAGCAGAGCAATCCAGGCTCAAATTGCACATCTCCAGACCCCCCCACCCTGTCCCCATACTCTCCTTCCCCCATGCACACCGAGGGCTCACTCCATGGGCATGTGAAACCCCCATCCCCAGCCAGCCTGGAAACAAGAACAGCAGCAGCACGGCCAGGTGGAGAAGCCAGGAGGAATGGCAGCGTGCTGCTGCCAGGGGAGGCAAGGCCAGGGAGGGACAGACAGACACTCAGCAGACCCTCCTCTGCTGCAGCTCTGCCTGCAGAGGAGACTGCTCATGCTCGTTGCAAATACTGTGTGTTCTGTTCTGGCAGGAAGACACAAAGGCAGGGCCCTGGGCATCAGAGGGTTTCCAGCTCCTAAAGATCAGCTAGGATAAAACAGGAGAGGACCACAAAGATAGTGTTGGTGCAGCCTGTGGGCTGAGGTGTGGAAAGGGACTTCATGAAGTCCATCTCTGACACATTATCTCCCATTGCAATGCTCTAGGTGTCTCAGTCTCCTGTACAATCCCAACAACCCATTACCATGAAACCTGCCTGCCTTCCACTGCAAGAATCTGCAAGCACAGACTGCAGAAAAATTCTTACCCTTTGGTTAGCCCCTGCTTTGGTCTTTCTCTTGAAAAATCCAATCACCGATGCCATTCTCTACAGCATCTTCTACTCTGTGCTGGAGAAACAAAAAGAGCCGCCCTGAGAGATGCTATCAGCGATCAGATGTGCCAGCTGTAGAAGACCCCTTTGGCAACCCCATCTGCATTGCCCTGCTGCCAGAGACTCATGGTGTCAAGAGGCTGCAGATCTGTCCTGCCACACGCTGCCCTCTGTTGTTGTGCTCCTCGCTGCCTCCAACACCTCTCTCCTTCTCTCCTCTCCCCGTGCCACCTGTGGTCAGAGCCCCCAGCCCTGCTGCACTGTGCAGAGGAGCTGCTCCTGGGCAGAGCTGGCTCTCTGCAGCGCTGCCCACTTGCCAGGAGCTCCCATTGGGCCCAGGAGCCCGGCCCAGCTCAGCAGCACAGCACACAGCACCCGATGATGGCATCGCTTGCTCTGTGCCATTGGGCTCCCTCGAGGTGTCTCCAAGGCCTCAGGGCTGACAGCTCCTGAAGGCAGCAGGGTCTCTCCTGGGGTATGGTGTTTGGAGCAGACTGAAGTCATCACCAACTGCTCCTCACTGAACACAGAAGAGACTGATTTTAGAAGTGTGATTTGTGCTGTTGATGTGCAGTTGTCAAACATGACGTTGTGGTTTAACCCAGCCGGCAGCTCAGCACCACACAGCTGTTAGCTCACTGCCCCTGCAGCTCCACACCTGTAAAGCTCATGGGTTGAGATAAAGACAGTTTAAAAGGACAGAAAAGGAAGAGATTAATAATAACAACAACAATAACAACAGTAATAATTAGGTGTACAAAGCAATGATGTACAAAGCAATTGCTCACCACCCAACGATCGATGCCCAGCCCATCCCCGAGCAGCGGTCCCCCCGACCCTGGCCAGCCTGCATCAGGATCCAGTGTTGCGGTCCCTTGACATTTGTTTGAGGGTAAAACCAGCTTTCAGAAGGATTTGGTTATTTCTTTCCCTTTCTCAAATACTTCTGCTCAGTTGCCCCACATGACAATGTCACCAAGGTATTGCAGGTGTTCAGGAGCTTCCCCCATTCCAGGGCAGTCTGGGTCAGTCCATGGTAAATGGTAGAGCCAATTGCTTTGTCAGTCACCCCTTCCCTAGAGGGGGATCCCAGCTGCTTGGCTTCCCTGCCCTCTAATTCCAGGCTATTGGCCCTGTTCTCCCAGCACTGGAGCAGCCAAGTGACAGTGTGCTCACCTAGATGATGACTGAAATTTTTTCATAAATCTCATAGCTCGCCCTGGGATAAGGGTCTTGTAGGTTACTGATGCCATTCTGATCTCTTCCTCTTTGCCCTCCTTCCTTGGTGGCCCAACTTTGTTGAAGCATTCCTTGTCTTCTTCCTCCTTTCTTGTCTGCATAGGAGTTTCTTTCCTTTCTAAGAAAAAAATAAATAAATGTTTTTTACATCCATAATTGTCTCTTGCATATAGGAGCAACCAATAGTGGCACAGGTTGGTTCTCTGGCACAGCAATGGGGCCCATCAGAGAGGCTGGAGTGGCTGCAGGGCCTGTCACAGGGGTTGGAGTGGCTGCAGGGCCCATCCCAGGAGTTGTTGTGGCTGCGGGGCCTTTCAGAGGAGTTGGAGTGGCTGCAGGGACCGTCACACAGGTTGGAGTGGCGGCCTGTCACTGGACTTGGAGTAGCATTGACTGTGTCTTCTATACTTAGGAAAAGCCCCAGCATGTTGCAGTGATTTGTGTCTTTTCACAAGACTTTTTCATGCATTTCATCAATTTTTTAGGATTTTGCACTTGCTCAGGGGTGAAGTTCCAAAGCATTGGATGTGCCCACTGCTCTAGGGGCCTGCCAGTGTCCTCCCATGCTCCTAGCCCCTACTAAATCTCCTGCCTCGGGGCAGACTTCTGGATGGCATTCTCAAGTACTTGTTTAACCTTAAACAAAAGCTGAAACACATTCAGGAGACATCACAATAGGAACAGGCTGGTTTCACCATCCTAGGGATATTCAAAGCTTTGAAGAGCTATTGTAACTAGCCTGGAAGAGAAAGGGGAGGTGAAGGAGAAAGGGAGAGTGAAGAAGTTGTGAAAAGTGTCACCCTTTTGTCAGCTCCCTGTCCCTATCTACCAGCTCAAGGGCTGAGTACCAGGGGAACAACTGGTCTTGCTGCTAAAGGCTGAGGCAAAGAAGGCATTAAATACCTCAGTCTTTTCCTCATCTCTTCTCAAAATGTTTCCCTCCACATCCAATAAAGTATGAAGATTCTCCTTAATCCTCCCCTTCTCGTGTATTTCTAAAAACATTTTTATTGTCTTTGATGGTAACAGCCAGACTGATCTCCAGTTAGGCTTTGACCCTTCTAATTTTGTCCCTGCAAAGCCTTGCAACATTTAGGACAAAGCTCCAAACAAAATGACAGAAGGCATGAGAAGGAAGCACAGAAAAGGTGCCTTCCATGCTCTAGCCTTCTGTGAGTCTGTGCTGCAATTCCGTTCAACTAGTTACTCCTGTATTGTCCAAACTCTCCTGCAACTTCTGATGCTGCTATCTTGTGAGAGACAGCACAATCAGGGGGAGCCCTCTGCCTACAGACATTAACAGCTGACACAACGGAGCATCTGTCCAGGGGAACCTTGAGAAACAGTAGGATGTTGCCTACAGAAACCTCTTGACATTTAGAAAGAGAAAAGCCTAGTCCTGCAACAGAAGAGGAAGAACCCCATGCATCATGGTAGACTGGGACCCTGCTGAGTGAGCAGTGCCCAGGAGGAGGAGGGCCTGGGCACCACGAGGGATGCCATACGAGCAGTGGTGCCTGCTCACCAGGAACCAGGCCGGCTTCCTACAGAGCTGCCTTACAAGGACCATGGCCACCAAGAAAATCTGAGTCATCTTACTCAGCTCAGATCTGGTGTGACATGACACGGACAAAGGTCTACAGCCAGCAGGGAAAGAGGTGCAGGTGTGGGAGCTCCTAGGAAAGTCTGGTGTGGAGAGGAGCAAGGGCTGTGGCAAGGCTGAAAGTCCCAACAGGACCCACGCCTTTGTGTCCATGGCTATGGCTGTGGTCTCTGCCACTGAGGCCTATGAGGAGACAGCTTATCGTTAAAGCACCAGGGCCTCATTGCCTCCTCGCCCCCACCCATGAACCAGGCAGGGACTGTACTATTCTCCTGCACTTGGCCATGCACATCCCCATCTCCTACTGCCCCAGGAAGAGCCCTGAGCAAGGTGTGAAGGGAAAGGATCTCCCATTTCCAGGGGCCGGGGATCAAGGCTCAGCCCCTGTGCTTGGTGAAACACATCCAGGTTGTCTACACATCAGTGTCACCTTCACATTGCCTTTATCTCCTTGTCCTCACTGCCTCCAATGTTCTGCTCTAACGAGCTCCAAGGGAGGCTGTGTCAGTGCTGGCCCTCGGGGGACACTGCAGGAAACTTGCATCTGACTTGGACCTCTTGAGAGATTTCTTCAGTTTGCTCTCAGTGCCAGAGGTTCATGGGTTCATCACCAAAGCCCCCAGAGGGGTGATTCCAATGCCTTGGGCTGGGCCTCTGGTGCTGAGCTGGGCCAGGCTCCTGGGACAGAGAGCTCCTGGCAAGAGGGCCCTGGTGCAGAGAGACAGCTCTGCCCAGGAGCAGCTCCTCTGCACAGCGAAGCGGGGCTGGGGGCTCTGACCGCAGGTAACACACGGAGAGAAGAGAAGGAGAGGGGTTGGAGGCAGTTGGGAGTGGGAGGATGCTGAGAGCTGACTGCAGGAGAAATCTGCACAGCCCTTGACAAGGTAAGTGTCTGGCTGCACGGCCATGCAGCTGCATGTCCTGGAAGGGTCTCCTCCTGGGTCTTGTTTCTGGGAGGGCAGGGGGCAATGCAGTGGGCTTTGAGAGTCCTGCTGGATTGCACTGCGAGGTGAGGAAGTCTGGAGGAAGCCCTTTGCAGTGCCCTAGCCCAGGTGCTCCCAGTCAGCCCAGGACACCCTGCCCTGGCTGGCCATGCCGGGCTCTCTGTCAGCTGCCCTGTAGCTCCTGCAGCCATGGAGGTGCCCCTTGGCAGTGCCCTGTTGGGTGGCAGGGTGCTGCAGGGCAGCACTGAGCACAGCCGCGTGGGATGGGGTCTGTGAGCACGGGCGGGGGAAAGAAGAGGTGGGCGCAGAGCAGCAGCTCCCAGCAGGGACAGCTGCAGGCAGCAGAGAGAGGGGCAGGCGGTCAGAAGGAGCTGTTGCCAGAAACGCCGTGGCAGGGGGGATTCGGGCACCTCGTGGCCATGCCCTGCAGTACAGTCCCCTTCCCCTGGAGCAGCCCCTCCCTGGCCTCCTCTCCCCCCTGCAGCCCATGGGCTGTGGGGCAGGCATGGCCAGCACAGCAGGCAGAGCCCAGATGAAGAGAAGCTCCCAACCTCAGTCTGCCTCAGAGCTTCACCCAGAGACAAGGTGAGGATGCTGTCCAGCTGCACTGGGACTGGGGCTTCTCTGCTCTCAGCTGTCTCCAGTTTTGTCTCAGGGAAACACCTGAGTGGGATGCTCCTGCAGCTCACAGAGGGGTGACAAAGGGCAGCTGTGAACAGGACTGCTGGGCAGAGCTGCTCTGCTCAGTCTTCACCAAGGGACAGTCCCTTTGACTACTGGCACCCACAGGATTTCACCAGGACTGCACAGGAAATCTCAGGGAGTTCAACCACCCGATACGTCTCCTAAGGATTATAGGGGCAAATGGAATAAAACACAGCAAACAAACCCCCTGAAGCTTTGCCTCTGCATTCACATGAGCTTTTTGTAACAGCTATGCAAATCTCATGGATCTGACAAGTGGACCGAAATTGAGTTTTCCCCGTGTTCCTTTTTCCCTCCTGATGCACAGCAGGAAGTACTCCACAGCAGCCCCTACTCCCAGTGCCACTCTCAGCTAGCATCATCTTGAGCTCAAGAGAGCTGCATAAAGGTTCTTTGCAAAGAGAGGCTCAGGCTGGGGGTGATCTAAGACTTCCAATAGGTTTTCCTCAGAGAAGTCTGTTCTGACTTTGTTCTGCCTTCTCCTTTTTAACAGGCAACGATTTCCATTGTCAGCAAATGTCCAACAGCAGCTCCATCACCGAGTTCCTCCTGCCATTCGCAGACACGCGGGAGCTGCAGCTCCTGCACTTCGCGCTCTTCCTGGGCATCTACCTGGCTGCCCTCTTGGGCAACGGCCTCATCCTCACCGCCGTAGCCTGCGACCACCGTCTCCACACCCCCATGTACTTCTTCCTCCTCAACCTCGCCCTCCTCGACGTGGGCTGCATCTCCACCACTCTCCCCAAAGCCATGGCCAATTCCCTCTGGGACACCAGAGCCATCTATCAAGGGTGTGTTGCACAGGTCTTTTTCTTTCTCTTCTTCATATCAGCAGAAATTTCTGTCCTTACTATCATGTCCTACGACCACTACGTTGCCATCTGCAAGCCCCAAGCAAGTTCTTTCAGCGTCTCGGTCGTTCAAAAAGCACCTCTGTGAAGCATGCAGAGACCTCTCTGGAGTACCCTAACTTCTCCCTGGGGTAGGAGAGGTAGATCCCCAGGATCCCCAAGCATCACTCTGTGTCACCCATCACAGCCTTGGTACGCACAAGCACCTCCCCTTGCTGCACAAGCAATTTGCTGAGGCAGCCAAAGATCTCCCCAGAGCACCCGGTCACCTGCGTGGGGTATTCAAGAACCTCCCTGGAGCACCCAAGTCTCTCAGCAAGCCACCCTGGTGTCTCTTGGAGCATGCAAACATCTCTGTGCAGCACCCAAGCGTCTGCCCCAGGCATACTTGGACATCCTAGAGCATTTTCCTGGAAACACAAGCGCCTCCCTGGGAGCACCCAAGCATATCCCCAGGCCACCCAGACACCTTCCTGAAACACCCAAGCATCTTCCTGTGGCACCCAGGCGTCTCCCTGGGGAAACCAAGCACGTACTTGGAGAGCCCAAGCATCGTTGTGAGTCTCCATCTTTTGTGCGTGAGCAAACCAAGGGGCACCAAAGGATCACCTGGGGGCACCCAAGCATCTCCATGGGGCACCCAGGATCATCCTTGGAACACCCAAGCACCTGCACACAGCAGCCATGCACCTCCCTGGAGAAAGCATGCGTCTCCCTGGGGCACAGAAGCGTCGTCTTGGAGCTCCAGAACATCTCCCTGCATTGTTCAAGCATGTCTCTGGAGCACACAAGCAGCTTCCCACATCCCCAAGCATTTGAGCAGGTCACTCAAGCACCTCCCTGGATCCCACAGGCATCTTCCGCAGGTAGCCAGGCGTTTCCCAGGCATCTCCCAGAGCACTCCAGCATCTCCACAGGACACTGAAGCACTTCCCTGGTGAAGCTAAGCACTTCCGTGGAGCACCCAGGCATCACCCCAGGGTACCCAAGCACCTCTCTTAAGTTGCCAAGCATAGCCACAGGGCACTAAAAAGATCTCCTTGGATGACACAAGCATTTCCTCAGAGCAAACCAGCATCTCCCTGGAGTGCCCAAGAGCCTCTGGAGTGCCCATCCATCGCCCCAGGACCCCAACTCTTCCCCTGGTGCTCGCAAGTAATTCCCTTTGCACCCAAGGAGAAAGTCAGGGGAAAAAAGGGAAAGCGTCCCAGGGCACCCAAGCACATAACCCTAGAACGCAAGCTCTCACTTTGAGCACTGAAGCATCTCCCCATGCCATGCAAGCCCCATTCTGGAGCACTCAAGCATCTTCTAGGAGACGGTCTTAAACTACCAGAGCATTCATTTCCATTAGATATTAGGCATGTTCGTGGAGCACCCAGGCATGTCCCAGGGCAACCAAGGTTGAAATGGAGATTCCAGGGTGCTCCAGGGAGGTGCTTGAGTGCCCTGGGAAGAGCCTGGTGTGCCCAGGGAGCTTCTTGTCTCCTCCAAGGCTCTGCAGGGCTGATCCCGGGAGGTGCTTGTGTGCGCCAAGGCCATGCTCGGTTTCCAAAAGGAGGAAATTGCATGTTGCAGAGGGATTATGTCGAGTTCAGGGCGGCAATGTAGAGATTCAATCCAATGACAATTCAGGCAACTGTGGGGCTGGGACATACTGGCTGATAGAGTTCCAATAGGGTGAGGCTTTGGAAGAAGCCTGATGTGTCGTGGGGAAACCAAAGGTATTGGGAAATCCTCAGGAAAACACAGGTTTGTGTTTGAAGCCAAAGCTAGTAAGGATGGAGAGAAATTAGGAGAGCTTTGGCAATCATGGGGTCAGAGGGAGGTGGGAATGTGAGTGTGTGGTAAAAGTCTGCAGGGATGCAAGCACAGATACAGGAAAATGTACGACATGATGTGGAGGGGCATGGCGGAGGGACACTGTGGGGCTGGAGGCCCCCAATGGAACCGGTGTCTTTAGGGCTACAGCTGCAGCCTCTTCCACTGAGGCCCAGCAGAGGACACCGGTCCCTTACAGCCCCTGGGCCTTGTTACCTCCTCAACCCCACAGAGCCTGGCAAGTGTCCTACCAATGTCCTGCACTCGGAATTGCACACCCCCACATCACACTGCCCCTGCCAGAGCCCCGAGCAGCCCAGGAAGTGCAGGATGCCCCTTTCCAGGGGATGCGCTCAGGCCTTGGCCATCCCCCTTGGTGAAACACATCAAGGGCTTTCAGAGCCACATCCCCACTTGATTTTCCACCTGTAACCAGTGCCTCTGATTTCCTCCTTCACCATCTCCCAGGGACAGGCACCTTGTCCACTTGTTCCCATCGTGGTCTCTTCAGGGATGGCCCTCAGTGGAGCTGGCCAACACCCTCAAACAGTTGGAGGCTTGCTCGTCTTTTACTTCTTCAGAGGCTTGCTCCAGCTTTCTGGTTCTGCAGTTCAGGAACTTGGCAGCAGAAGGCCAATCAACATGCAAAACTCCCTCAGAAGCCAAGACTCTGGGCATAACTCTCCTGAAGTCTTCAATTCTTATGGGTTAATTAGGGAGATGCCAGGAGTCTTCTTAAAGGGAAAGAATTTAATAATAATAATAATAATAATAACAATAAAAAACCTTCTAGGAAAGAATCTCTTCTTTCTGCCTTTTTTTTTTTTTTTAGTTGTCCGCCTACAGATAAAATGATATCAGCGACCTCCAACTGATATTAATTCTGAATGTCTTCTAAGGGACTCTGAAAATGTTTTTTTAAAGACAGAAGGTCCTGTGTTATATATCATAGCCCCAAATGGGTGCTTCAGCTATTCCAGGGTATCCTTGAGGCAGCAGCAACGTCTTTGTGGGCAACTGAATCAAGCCCTGAAGGACATTGTAGGCCAAACTGAAATGTATGTGGAAAATTCCTTAATGTAATAAATTTGTAAGAAGACTTCAATTTCAGAATTTTTTATGCTTGTCTACAAGTTATCATCATTTTTTTAGAAGGTGATGTACATGAAGCAGTGAGTTATGACACTTTCTCCCCCTTTGTGTAAAGAAAAAAAAAATGCAACTCTCTCCAAAAATATGTTTCTTCCCAACACTTGAAAGGGAGATTATGTTCCCAGGACATGCGCATATTGGCACATTTCACCTTTACATCTCAGGTCTAAGCAGAGCAGAGAGCAATGAAGGTTAGAGAGGTTGGACACATCCTGCTTTTATCTCTTTGCTGTCAAGCAGCGGCCACACCTGTGCTAGGAATTCCCTCACACATCCTTCCTGTTTATGAACCAGCCAAATCTTTGTGACAAACTCCAACACCCAGAAGCCCAGAGCACAGAATTATCAGCAAATCACAGAATCATTTAGGTTGGAAACGACCTCTAAGATTATCCAGTCCAACCTTCGACCTAGCACTGCCATGTCCACCATTAAAACATGTCACAAAGCCCTACATTTTCATGTTTTTTAAAGACCTCCAAGGATGATTACTCAACTACTTCCCTTGGCAGCCTGTTCCAATACTTCATAACTCTTTCAGAGAAGAAATTATTCTGAATATCAAACCTAAACCTCTCCTGGCACAACTTAAGGCTATTTCCTCTTGTCTTATCACTTGGTACTTTGAGAAGAGACTGATCCCCACTTCACTATAGTCTTTTCAAGGTGATTGTAGAGCACCATAAGGTCTCCCCTGAGACTCCTTTTTAAGGCCCAGGGCACAGCTGAGGAAAGCAAATGTGACTCCTGTCTTAAAGGAATGCAAGATGGAAGACCCAGGAAACTATAGGCCAGACAGCCTTTCCTCAGTTCCTGGGAATCGGATGGGGTAGCTAAACATGGAAAACATTTCCAAGCACACGGAGGATAACAAAGTGATCAGGAGTCAGCATGGATTCACCAAGAGTTTCTTGAGACTTACCAGCTTGACAGCCAGTGATATCCCTTTTGGGAAACTGGAATTCCTGGGCATCTCCCTGAAGTGCCAGGGCACTGATGTGTATAGTGCGTAGAACAAGAGGAAGAACCAGAGGTGTGTGTGTGGTTACAGAGGTCTCATTTTGGATAGCAGAGATGGTGTGACAGCCCACAACAGGGGTGCATCCAGGGGTGGAGAGGATTGTAAGGCATGGAGGGAGAGCAGACCTTTCAGGGGGAGAGCAGCGGCAACGTAAGGAGCTTTGCCGTGGTTTTGGTGATGAGAACCATCTGGGTCTGGATTAGACGGCACATGAACATGGGTGACCTTGTCGTTGGTGTCACCTAGAGACCTTCTGTAAGGAAGAAGCAGCAGGTATGGCCTTCCTCAGACAACTGGAAAATGCCTCAAGTTTGCAGGGAATGGTCCTCACGGGGGAAGTTGAAACACCCAGATTTCTGCTAGAATACCAGTACAACAGAGCACAAGCCATCTAACGGGTTTCTGGAGGGCATCGATGCTAAATTGATGAGCATGCAGAGATATTGTTAGGACAACCAAAGCCCTCCTGGAGTTGAATCTGGCAAAGGACATGAAGAATAACATGGACATGTTAGGATAATGAAGAATAACAAGAAGGACTTCTACAAGGACATCAGCATTGAATGGAAGGCTGGATAAAATGCAGACTCACTGCTAATTACAGAGAAGGCCCAGGTGGCAGAGGACAGAGAGAGGGCTGAGGCACTGCTCACTGTCCTCTTTGCTGCATTCTTTCCAACCTTGGCTTCTGGAACGGCAAGTCCTTGAGATCAGAACAAAAAAAGCCTGAAGCAAGGAAGTCGTACTTTGTGAGGTGGAGGACCTTGTTAGGGAACCCTTGGGCAAACCGGATTCCAAAGAAGTGGTGGTTAAGAACATGACTGGGAGGAGTAAGTAGGAATTTATAAAGCGGAAAATGTGTTTAACAAACCTGACTGCCTTCCACTAAAAGATGTCCTCAGATCGTGGAGGCTTGTGGTTGCTCAGGGAAGTTGTGGAGCCTCCATCCCTGGAGGTATTCAGAACCCATTTGGACATGGACCTGGGCAACCTGCTCAGGCTGATCCTGTTTGAGCAAAGGGGTTGGCCTAGGCAATCTCCAGAGCTCCCTTCCAACCTTCAACATTCTGTCGTTCTGTGATACCTGGCAGTGTTTCTGAGAACTTTTCCGTGGTACCTCAAACCAGTCTGAGTCCTGGTGTCCATAGAACAGAGTTTGCTTTTAGGATGACCTCACTCACTAGGTAACCCTGATGAGCAGAGATTACAAAAGCAGGCAGAGTCTCAACCCACAGTAGTATTCCCAGGTCCAGACTCCACTGACCAGCTCCTTCTTCCTTGAGGATTATGAATTGGAAGAACCTTTGGAGGCCTGTACCTTGGCCTGCCCTCATCTGGGATAACTTGGCAGCTAGATCACATTGGTCAGTGCTTGGTTCACCTCTCATGCTCAGAGGTGATTTTTTTTCCCTCTTTTATTTGATATCTCTCTTTCTGCTTTTTCTATCTTCTCTGCCCCAACTTGTGCCCCTGCCAGATCACCACACCTACTCAGACCAAGGGCAATCCCAGCCTGCTCTTGAAGCACAGCCTCACCAGGATCCCCTGGGACTCTGCAAGCAGGCTGTGAGGGCCTGCTCCAGGAAGAGATGCACTGCATGAGACCAGAGGAGGGCACGTGAGAAACCCAACAGCCAGTGCAGAGGGACAGTGGCAGTAATTGTGAGCTGATGTGGGGCCAGAGCCAGGGGCTGCAGAGATCACCAGTGAAGCCCTCCAGCAGCTCCTTTCCACACCCATGCAGGGAATAACACACCCAGCGGTGCTCCTGAGAGAGGTCAGGACACGGGACAGGAGGCACTGTGAGCTGTGGTGCCAGGCACTGACGCTCAGCCCTGGCTCTGGGGTCTCCCAGCAGGTGCTGCCAGTGCCTGCAGCCCCCAGAGCCCCTGGCCCTGTGGGCAGCACTGAGGCCCGTCCTGACCTTTGGGAGCTGCTCTGGCTGCAGAGGGGCTGCCAGGAGCGCTGGGGCTGGTGCTGCCCACCCACACATCCTGCCCCAGGTGTCTCCTGGTCCCTGCAGCCACGGCTCTGACTGAGGGGAGAGGCCGGCCTGGCTGGGGCCTGGGGCTTGGCAGTAGTTTGGGGGTGGTGGCCGTGTGAGAACTTGCTGCAGTGCTGTGGCTCCTGTCCACAGGCCTGTCTCTGGGCTGGCCCAGCATCACTGCCCCACTCACAGCCACGGATCCCAACAGGAGGAAGGAGTCAGACATTTCCAAGACCAGCTCCCACCTGGGATTTTGTACTTTCCCTTTGGTTGATGCCACGAATAGTGAGCTTTAAACTAAAAGCTCAGCCATCAGGAAGTGAAAAAGTCCCACTTAATTTATATACAGCTATTACTTTGCTACGAGAAAGTCCACATTGATACACACTTTTAAACAGGCTTGGACAGGCTTCATCTGACACAATGCATGTTCATTCCTCAATGGCAATGGTAGGAGTGAAAATATTGGGGGGGATGAAAAGCAGAAGCACAAACAGTTAAAAACAATGAAATATGAAAACAAGACAAAATATAATAATGGAAAAGAAGGAAACACAAGGTTTGAATAGGATATACAGGGCGTCACCTGTGGAGAGATATGGGACATTTATGATTCCTGAAAAATGTCCATAAAAGCACTTTCACAATAGCATCCTTTAGTGCTTGCATCCTCATGCTGTAGATGAGGGGGTTCAGTGCTGGGGGAACCACAGAGTAAAGAACTGCCACCACCAGGTCCAGGGCTGGGGAAAAGATAGAGGGGGGCTTCAGGTAGGCAAACATGCCAGTGACGATTAACAAAGAGACCACGACCAAATGAGGGACACATGTGGAAAAGGCTTTGTGCCGTCCCTGTTCAGAGGGCATCCTCAGCACAGCCTTGAAGATCTGAACGTAGGAGAGAACAGTGAAAATAAAACAACCCAAAAACAGAAGACTACTAAATGCGAGAAGTCTAAGATCCCTATGGTAGGAATGTGAGCAGGAGAGCTTGAGGATCTGGGGGATTTCACGGAAGAACTGGTCCACAGCATTGCCTTGGCAGAGGGGCAGGGAAAATGTATTGGCAGTGTGCAGGACAGCGTTGAGAAAGCCACTGCCCCAGGCGGCTGCTGCCATCTGGGCACAAGCTCTGCTGCCCAGGAGGCTCCCATAGTGCAGGGGCTTGCAGATGGCAAAATAGCGGTCGTAGGCCATGACTGTGAGAAGGGAAAAATCTGTACCAGCCAAGAAGGCAAAGAAAAAGACCTGTGCAGCACATCCTTGATAGGAGATGGCCCTGGTGTCCCAAAGGGTATTGACCATGGCTTTAGGGAGAGTGGTGGAGATGGATCCCAGGTCGAGGAGGGCGAGGTTGAGGAGGAAGAAGTACATGGGGGTGTGGAGGCGGTGGTCGCAGGCTACGGCGGTGAGGATGAAGCCGTTGCCCAGGAGGGCAGCCAGGTAGATGGCCAGGAAGAGCGCGAAGTGCAGGAGCTGCAGCTCCCGCGTGTCTGCGAATGGCAGGAGGAGGAACTCGGTGATGGAGGTGCTTTTGGACATCTGATGCCTGTTTTGTATGGAGATCTGTACATGTAGTAAAAGGCAATGAAAAGTTAGGACAGGTTTCTCTGAGTGAACCCTGTGCCATTCCTTGTAGACCTCCCCCTGCCATACTCAAATGCTTTTTGTTTCTCTGCTGGAATCTTTCATTTAGCTCCATGACATGAGCTTCGTTTTTAAGGTTCAGTGTGCAATGAGGAGCAGGGGCCTCTGCTGCTGGTCTCGCGAGGGAATCAGTCCTGACCCAGTGCAGGGAGTACACAGGAACATAGCAGGAGGCCAAGGTTTTATTTTCAGATTTTGTCAGATGAAATCCCTTCTTACACAAAAGAGCATAGAATCACAGAATGGCTCGGGTTGGAAGAGACCTTACAGATAATCCATTTCCAAACACCTTGCCATGGGCAGGGATGCTACCCACTAGGTCAGGATGCCCAGGACCTCATCCAGCCTGGTCCTGAACACTTCTAGGAATAGGACATTCACAGCCTATCTGGGCAATATGTTTCAGTACCTCGCCTCCCTCTGAGTGAAGAATTTCCTCCTAATCTCTAATCTAAATCTCACCTCTTTTAGTTTAAAAACATTCCCCGATCCTGTCATTATCTGATCGATCAAAAAGTAGCTCTCCACCTTTTTTATAAGACCCCTTTAAATACGGAAAAGCTGCAGTGAGGTCACCCTGCTCAGCCCCAACTCTCTCAGCCTTTCTTCGAAGGAGAGTTGCTCCAGCATGCTGATCATCTTCATGTCAGCATGTTAATATCTGCATTCCGGTGCTACATAATGTAGTTGGCAGAAAGGAGTTTTAGGGGCAATTTTTTATACACATTCTCTTCCCCCTCTTCATGCCCAAACAGTGTTCTCTGAAGTCAGAAATCCTGAGCATTTCTGCTGCACTCACAGGGAATGGTTGTGAGACCTGAGAGGCAAAAGGATTCCCTGTGGCTCAGAGCGGAGTGAGGGAGCTGGCTGGACTTGTCCCCAGCTGCCTGAGCTTTTGTAGATGGAGGGCAATCACATTTATGTTACCCTGAAAAGAAGCCAGATGCTGCTGAGACCAGATGAATCCACTGCCAATCTGTCAATGCCCAGCCTTTCTCAAGGTGCTGAGACCTTGTTCAGGTACCTCTAGTCCACACCTCTAGTCCAGGACACCTATCATTCGTTTCACCAACCCAACAGTTGCATGTAGCATCTCTCTGCTTCTTCCCTGGGTTTCACATAACACAGAGATGCTATGGAAAAGATTTGCATCCTGCAGGACAGCTCACAGATTGAAAGGACACCCCAAGGAGATAACCAAATGGCCTAGTGATGGTCTGTCGTGAAGGGAAAGTCAACTCTCTCCCCAGCCTCAAAAACTGCATTGCCCACGACCCCCAGGCAGCTGACCCCCTCTGCAGTTGTAGCACAGGTGGAAATGGGCGCATGGCTGGAGAGATGCACCTCTGCTCTGCTGGAGCTCTGGCTGCAGAAGACATGCCCCATGCCTTGGACCCATGGGCATGAGGGCAGAGGGTTTTCTGGGTGGGAGAGGAGGCAAGGGGGCATGTTCAGAGGAAGGGGTCTGCACTGAATGGAAAAAATATGGAGTTTTCTGATGAATTCTCCCTCTGACAAGATTTCTGATTAACTTTCCCCTCATTCCTTGATCATATCCCTGATGCCTGAAGGTTTTATTTCTGGGAGTTGTTTCCCTGTCTCATGTCTTATTCCTGTTTCTGCTCACAGCCTCAACCAAATCTGTGTGCAGTAATCTTTGCCCTTCAGAAACCTGCCTGTATGCAAGAGACTGCCTAGGTGCATGTGCATCTTTGCAGGTGGAAAAGGACCTGTCAGAAAGCCCTGCTGGGTTCAGCAAAGTTGATGCTGTCGCTTTCAATATGAAGAGGAGAGGCTGAAGGTACATTTGGGGCAGCTCACAAACATACTGATCCTCAGAGTTACAGTTCAGGAGTCTCAGCAATGTGCTCAAACTTACAGCTCCTCTTCCACTTCTTCCTGCTTCCTCTCCTATCCAGTAGAGTAGGCAATTGAAAAGAGGGCAGAAAATCCCTATTTTGACCTTTTTGCTTAGAAAAAATTGCTTGGGAAATGCTCTTATCGTACAATGGAGCTGTGAGCAGGCTGCCCCAGGCAGTAGCCTCCTGCCAGCAGCAGGACCCTGCCCTGCCGGGGGGGCTCCTTCCACCCGCAGCTTCTCCCCGCAGCGCCCTGGGCAGCTCCCCGTGCAGGCTGAGTGCTGAGCCTGGCAGGCGGCAGAGGCCCTGCCCCGGCACACAGCCCCTGGGGCACAGCAGGGACCCTGCTCTGCACCACAGCCCTGGGCACCCTTGCCTGCACCCGCGGCTTCTCCTTCCTCCAGGAGCTGCGGCTGCATTGCCCTCCAGCCAGAGACTTACCGGGGTCAGGGCTGGCAAGTGTTCTCCCCCAGCGAGCTCTGTGCATCCTGCCACTTCTGCCTGCCTTTACCCACTCTGTCTCTGCAGGCAGAGCCCCCAGCCCTGCTGCGCTGGGCAGAGGAGCTGCTCCTGGGCAGAGCTGGCTCTCTGCAGCGCTGCCCGCTTGCCAGGAGCTCCCCTTGGGCCCAGGAGCCCGGCCCAGCTCAGCAGCACAGGCCCAGCCCAAGGCCTCCCTTGCTCTGCCCCCCACCAGGCTCCCTGCCCATGGCCCTGGGGCTGCAGGGGAACCTGCTGGGAAACAGCCTGAAGGGATCCCTGGGCTTCCCTCCCTCCCCTGGGCACACACACTTCTTCACACCAGGCTCATTTCGCCTAGCAGAAAACCAATTAAGTGGAACAATCTCATCTTGTTGTCCCAGTATCAGTTTGGACATGAAGTCATGGTCAGGGACTGATCTCCTTCATCCCCACTTGAGGAAGGAATTCAGCAGAGTCAGTCGAGGCATCTCATGCTGCTTGTTATTCCTGGGGCTGGAAGAGGGTCTCAGCTCCCTCCCATGTCTGCCACAGACCCACAGGACCCTGGATTCCTCTGGCCTCAGTTCAGGTGTCCACAACATAGGCAGCTTAATGCGAATTACTGAGCCACAATAGTTCCTTAGTGGAGATGGAGGACAGGCAGGAGCTGTTCAGATGCAAACATCTGGAGAAATTTGTGGCTGATGCTCTGCGAGTAAGGTGCAGGCATATGTCCTTTGGGTAACTGAAATGGCAGCAGATGCCACATGTAGGACAACTGAAGTGTCCCTACTCCTTATGTGCTGGGCAGCCTGCAGAGGCTGTCAGCAGAGCAAGAGGAGTCATGTGTCACAGGGAGAGCTAAACCTATTCTGTTCTCTTCTACATGACCCTTGGCTGTAATGGCTGTTGTGTCTCAGACATCTCCACAGGGCCTCAGCTCTCACCACCAAGGTCTCCCTGCCCTTTGTGCCTTGAGGCAGGACTCTGCAGGGGTACAACAGCTGGTGGGTGGGGACAAAATCAGTGGTTACTTTGCAAAGTCCACCCTTAACAGTTCATGGGACCTTAGGGCGTGCATCCACGGGTACAGGGAGAGTGTTCTGGCCTGGAGGTACTGGTTCCTTATGATCCCAGGAAGGGATCATTTAACTGCTCTTAGAGCTAAGACTGTAAGGAGAGAAGACTATAGATGACCTACTGAATTTGGTGTGACTTCATTCTAGACACAGTACTCCACTGTTAGTTGCAGCTCTCCATTAGACATTTGCACTGACCCTATGGGATTATTAAAGGGTGAGCGAGTTTTGCTGATCAGTCCTTGGCTCTCCAGTAATGAAGCAGCATATATATGGTAATCAGGGAGTCTCGGATAGTGCCATATTGCCACTGGTGCACCATTTGGGTAGCTACTGGCACTTCGACCCTGAGCAACCCCACAACTGAAGGATCCTGTGAGGGACCGGGCAAGGTAGAAAACTGTTTAATGTGCATAAATCACCATAAATCACCTCCAGTGTGGCCAATTCCATCAGATATGGGCTGCCTCTCTCCCTGGTTGTCCATTTGCCTGGGTGACATACAACATCTTCCTTGAAGGGATACCTTTCCTTTACACCTGACAGGAGTTGCCTCAAGAGAGTGAGGGTTTGTGCCCCCTTTCCAACTGCTTTGTCAATGCCCCCTTCCCTGGGGAGAGATCCCTGCTGCTTAGCATCCCTGCCCTCTAATTCCAGGCTACTGGCCCTGTTATCCCAGTATCAGATCAGCCAGGTGACAATGTGCTGGCCTAGATGATGGACGAAATCTTTTTGCACATCTCACAGCTCCCCAAGGAACAGTGATCAGGTGCTTACTGATGATTTTATGTTATCTCACTCTTCATCCACCTGTTCCTCTGACGGCCCTATTTGGGAGTAGCCTGCCTCATCTTCTTCTTCCTCCTTCCCTGTATGAGTAGGAGCTTCTTTCCTTGCTAAACAAGGTGTTTTTTTTCTCACATATACATATGACTGATACAGGCACAGTTTGGTTCTGTGGCCCAGTCGCAGGGATTGGAGTTGTGTAGATTGCAACTCAGTAAGCAAAGGCCAAGCCCCAGCACATTGCAGTGATTTCTGTCTCTTTGGAATTGCCAGGGTGATGACACTCCTTTTTCAAGCATTCTGTGATTTTTTTTTTAGGATTCTCCACTTGTTCATGGGTGAGGTAACAAAGCATTGCAGGTGCCTACAGTTCTAGGTGCCCGTCCATATCCTCCAACATTCCCTGCCACTCATAATTATCCTGCCTCAAGGCATATCACTGTGTGGCATTCTAGAAATAGGTTACCCTAACCTTAAACAAAACCTGAAACACATTCAGGAGAGATAAGAATAAGAAGAAGTTGGTTTGAACATCCCAAGGATATTGAAAGTTTTGAAGAGCTATTGTAACTAGCCTGGAGGAGAAAGGGGGAGGTGAAGGAGAAAGGGAAAGGGAAGAAGTGGGGAGAAGTGTCCCCCCTCATCCCTCCCATAGATTGTCTCCCCGAGGAGAAAAGGTAAAGACTGTTAATTACGAATAGTTTCCAAGAGAAGGTTCCTCAAGTATGGAGGTGACAGCAATGCTGAGTACAGCTACCGGATTAATCTCATGACCAGCAATTTTAGCATAACATAAGGCAGTGTTAGGCTGTAGAGTAAACTGATAACTTTAAACCAGCCCCCAGAAAGGATAAACAGCACGACAGGGAACACACACAGTATGTAATGTGAGATCCAACACAATTCTGAGGCCAAACACAACTACTACACCGAGATTAAAAAATAAATAAAAAAATACACCTTGTGGTCAGCAGCTATGAAGCAGATATAATGCTTGTAACCATTTTATTTTAACATGATCTGGTCATATCTGTCATTATCTCAACCCTTTGGGCCCCACGCAGAACCCATTCAGGAAGGAGGGCATCCCACAGGAGAGACCCAGAGAGGGCAGAGATGGATTGTCAAGGAGCGGTGGAGACAAGCGTCATGGACTGACTGCAATCCCCATTCCCCTGCACCACTCAGGGGAAGGAGTTACAAGAGGCTGGATGGGGGGAATGGTGTTTTTAGTTTGCTTGTGGTTCCTGATGGTTGTAGTCCCCTGGTAATAGGCAATAAATTCTATTAATCTGCCTCTGCTAAGTCTGTCTTGCCCGTGATGATAATTGGTGCCCATGATGGTATTTGGTGGGTGACCTCGTGCTCTACCCCAACCCCTGAGCTCTTGTCATCATATTTTCTCCCCCTTTTCCTTGTAGGTTGGAAGTGAAAGCCCAGTTGCCGTGGAGTTCACCTGCGTAGCTGGATAACACCACCACAGTAATGGACATGGAAAGGGTTCAGCACCAGGACTGTGGCCACCCAGGGATGGCATCTCAACACCCAGGACATGCTCTGCCAGCCTGGCTGCACAGAAGAGAAGGAACAGAGGTTCCCCTGAAGGAGAGCAGTAGAAGAGGAAGGCTTGATTTCCAACTCAGGCATTGCTGGCACATCCCTAAGAGGCCTGTGGGAGCTGCAGGCTACACCAGGCTCTGGGACACCAGAGGTCTTTCCTCCCAGAGACAGATTCCAAAGAGGCACCAGCTCCCAGGGAAACCTGGCCCTGGATTGTCCCCATCAGGAGAAGTCTGAGCCATGCCCAGAGAAGCCCTGGGGCTCAGGGCAGCCCTAGCATCAGGACCCAGGAATCCTGACTGCCACATTGTCCCCTGAGCCCAGAAGGACCCTCAGGCAGGGCTCTTGCAGCAGCCATCAGCCCTATCCAGCCTCCTCCCAAAGCCCTGGACTTGGAGCTCTGGACAGCTGACAGCCCCTGGGCCACCCCTTCGGAAGGGGCTCCTGACATCCTCACCTTTGGAGGAGAGCTGCAGGAGCACTGGAAACAGGGAAGTCAGTTCAGAGGTGATGGTCACCCTCCAGCAGCCCTCCATCTTGCTTGCTGCTGGCCCTCAGCTCACGACAAGGGATGCCCACCCTGGCTCCTCAGCCACAACTCCTCTGCAAGGTGCCCCTGCTCCTCCGCCCGTCAGCGAGGGTCGCCCAGTGCAACCTTGCTGCCTGCTGACCCCACTCCTGGCCACAGAAGGACAGCGGTGGGGAGCACCCAAGCAGTGCCCAGCAGGGACCAGGCCTTGCAGGGAAGTGCTGGCACTGCCGCTGCTCCAGTGACGATATCCTGGTGATGCAGTGCATCCATCCCCCTGTGACATCAGCACGTGTCATTTGAAGGCCTGGGAGGTCAGCAGCATGGAGACAGCACAGCTCAAGGGAGAGACGAGAGATTTCCCTTCTTGCCCTGAGAAACAGTCGCATCCCTTCTGCCCAGTTCTTTTCCACAGGATCTTGACAAATCCACCAGGAACATCTCCAAATGGTGACAAAGGCCATTGGATGTAGGAAATGGAGCGCTGGAGAAGTCACTGCTGTCCTCCTGCACCAACACACCTCTGCTCTTGGAAGCCCTTCCAGGAAGTTGGGGTTTGAGGCTTGTCCTGGGCCTGGGCTTTTTTCAAAAGATGGGAGCGAAGGCACCTGGGATGCAGCAGCCCCTCACCGTGCCTGAACTCCACTGCATGTCCCTCACTTGGAGAAGTAGGATGTGTTATATGGATGGAATTGCAGTGCGTGCCAGGGCCTTCCTCCCTGGACGTCCCACAAGGCTCTGTGCTCTGAGAAGGCCTCAGCAACGTCCCCCCGTCTGCCATGCAGGAGGCAGAGGTGGTACACGAGGGAATGGCAAACGTAATCGCTGTTGATCATCCCCACCTGTCTCTTCTGAAGAATCTGCACCCATCCAGCACAGCACCCCAAGCTGAGGGACCTGTCCCCCCACACCTCAGCAGCTCTTCCATCCATGTCCCAGCCCTGTGACAGCAGGCGGGGATCCAGCTCCTCCTGCCTGTGCCCCACGCTGAGGGCATTGGGGCACATCTGGGCTGCAGCACCTCAGCTGTGGCACAAGGGCCAAAGTCAGCCTTGTCCCAGATCTTGTGCCCAAGCATGGGCATGCAGAGGCTTTCCTTCACAGCAGAGACATGCTTCTGTGGATGGCAGATGGCCATGGGAGGATGAAATGAGGGGCCCGAAGCAGAGCACGCCCTGGTGATCCTGAGGCCAGAAGGAAACAGGCCTGGGCTGTGCTGCCCTGACAGCAGAGGGCCATTTGTGGTGTTGGTGCAGCCCTGAGGGCCAGTGCTGGAGCTGGGGCTGATCTCCGGGCAGGAGAAGGGGCTGCTGCCAAAGTCCTTGGCTATGGGCGTCCTGTGATCCAGGGACACAGAAAAAATCACTGGGCTGGGAATTGGCCATGGCTTTGGGGAGAGTGGTGGAGATGCAGCCCAAGTCGAGGAGGGCAAGGTTGAGGATGAAGAAGTACATGGGGGTGTGGAGGCGGTGGTCGCAGGCTACGGCGGTGAGGATGAGGCCATTGCCCAGGAGGGCAGCCAGGTAGATGGCCAGGAAGAGCACGAAGTGGCTTTGGTGATGAGCCCACGAACCTCAGGCACTGAGAGACAATTGAAGAAATCTCTCAAGAAGTTCAAGTCAGATGCAAGTTTCCTGCAGTGTCCCTCGAGGGCCAGGACTGACACAGCCTCCCTTGGAGCTCGTTAGAGCAGAACATTGGAGGCAGTGAGGACAAGGAGATAAAGGCAATGTGAAGGTGACACTGATGTGTAGACAACCTGGATGTGTTTCACCAAAGAAAAGGACTAGGCCTTGTCCCCAGGCCCCTGGGAAGGGAGATCCTTTCCCTTCACACCTTGCTCAGGGTTCTTCCTGGGGCAGTAGGAGATGGAGATGTGCATGGCCAAGTGCAGGAGAATGGTATGACCCCTGCCTGGTTCATGGTTGGTGGTGAGGAGGAAATGAGGCCCTGGTGCTTTAACGATAAGCTGTCTCCTCATAGGCCTCAGTGGCAGAGACAACAGCCATAGCCATGGACACAAAGACCTGGGTCCTGTTGGGACTTTCAGCCTTGCCTATGTCCTTGCTCCTCTAAAGGCCAGAGTATCCTAGTGTCTCCCAGACCTAGACCTCTTTCCCAGCTGGCTGTAGACACTTGTCCATGTTGTGTCACACCGGGTCTTAGCTGAGTAGCTTGTATGAGATCCCTCACGGTGCCCAGGCCCTCCTCCTCCTGGGCACGGCTCACTCAGCAGGGTCCCAATCTGTCCTGATGTGTGGGGTTCCTCTTCCTCTGGTGTAGGACCAGGCTCTTCTCGTTGTAAATGTCAGGATGTTTCTGTAGGCAGAATCCTGCAGTTTCTCAAGATTCCCCCACACTGATGCTCCATTTTGTCAGCGTTTAATGTCTGCAGGCAGACAGTTCAACCTTCACGTGATTGTGCTCTCTCTGACAAGATGGCAGCATCAGGAGTTGCAGGAAAGTTTGGATAATACAGGAGTAACCAGCTGAATGGAATTGCAGCATAGAGTCACAGAAGGGTAGGGGATGGAATGCTGCCAGGTTCCACCTTTTCTGTTCTTCATTCTCATGCATACTGTCAGTTTGTCTGGAGCTGTGTCCTAAATGTTATGGGGCTGTGCAAGTCAAAATTAGAAGAGCCAAAGCCCAGCTGGAGGTCAATCAGTCTATTACTGTCAAAGAAAACAAAAACTGTTTATATAAACACTTTAAATAAAGGAGGATTAAGGGGAATCATCTTCCTTTATTGGATGTGGGAGGAAACCTGGTGGCAAGAGATGAGGTAAAGGCTGAGGCACTTAATGCCTTCTTTGCCTCAGTCTCTAGAGCAAGAGCAGTTGATCCCCTGGGCATTTCTTCCTCCTCATGGCCAGTGCCAACCTTTCAATGTGCACTTTGTGGCAGTTTTTTCTCTCCTGATCTTTTCTGCCACCAAAGAAAGCTCCATCAGGGTGGAAACCACTCCTAAAGTAGGCATCCCAACCCATCAGCCTTCTTGTGGCCTGTCAGCCCACCAGACAGAAGTCACCTCACCAGCATCTTCCAAGCCATGCGCCTGCTGCTGGCCTTGCACTTCTTGGCTAGACACACCCAAGCCTTGTGCCTCCTGCTGTCCAGTCATGGACTCAAGCAGAAGGGACAGGACAACTCATATGTGGGCCTTCTTTCTGTCTGGGTCCTCCTGGGTATGGAGGCAGAGGGGATCCCACAGTCAGCATGCCAACCAGGTGCCTTCTGCTGGCCTACCAGGGCCACTGGCAGATGTCAGCCAAAAAGTACAGATCCCAGGGAGAAGCAAAGGGTGACCTGTCAGCTACTTCAGACAGAAGTGACCTCACAGTCCCTTTCCGTGACATGTTCCTGCTGCTGCCCTATCATCTGCAGAGACAGAAGTGACCTCACAGTCATTGCCCTAGTCACATTCCTCCTGCTGGGGCAGGGGATCCTGAGGCAGAGCTGACCTCTCTCTAGTCCCTTAGGGGTTAGTGCTCACCTTTCTGGGTTAGAGAGTAAACAGACTTTTACTGGGAAGTTTTGGTGTGCTTCTGTGTTTAGGGTATGGACAAGCTCTGCGGTTTAGGGTTTTGTTTAGGTCTGCCAAGAAGTCTAGGGATAAATAGAGCATTTTAATGCTAGTGTCAAGGGAAGGCATTTGGGTGAGTAAGAGAATAAAGGTAAGGGAAAGGGGCTATGGCCTGAGTTTTGCTTCACGGGATACTTTGAGTTCAAGCATTAGAGTAGGGGATTTCTGTCAGAGTGCTGGAGTAGCATTTAGGTTTAGGGATTAAAACTACTGGTTAAAATAAGGTAAGGGCCATACATGACTGTTTTAAGTCAGTGTTACCGCAATATCTACATTACATGACCCCTCTTACCTCTACAAAATCATTATTTTCTGCTTCCATGCTCCTCTTCCCACCCCAAAATCTCAAGTCTTTCTTGTCCAGGCTGCTCTTAACCTTCCCATGTTTTATTGGGATCAGCTTTCTGATGACATTGATGATCGTAGAGTATCTGTCTCACCTCTGTTGGCTTACTCCATTCCTGAGAAGGAAGTGGCATTGTAGTCAGGAGGGAAAAGGACATACATGTCTTTAGGAGCATCCTCCACAGTGTGTCCATCAGCTCTGCACCTCCACAAAATTGCGCTTCCTACCTACAAGTTTTGTTTCCCAAATGGCTTCTATGGATCCAGGGTTCCTTTTCCCAGGCCCTCACGCATGCTTCAGTTTCGGATGAGCAGGGATGGGACAAGGAAAGCCAAGGCACGGATGGAACTGAGCTTGGCAAGGGATGCAAAGCGTAACAGGAAGGGATTCTATAGATACATTGCTCAGAAAAGAAAGGCCAAGGAGAGTGTACCCCCTGTGACGGATGAGAGGGGTGAACTGGTAATGACAGACACAGAGAAGGCTGAGGTACTCAACAACTTCTTTGCCTCAGTCTTCACTGCCAGTCAGGCTTCCCAAGTCTTTCGTTTCCCTGAACCCATAGATGGAAGCTGGGGGGGCAAAGTCCCACCTGCTGTAAGTGAAGAGCAGGTTCAGGACCACCTGATGAACATAAACACATACAAGTCTATGGGGCCTGATGACTTGCATCCCAGGGTCCGGAGGGAACTGGCTGATGTAGTTGCCAAGCCTCTCTCCATCATATTTGAAAAGTTCTGGCAGTCGGGTGAAGTCCCTGGTGACTGGAAATGGGAAAACATCAATCCCATTTTAAAAAAGGGTAGAAAGGAGGACCCAGGGAACTACAGAATGGTGAGCCTCGCCTCACTGACTGGCAAGATCATGGAAAAGATCCTCCTGGAATCAATGTCAAGGCACTTGCAAGACAAAGAGGTGATCTCAGACAGCCAGCATGGCTTCACCAAAGGGTAAATCATGCCTGACCAATCTGGTGGCTTTCCACAATGGAGTGACCACATCAGAAAACAAGGGAAGACCAACCAATGTCATCTACTTGAATTTCCGTAAGACATTTGACACGGTCCCACACGACATCCTGGTCTCCAAACTGGAGAGAGATGCAAACTGGAGAGAGATGGGTGCACCATTGAGTGGATAGGGAGTTGGCTTGAAGGTCACACCCAGAGAGCAGCGGTCAATGGCTCTATGTCCAGGTGGAGGCTGGTGATGAGTGGTGTACCTTAGGGGTCTGTCCTCGGACCAGTACTTTTTAATGTCTTTATCAATGACATAGACAGTGGGGTCGAGTGCACCTTCAGCAAGCTTGCAGATGACACCAAGCTGAGAGGTGTAGTTGATGCAACAGAGGAAGGGATGCTGTCCGGAGGGTCCTGGACAAGCTTGAGAAGTGGGCCCATGTGAACCTAAGGAGGTTCAACAAGTCCGAGTGCAAGGTGCTGCACCTGGGCTGGGGAAGTCCCAGACAGGAGGGACAGCTGGGAGAAGAACTCATTGAGAGCAGCCCTGCAGAGAAGGATTTGGAGGCTCTGCTGGACGAAAAGCTCAACATGAGCCAGCAGTGCGTGGTTATAGCCCAGAAGGCCAACTGTATCCTGGGCTGCATCAAGAGAGGAGTGGGCAGCAGGTGGAGGGAGGTGATTGTCCCCCTCTGTTCTGCCCTTGTGAGGCCCCACTTGGAGTCCTGCGTCCAGGTGTGGGGCCCCCAGCACAAGAAGCATGTGGATCTGTTAGAACAGGTCCAGAGGAGGGCCAAGAAGATGATCAAGGGGCTGGAGCACCTCTCCTTTGAAGAAAGGCTGAGAGAGCTGGGGCTGTACAGCCTGGAGAAGAGAAGGTTCCTGGGTGACCTCATCGCAGCCTTTCAGTACTTAAAGGTGGCTTATAAAAAAGATGGAGAGTGACTCTTTGTTCAAGGACCTCACAATCCCTGCCCTGCCCAAGGGGACAAACAGCTGAAGTTAGGGGTAGGAGTGGTGTTGAAGATGAGATGTGCTCTGTGTGTAGTGGAGGGCTTTGGGGTTTAGGTGTTCAATTTAACGTTTAGAGATTAGAAGTCAACTGCTTGGGCTAATGGAATGGCTAATGGAATGGCAAGGGCTTTGAGGGAGGGATTGGTGGGATTGCTCAAGATGCCTACTCAAGGTGTAGGATGAGGGCAAACTTTGTGGGTTAGAGTTTTGTTTAGTTCTTGGCTGAGGGCTAGGGTTAAGGCTAGCATTTTAATTCTTGACTAGGCATAATCATCCTTCTGCTTGTGCTTCTAGTAGGAAATGGGTTTGACATCTGCCTTTTCTGAGTCCCAAGGAATGTCATTGATCAATTTGTCCTTTCCCATCTCTTTGAGACAGGTCTTATGACTACGTCAGCAGCTCAACCAGCACCTTTCCCACCCTTCCCACATCACCTCTATTCAACCTGAGGATTGACCAGGAGCATGATGAAGGTTTGGGAAAAGGCTTGCTTAAAATCTCTGAGGAGGGCTATGTTGTGGTTTAACCCGGCCGGCAGCTAAGCACCACACAGCCATTCGCTCCCCCTCCTCCCTCCCTCTCTGGGATAGGGGAGAGAATCAGGAAAATAAAGCCTGTGGGTTGAGATAGAGACAGTTTATTAGGACAGAAAAGAAAGGAAAAAAATAATAATTATAATAATAATACTGATAATAATGTATACAAAACAAGTGATGCACAACGCAATTGCTCACCACCCACTGACTGATGCCCAGCCTATCTCTGAGCAGCTGCCCACCCCACCCCTGCTAGCCACCCCTATATATTGTTCAGCATGACGTCAGATGGTATGGAATACCCCTTTGGCCAGTTGGGGTCAGCTGTCCTGGGTCTGTCCCCTCCCAGCTCCTGCTGCACCCCCAGCCTGCCCGCTGGCAGGACAGAGCGAGAAGCTGAAAAGTCCTTGGCTTAGTGTAAGCACTGCTCTGCAACAATTAAAACATCAGTGTGATATCAACATTATTCTCATCCTAAATCCCAAACACAGCACCATAGCAGCAACTAGGAGATAAAATTAACTCTATCCTAGCCAAAACCAGGGCAGGCTGTTATGGGCTCCGCACTGACAATGATGGCAGTATCATAGAAAACAGTGACACTAGTGAGGACAGAGGAGCAGGTGGATAAGGCCTTGGGCATGCCAACACAGGATGCACACACATGAAAACCACATGAGAAGGAAGAGGAAAATTGGATCCAAAATGCAGATTATGAAGGCAAAGACTATGAGAATCACCGTGGCACTGCAGGAGAGCTCCAGCAAGGGGAAAAATCACAGAAGGGGTCCACAACATTGGGACCACAGAACTGTAGCTGGGAAAAGAATTAAATGGTTTCTGTGCATGAAAGAAATCCCTTGTGTTAAGGTACAGCTGCCTTCTAGAGTCACACCTTCCACTTTCGAGCCTTGCAGAGAACAGGGATAGCATACAGCCCAGGGCTGACCGTAGGACATGGCCCTCAGCAGGAAGCACTCAATTCATGCAGAAGGTGCAGCTGATAGTGCTCCCACCTCTGTGAGCAAAGGAGGTGCTGTCCCCAGTCAGGAAGCTGGCCAGCATCTGGCACAGGGTGGTGGAGCTGTACAAGGTCTGCAAGGAGAACAAATCTCCCCCAGGAAGAAGGCCACAGGCATCTGCAGGTGTTAGCTTGTAGGCACCAGCACAATGATGAGGGTGTTCCACATCCCAGTCACCGTGCTGGTCATGCGAGAGAGGAAGAAGAGATTTGTCTATGGGTAGAGGATCTTCCAGATGAACAGCTGGGGAAACTCAACAAATGGTGTCTTAGTGTCCCACTCCCCTTTCTTCACGGAAACCCTTTTAGAGCATTCTGTTCCCCTATCTCTTGTTAGGACACCAATAAGCAAGATGTTTCTTTCTCAGTTCCTAAAAGAAATGGTGAAGGGTGTTTGAATGGTTAAAATGATCCCTGCCTGCCATTGCTGAGGTGTGCTACCGCACCATGGAAAAGGGAAGGGTTAAGGGAGGGAATCATTTGTACTGTTGTTAGAAAACCACACGCTCCAGCACAAATCACACTTCTAAAATGCTTTTCTCCCATGGTCAGAGAGGAGCAGTCAGTGATGCCTTCAGTCTGCTTCAAACACCACACCCCAGGAGAGACCCTGCTGCCTTCAGGAGCTGTCAGCCCCGAGGCCTTGGGGACACCTCGAGGGAGTCCAATGGCACAGAGCAAGCGATGCCATGGTCGGGTGTTGTGCTGCTGAGCTGGGCCGGGCTCCTGCAGACTCTTGACACCGTGAGTCTCTGGCAGCAGGGCAATGCAGGTGCAGTTGCCAGAGGGGTCTTCTACAGCTGGCACATCCGATGGCTGATAGCATCTGTCAGGACGGTTCTCTCTGTTTCTGAAGCACTTTAGAGAATGGCATTATGAGGGGACATTTCAATAGGAAGATCGAGTCTTGGTTTATCTGAAGGGTAAGGCTTTTTCTGCAGTCCGTGCTTTCAGATTCCTGCAGTGGAGCAGAGCCAGATTTCATGTTAATGAATTGTCAGTATTGTACAGGAGGCTGAGACTCCTGGAGCATTGCACTGAGAAATCAGAATATCAGTGATTAAATTTGTAAAGTACCTTCCCAAACCTCATCTCATGGACTGCACCAACATCATATTTTCATCCTTTTACCCAGCTAAGTTTTATCCTAGCTGATTTTTAGGAGCTACAAACCCCCTGATACCCCCTATCTTTGGGAGGTGTCTGCAGGCCAAAGCAGAGCACACAGCAATTGCAATGAGCATGAGCTGCCTCCTCTGCAGCCAGATGGCAGCACAGGAGGGTCTGCTGAGTGTCCGTCTGTCCCTCCCTGGCCTTACCTCCCCTGGCAGCAGCACGCTGCCATTCCTCCTGGCTTCTCCACCTGGCCGTGCTGCTGCTGGTCTTGTTCCCAGGCTGGCTGGGGATGGGGGTTTCACATGCCCATGGAGTGAGCCCTCGGTGTGCTTGGGGGAAGGGGAGTATGGGGACAGGGTGAGGGGTCTGGAGATGTGCACTTTGAGCCTGGATTCCTCTGCTCTCAGCAGTGTCCTGGTTCTTTTCAGGTAAGGATGTGACTGTCATTGTCATACAGCTGAAAGAGATGCCAGCAGAAGAGACTAGCCTTGATGGACAGATGGGCATTCCCCTCTGAAGGATATTCTGAAGTAAAGGGAGTGTCCCTTTCTCTGAGGATCTAGTTTTCACTTGGAGTGCAGCAGGAAGGAAAATATACAAAAAAGAAAAGCCTGTAGCCCTGCTTCCTTTCAGGTGAATTGGGAACAAAAAATGTGGATAATCACATATCAGGAATGAATTGAATCTGGCATTACCCTTTGCCTGTCTTTATCTGTTGCTGTAGAGCAGGACTGCTTATTGCATTACTAAAGCAGTGTCCTCTGCTTCCAGGGACACCCTCAGGCAGAACTCATGAAGGGGACCTCCATATGCGTGCATGAATTACTCCTTGTCAGATAATTCTGTTGTATTTTCTTACTGCGTTTTTCCCCCTTGGGCAAGACCCCATGAACCAAACCAGCAAATGCCCAACAGCAGCTCTGTGAGCGAGTTCCTCCTGCTGGCATTCACAGACACGCGGGAGCTGCAGCTCCTGCACTTCGCACTCTTCCTGGCCATCTACCTGGCTGCCCTCCTGGGCAACGGCCTCATCCTCACCGCCGTAGCCTGCGACCACCGCCTCCACACCCCCATGTACTTCTTCCTCCTCAACCTCGCCCTCCTCGACCTGGGCTGCATCTCCACCACTCTCCCCAAAGCCATGGCCAATTCCCTCTGGGACACCAGGGCCATTTCCTATGCAGGATGTGCTGCACAGGTCTTTTTGTTCCTCTTCTTCATATCAGCAGAATTTTATGTTCTCACCGTCATGTCCTACGACCGCTACGTTGCCATCTGCAAGCCCCTGCACTATGGGACCCTCCTGGGCAGCAGAGCTTGTGCCCAGATGGCAGCAGCTGCCTGGGGCAGTGGGGTTCTCTATGCTCTGCTGCTCACGGCCAATACATTTTCACTGCCCCTCTGCCAAGGCAATGCCGTGGACCAGTTCTTCTGTGAAATCCCCCAAATCCTCAAGCTCTCCTGCTCAAATGCCTACCTCAGGGAAGTCTGGGCTCTTCTGGTTAGTGCCTGTTTAGGTGTTGGTTGTTTTGTTTTCATTGTGTTGTCCTATGTACAGATTTTCAGGGCCGTGCTGAGGATGCCCTCTGAGCAGGGCCGGCACAAAGCCTTTTCTACGTGCCTCCCTCACCTGGCCGTGGTCTCCTTGTATCTCAGTACTGCCATGTTTGCCTATCTGAAGCCCCCTTACGTCTCCTTCCCAGCTCTAAATCTGGTTGTGTCATTTCTGTACTCGGTGGTGCCTCCAGCAGTGAACCCCCTCATCTACAGTATGAGGAATAAGGAGCTCAAGGAGGCACTGAGGATGTTATTGCAATATTCATTATTTCAATGAGGAACCCATCTTCTGCATGTGATTCCCTGAAATATACCTGGATAAAGCAGAAACATCTTTGTTCATATATTTCAAAAATTGTTCATCCTTTTCAATTTTATTCCAATATGTTAAATATTTTTTTTATAATTTTATTTTATAAAATTAAGATATTTTTCTTCCTCTAACTTCTACTTTTTCTTCTAACCCAAATGCCTCATGTAGAGATGCTGCTAAGCTCTTTCTAACTAACTAAATAAAGGAATTAGCAGGTAGTCAATTTCTGTGGATCTCATTTCTCTTAAATTCTTCTCAGGTACAGCAGTGGTTGTGGGATGAAGATCCTTGCTGCAACGTGGTGGAAAAGCCCTGGTGTCCTTTGGGGCTGCCTTCTTCTGCCCTGGCAGGCACTCCCTCCCTGCAGCCTTTGAGTTAGGGTCGCCACTTTCTTGGACCCACGAACACTGACAGCAGCAGAACACGGTCGTTTTGGTGCTGGTCACCCCTCTCTTCCATACTGTTGTCTTGTAGCACCACTGAATCAGAACTGGCCTTCCAGCTAGCGCCCCTAGAAGTATGGCTTTCAAAAGTGAGGTGGAGGAAGCATTGAGGAAGCAGCCTGATGTGATGTGAAAGTTCTCCCTGCTCAGAGCAGATCTTGGCACTGGAAACCTCCAGAGGTCCCTTCTGACTCTAATCCTGAAGGAAAGAAGGGTCAGTAGAGGGAGGCAGGGGGAGGAAACAGTGCTGTGGGTTGAGGTATTGCTGACATTTGTAATCCCTGCTCCACGTTGTCCTCAGGGTTACATCATGAATGAGTTCATCCTCAAACGATCCTCTGGCCCATGAGCACCTGGTGTCCAGCCGGTTTGGAGATACTGCAGAGAAGTTCTCAGAAACACTGCCAGGCACTGCAGAGTGACAGATTTATTGAGACTGGAGGGGACCTCCAAAGCCCATCTAGCCCTCCCCCACTAGCCAAGCATGGACACATAAACAAGGCAGCCCAGGCCCATTTCCAGTTAGGCATTGGGTATCTCCAGTGATGGGGACTCTCCCACTTCTGGGGAAACATGATCCAGTGCTTGGTATTGCTCACAGTAAAAGTGTTTTCCTGTGTGGAGTTCTCATGTCTTGTTCTGTCACTGGGCACTGCTGAGATTGTCAGAGGAAAAGATCTGATAGTGAACCCATGTCCCATAGCCACTTCATAGCAGAAGACAGAGATGGGTTTGAGGGACTCAATGTTTTCTCTGTATTAGTCTGTACCAAAAAGTTCTCCTAGGCCTATGTATTCAGTAAAAGAGTTCAAGGATGAGAAGAGAATGTACTGAGAGGAAGGCCAAGAAAAGCCACCAGGACAAGGGCCAGTTTCTGCCCCTGCAGGGGACTGACCCTGGGCAAGGCCCAGCTTGGGAAGCAGCCCTGTCAGACGTTCTTGGTGGGCAGTGAGCTGGGAATAAGGCAGCTGTGTGCCCTGGCAGCACAGGAGGGAAGGCTGAGGGGCACCTCACCACAGCCTGCCAGGACCTGCAGGGATGTCAGGAAGAGCCCAGGACCAGGCTCTGCCCTGTGGTGTGCAGGGAGAGGGCAAAGCCACAGGGTGTGGGGCGAAGCAGGAGCTGTTCGGCCTGCAGAGCAGGAAAAGCTTTGCCCCCCAGCTCGGGGCTCGTCTGCAGCAAGGCGGCCACGAGTCCTGCCTGTCCTCCTCCTGCCACACTCCATGTGGTGGCTGCAGCAGAGGGGACCCCCAGCCAGCCCCTGCATGGGGCTCTGCCACCCGCCTCGCCCCGGCCCTCTGCAGCACCCTCCTTGCTGCTCTCTGATGCACACCAGGACCTCCCTGTGTGTGCCGGCCAGCACATCTGCTGAGGGCCAGTGCAGCTGCTGCAGGGGCAGGGAGCTCAGCATGGCCCTTGCAGCCCCCTGCCCTGGGCCTACCTCTCCCCCTGCCCTCGGCCCCAGCCTTGTCTCTGCTGGCAGGAGCGCTTTTGGCTTGCTCTTCCTGGCCTCCCCTCGCCTGTGCACAGCTGCTGCCCACTCAGGCTGCTGGCACAAACGTGTCCTCACAAGCAGCACCACTGATTGGGATGCTTCTGCTGGCCTCCCCCACCCCACTGCCTTGACTGTTTGTCTCTGCTGAGCCCCACCTCCTGCACCGAATTGCATCCCTTGGCTGTCAGCTCACTCTCCCCTGTCCTGTGGGATGACAGTGCTATGGTGGGACGTGTTTCCAGTGGGCCATCTACCAGACACAGTAATGAATACTATGAGCAGGACTAGAGACGTCCTGCTTCCAGCCAGGGGGAGGCAGGGAGGAAAGGGACAATAGGGTTTACTGGACTGTGTATATTTAATGGCCTGGCACATCAGACCCACAAATTTATCAGGCTCTACTAGACACCGGTGCACAGTGTATCCTAATGCCATCAAGCTATAAAGAGGTAGAACCCACCTGTATTTCTGGAGTGACAGGGGGATCCCAAGAGTTAACTGTATTGGAAGCTGAAGTGAGTCTAACTGGGAAGGAATGGTGAAAGCACCCCATTGGGACTGGCCTAGAGGCTATCTGCATCCTCGGCATAGACTACTTCAGGAGAGGGTACTTCAAAGTTCCAAGAGGGCACCGGTGGGGCTTTGGCATAGCTGTCTTGGAGATGGAGGACATTAAACAGTTGTCTACCTTGCTTGGCCTGCCACAGAATCCTTCTGTTGGGGGTTTGCTGAGGGCTGAAGAACAGCAGGTGCCAATGGCTACCACGCTGGCACACCTGAGGCAGCGTCACACTGACCGAGACTCCCTGATTGCCATCCATGAGCTGGTTCATCGACTGGAGAGCCAATGTGTAGATGTAGAACTTAGTAGCATGGTTTAGTGATGGACTTGTCAGTACTAAGGTAAAGTTGCATGACCTGGCTTACACATCCCAGAGTAGTGTAAGGCACAATGCAATTCTTCTTGCCTTCTGCATCTACAGCACAGGAAGTATGACTTTGCCCTACCCTATTGACCGGACAGGTCTTTTCACATTACTCAGTTTAGTTTTCTGTGGCTGGACGATTTCCCAAAAGAGGCTAAGCTCATGGGTACAGCTACAGCTACTTGAAGATACATTTTCTTTACTTTCATCCTGAGTTTTCAACAGAAGACCCAAGAGAGACCATGGATGTCCAGGTGTCTACTAAGTTTCAAGCCGAATTTCTCAGGTTCCAATGGTAATTTCAACTTTTTATTTTATTTTATTTTATTTTATTTTATTTTATTTTATTTTATTTTATTTTATTTTATTTTATTTTATTTTATTTAATTTTCCCAAGGAACCCAGGACTTATCTTAGAAAGGGTTTCATGTGCTGGGCTGGGCTGCAGTTACATGGACAAAGACCACTGCTGGCAGTGGCGGTGTCAGACCTCCAGACTCTGCTTTTCCTCCCGATGAAGGTCTCCAAAGAAGTCACCCTGGATCAACAGCAATAGGAGAATGATGCTCAAAACTGAAATGCAGCAAAATTCAGCCTTTAAAACAAGAAAAGATTTGTGTTAGGTGCTTTTTGAAATCTTCCTTAACTACATCATGCAGGCTCTGCAATTAGCTGTACAAGCTGTGAAGACTTGAAGAAAACTGTGGAAGAGACGTTAGGAGTTTCTGCATTTTAATGAGTTCCATGGTGTACTTTGGTGCTGAGTCTATGAAGCTCAGGTGCTGAGAGGAGAATGATGTAACCGCTTGAGCAAGTAAAGTCAGGAGGAAAAGTTGAAGTGACTTGGAGTATTAATGGGCCCCACTGAGGGCTGTTACTAACAAAGTCTCCCCAGGGGTGCGTTAATGCAGATAATTGGAGGCCATGACTACAGACAGGCAAAGCGCTGTGCTGAGAAAAGTCTTGGTTGGTTTTGGTGAAGCAGAAGAGCCAAGGCCTGACCCCAGCCACTGGGAGAGGAGATCCTGCACCCCCACATCTGGCTCAAGGCTCTTCCTGGGGGTCTGTGGGATGCAGTGGGCAGTGTGATGCCACAAGAAGAACAGTGGTATGCCACCTCCGAGCTGCTGCACAGGGTTGAGAGGAATCAATGAGGCCCCATTGCAATGAATATAACATATCTCCTCATAAGCTCTAGCCAAGGGGACAAAAACTTCAGGGCTGCTGGGTCCTACCCTTCTTACCAGCACGCTCTGCCTTCTCCTCTGCAGGCTTTCCTATGAATCCCAACCCATCAGCCTTCTTGCGGCCTGTCAGCCAACCAGACAGAAGTCACCTCACCAGCATCTTCCAAGCCATGGGCCTGCTGCTGGCCTTGCAGCTTCTTGGCTGGACACACCCAAGCCTTGTGCCTCCTGCTGTCCAGTCATGGACTCAAGCAGAAGGGACAGGACAACCCATATGCGGGCCTTCTTTCTGCCTGGGTCCTCCTGGGTATGGAGGCAGAGGGGATCTCACAGTCAGCATGCCAACCAGGTGCCTTCTGCTGGCCTACCAGGGCCACTGGCAGATGTCAGCCAAAAAGTACAGATCCCAGGGAGAAGTCAGGGGTGACCTGTCAGCTACTTCAGACAGAAGTGACCTCACAGTCCCTTTCCGTGACACGTTCCTGCTGCTGCCCTATCAGCTGCAGAGACAGAAGTGACCTCACAGTCACTGCCTCCGTCACATTCCTCCTGCTGGGGCAGGAGATCCTGAGGCAGAGCTGAGCTCATCAGAGCATTCCCACCCATCTCCTCCTTGTGTTTGACGAGCTGATCAGATCCATGGCCCCTCACATTCATCTTTGAATGCCATGTGACTGCGCAGCAATCTCAAATTTCTGCCCTGCCCCAAAGGGCCAAGTGCATAAAGTTAAGGGTTAGGAGAGGGGTTGAAGGTGAGGAGGTTAATGCACAGGAACGGGGGCTTTGGGTGTTAGTTGTTCATGTATGGCATTAGGGACTAGAGCTCACTTTTCTGGGTTAGAGATTAAGGAAAATCTAGTGGAAGGGTTTGGTGTTCTGTTTAAGGTGTGACCTCTGTGTTTAGGGTATGGACAAGCTTTGCGGTTTAGGGTTTTGTTTAGGTCTGTTAAGAAGTTGTCCAGGGTTAAACAGAGCATTTCAATGCTGGTATTAAGGGCAGGGATCAAGGTAAGCATGAGAAAAAGCATAAGGGAAAGAGGCTATGGGCTGAGTTTTGGCTTCAAGGGATACTTTGAGGTCTGGCATTAGAGTAGTGTATTCCTCTCAGGGTGTGGAGTAGCATTTAGGTTTAGGGATTAAGGTTACTGGTTGAGACATGGGAAGGGCCTCACATGAATTTTTGAAGTTAGTGTTAGAGCAGCATTAACATTACCTGAACTCTTTTCCTCTTCAAAATCATTAACTTCTGCTGCCCTAGGTCCTCTTCCCTCCCCTAAATCTCACATTGCTCCTAGCCAGGGTTTAGCTGACCTGCCCATAGCAGTAATCTTGTTGGGATCAGCTTTCTGATGGCTTTCATGATCTCAGAGTATCTGTCTCACCTCTGTTGGCTACTCCATTCCTAAAACAGAAGTGTCACCTAAGGCAAAATGGAAGAGGACACAAACATGTCTGGGAGCACCTTGCACAATGTGCCCAGCAGCTCTGCACCACCACAAAAGTGAGCTTCTTGCTCTTAAGTTTTGGTTCCAGAATGGCTCCTATGGATTCAAGCTAACTTTTCCCAGGCCCTCATGCATGCTTCAGTTTCCCCCAAGGATCATGGAGGCACTGGCTGACTCTGTGTAGAAAACTGAAAGCAGCCGTGGAGGATGACTTTAGGACAAAGTTGAAATCTCTGACATGACAGCCAGAAGTGCTGCTCTGCAGAGAAAGGGGGCTGTGGTGCCTGGGGCATGGGGGCACTCTGCAGGACTGTGTTGGGCAGGCTGGGAGGCAGACCCAGCTCATGGGGTCACTGCCGTTGCCCCAGGGCTGCAACAAATCACTCACCAGACTCCTTTGCTGGGGCTGCTGCATGCCCTGGGGCTGCAGAGCTCTCCTCTGCCTGCTCACACCAGATTGAGCACTTGAGCTCTGGTCAGTCCACTTTGGACATAACATGGTGCTCAGCAGGAAATACTGGGGTCATCTTTCCAAGACAAGGTGGCAGTTTCTCAGAGATTGGCAGCACAGCGGTCTGCTTGTGGGAACTGATGAGTTACTAAATATTCATCATGTTTGGGGTTGGAATTTCTTTTTCTTTAATTTTTCTTTTCCTTTCCCTTCCTTATGTGTCTATCTCTCTGTGAGTTTTTATGTTCTTTCCCTTCTCTCTCGAGATGTGTTTCCTCCTCTTCCTCTAGAGGAGGAGGAAGCAGGCAGCTCATGCATGTGTAGTTGCTGGTTGGGGTGAGCAAGGAGGAGGCTGGCTATGGTGCAAGGAAATGGAGGTCGGTGAAGCTGCAGGAGCCCTGGTCTCTTGCCTGGGAGATCCCCAGCACAGAGTGCCTGTGCCCCGCAGGGCCAGCCCCGCTCCCCAGGCCAGCACAAGAGGCCTGCCCCAGGCACAGAACTGCCTGCCCCAAGCAGGTCCCTGCAAAAGAGCTTTCCCTTTCTCCTTTACCCATCTGTGCAGGCCCAGAAATGCTGCCCTACTCTTCCCCAGGGCCATCCCTGCTCCCAGAGAGCCTTGCCCAGGGCAGTGTGTCTGTGATGGCCTGGCCGGCCGTTGCTGCTTCCCTCCCGGTGCTCCCCGCAGGGCCCCGAACTGGTGGTGCTGCTGTGCAGAGCCAGGGGCTGTTGTGCCCTGGGACCCCCGGGGGTCTCCCCCCTGCCTGTGCTGCTCAGGGTGGGCAGCAGACCCAATTCCATGGGGATCTCTGCTGCTGAACCCATTTCCATCTGCCCTGATGGCTCAGCAGCACAGGACAGTGCTTGGCAGGGCCACGGGGTGTCTCTAAGGGCACAAAGGGCAAGCGAATGCTGCACCAGACCTCGCCCACAGCACTTCAAAATGGTTATCCTCAATTAATCTGCAGTCTTATGGGCCTTTGCCTGCTGGCTCTTCACCACCTCTTCTGCCATTGCAGAGCCCTCCTTTAGCCCATGCACTCCTCAGATTTGCCTTTTCCTTTACCAGACCCTTCTTTGGATGGTCACTCATTTTATGAGGTTCTAATCACTGCCCACTGAGCACATTGTCCCTGCAGATCCCCTGACATCTGCTGGAAGCTTCAGATTCCTCTCCAGGCTGGCATTGGACATCTACCCCACTTCAGGGGACAGTGTTGTCTATTTGGGCATGTGCTGCCACAAAAGGAGTTCTTGGCCCAGCCCTTGGTTCCTCACAAACCACACTGGGACTTTCAGCCCGTGTCCTTCATTCCATGAAGAACCCCAAAAAATCAGAAGAGCAGGGAGCAACCCCTTGGCTCTATTCCTGATAACACATTTGGAAGAGGTGTCCAGGCTTCTGGATTTGCCCTGAGCAGCCCCTTTTGTTATTTGGAGCTAGCAGGGAGGCCAGCTGTGACCCAGGGCTGCACAGTGCCTGCTGCTGCCTGCAGGGACAGGGATGTCACTGTAGGGACAACAGGACTGTCACCAAGGTACATGAGATCTCACGGATTATCCAAATACAAGAAGCACAATGAGGAAGCCAAAATAGAGCAGCAGTGAAAAGACCAGGTCCTGCTGCTGGCCATGGCCATGGCTCCAGGGAAGCAGCAGCCCCAACCTGAAGGCAGCAGAGAGGCAGAGCCCAGGGGGCAGTGAGGGGCAGCCCCGAGGGCCACCGGGGCTGCTCCTCCATGTGGCAGCTGGACTCTTGGCTCCGAGCCCCTCCTGCATGCTGGGGCAGCTCTCCAAGCTGCAGAGGAGGTGGGAAGAGCGGGATACTGAGACCAATCAGGTTCTGACAGCTTCTCAATTGTCATTATCTACAAGGCAAGCATGGTTCTACAGGTACATGAGACATTTATGTGAAAAAAAAAAAAGAATAATTAAGAGATATGAAAATAAAAATGCCATTATTAAATGAAAATCTAAAGATGCAGTATAATATATTATAAAAGAATTATAACAAAAGACTATCCTAACAATTTTATAGAAAAACAGTGAGTTCTGATTGGATTGTGGGCTTCAATATTACTGATGAAGAAGCATGTATCCAAAGAGTACCCTCACTGCGTCCTTGAGCTCGTGGTTCCTCATGCTGTAGATGAGGGGGTTCAGAGCTGCAGGAAAGACTGAGTACACAAGTGCCACCACCAGATCCAGGGACGGGGAGGAGATGGAGGGGGGCTTCAGGTAGGAAAACATGCCAGTGCTGAGAAACAGGGAGACCACAAACAGGTGAGGGAGGCACGTGGAAAAGGTTTTGTGCCGGCCTTGCTCAGAGGGGATCCTTAGCACTGCCCTGAAGATCTGCACATAGGAGAAAACGATGAAAACAAAACAAAGAAAGACTAAAGAAACACTAACTACAATAAGCCCAACCTCCCTGAGGAATGACTTTGAGCAGGAGAGCTTGAGAATGTGGGGGATTTCACAGAAGAACTGGTCCACGGCATTGCCTTGGCAGAGGGGCAGGGAAAATGTATTGGCAGTGTGCAGGACAGTATACAGAAAGCCACAGCTCCAGGCAGCTGCTGCCATCTGGGCACAAGCTCTGCTGCCCAGGAGGCTCCTATAGTGCAGGGGCTTGCAGATGGCAACGTAGCGGTCATAGGCCATTATAGTGAGAAGGAAATACTCTGCTGATATGAAGAAGAGAAAGAAAAAGACCTGTGCAGCACACCCTTGATAGGAGATGGCCCTGGTGTCCCAGAGGCAATTGGCCATGGCTTTGGGGAGAGTGGTGGAGATGCAGCCCAGGTCGAGGAGGGCGAGGTTGAGGAGGAAGAAGTACATGGGGGTGTGGAGGCGGTGGTCGCAGGCTACGGCGGTGAGGATGAGGCCGTTGCCCAGGAGGGCAGCCAGGTAGATGGCCAGGAAGAGCGCGAAGTGCAGGAGCTGCAGCTCCCGCGTGTCTGCGAATGCCAGGAGGACGAACTCGGTGATGGAGCTGCTGTTGGGCCTTTGATGAGTTTGGACACAGTTGTCTGTTGAAGAGGAGAAGGCAGAATGAACAGATTCCTAAGAAGAAAACCTATTGCAAGACTTAGAGCACCCCCAGCCTGAGCCTCTCTCTTTGCAAAGAACCTTTCTGCAGCTCTCTTGAGCTGTGGCTGGTGCTGGCTGAGAGTGGCACTGGGAGCTGGGGCTGCTGTGGGCTCCAGAGGAGTCCCTCCTGCTTTGCAGCAGGAGGAAAGCAGGAACATGGGGGAAACTCAAGTTCAGTCTATGAGTTTTGCAGTGTTGTTGCAAAAACAGATCTGAATACAGAGCAGAGCAGAGCTGCGGGGATTTTGTTTGCTTTCTTTTTGTTTGCTTTTCTTATCCCAGTTGCCCCATAATGCTTAAGAGAGGCGTTGGATTGTTGAACTACCTGACATTTCCTGTGCGCTCCTCGTGAAATCCTGTGGGTGCTAGGAGGCAAAGGGACTGTGCCTTGCTGAAGACTGAGCAGAGCAGATATTCCCACCAGACCTGTTCTCAGCTGCCCTGTGTCACCCCTCTGTGAGCTGCAGGACCATCCCACTGAGGTGTTTCCCTGAGAAGAAACTGGAGAGAGCTGAGAACAGAGAAGCCCCAGTCCAAGTGCAACTGGACAGCATCCTCACCTTGTTTCTGTAAGGCTGATCAGGATCTCAGCTCTTCCCTCCTAACCAGGGGTGCAGAGGCCTCCCTCCAGGTGCCCACAGACAGCCATCCAGCAGCACGGACATGGCCTTTGCATGGAGGTGTCTTCTTCTTGGGGAACCTGGATAACACAAGGATGCCATGAGAGAGCGGCTCTAGCTGGAGAACAGCCCGCAGCCCAGGAGTATGCCCCATGCACAGAGCCCCATGCACCCCACAAGCTGGGGTGTCCCAGAATTGCAGCTGCAACCCCTGCAATGTCTGGAGGATGCCTGGCGACTCCGCTCTTGGCTGACCAAGGGCAGCTAGGTTAGGGCGCTCAATGTGGCTTCTGCCAGTCTTCCTCACCACGCAGTGCAATCCAGCAGGACTCTCAAAGCCCACTGCATTGCCCACTGCCCTCCCAGAAACAAGACCCAGGAGGAGACCCTTCCAGGACGTGCAGCTGCATGGCCCTGCAGCCAGACACTTACCTTGTCAAGGGCTGTGCAGATTTCTCCTGCAGTCAGCTCTCAGCATCCTCCCACTCCCAACTGCCTCCAAGCCCTCTCTCCTTCTCTCCTCTCTGTGTCTCTGCTGTGGTCAGAGCCCCCAGCCCTGCTGTGCTGTGCAGAGGAGCTGCTCCTGGGCAGAGCTGTCTCTCTGCACCAGGGCCCCCTTGCCAGGAGCTCTCTCTGTCCCAGGAGCCCGGCCCAGCTCAGCAGCAGGGGCCCAGCCCAAGGCATTGGAATCACCCCTCTGGGGGCTTTGGTGATGAGCCCACGAACCTCAGGCACTGAGAGACAATTGAAGAAATCTCTCAAGAAGTCCAGGTCAGATGCAAGTTTCCTGCAGTGTCCCCCTGAGGGCCAGGACTGACACAGCCTCCCTTGGAGCTCGTTAGAGCAGAGCATTGGAGGCAGTGAGGACAAGGAGACAAAGGCAATGTGAAGGTGACACTGATGTGTAGACAACCTGGATGTGTTTCACCAAAGAAAAGGACTACGCCTTGTCCCCTGGCACCCTGGAAGGGAAATCTGTTTCTGTCACACCTTGCTCAGGGCTCTTCCTGGGGCAGTAGGAGATGGGGATGTGCATGGCCAAGTGCAGGAGAATGGTATGACCCCTGCCTGGTTCATAGGTGGGCGAGGTGTCAATTAGACTCTGGTGCTTTAGCAATTGGCTGTCTCCTCATAGGCTTTAGTGGCAGAGAGAACAGCCATAGCCATGGACACAAATATCTCATAAGACAGCTGTCTATGAAGCCGGCCTGGTTCCTGGTGAGCAGGCACCTCTGCTCTATGGCATCGCTCGTGGTGCCCAGGCCCGCCTCCTCCTGGGCACGGCTCACTCAGCATGGTCCCAGTCTGCCCTGATGTGTGGGGTTACTCTTGTCTGGTACAGGACTAGGCTCTTCTCCTTGTAAATGTCAAGAGGTTTCTGCAGGAGAAATCCTGGGATTTCTCAAGGTTCTCCCTGACTGACGCTCCATTCTGTCAGCTGTTAATATCTGCAGGCAGATGGCTCACCCTGACTGTGCTGTCTATTATAAGATAACTGCATCAACAATTGCAGGAGTATTTGGACAATACAGGATTTAGTGGAATAAAACTGCAGCACAGTATCACAGAATGATAGGGGATGGAATTCCACCGGATTCTACCTTTTCTCTGCTTCCTTCTCATGCATGCTGTCATTTTGTTTGGAACCGTATCCTAAATGTTGTGAGGCTGTGCAGGGACAAAATTAGAAGGTCGAAAGACCAACTGGAGCCCAATTTATTTACTAAAGATATATAAAAAATAATATATATTTTTAAATTCATAAAATTAAAAAAAAAAAAAAGAGGATATATGAGAATCTTCATCCTCTATTGGTTGTGGGGGGAAACATAGGTAAAAGTGATGATGAAAATGCTGAGGTTTTGATTGCTTCCTTTGCCTCAGTCTCCAGCAGCAAGAACAGTTGTTCCCCTGGTACTCAGACTCCTGAACTGGTAGATAGGGACAGTGAGTGGAATGAAGCTCTCATACTCCGTGAGGAAATATTTAGAGACATGCTACTCCACGAAGATATATGCAAGTCTACAGGGGCCAGATGGGATCCACCCAAGGGTACTGAGGGAGCTGGCCGAAGCACTCACCAAGCGGCTTTCCATCACTGATCAGCAGTCCTGCATATAAGGGGAGGTCCCAGTCAACTGGTGACTAGCAGAGGTGACGGCCATCTACAAGAAGGGCCAGAAGGAGGATCTGTGAACTGCAGGCCTGTCAGTCTGACCTTGGTGCCAGGGAAGCTCATGAAGGGGAAGCAGATTATCTTGAGTACCATCACACAACATTTACAGGACAACCAGGAGATCAGGCCCAGTCAGCATGAGGGAAAGTAGTCAGCATGAATAGATGAGGTAAAGTCTGTGGATATGGCCTACCTAGACTTCAGTAAGTCTTTTGAGACCATTTCGCACAGCATTCTCCAGGAGAAACTGGTTACTCGAGGCCTAGATGGATGTATGCTTCATTGGGTTAAAAACTGGCGGGGTGGCCAGGTCCAAAGAGTCATGGTAAGTGGAGCTAAATGCAGTTGGAGGCTGGTCACTACTGGTGTCCCCCCGGGCCCAGTACTGGGGCCACTTCTCTTCAATATCTTCATCAATGATCTGGATGAGGGGAACAAGTGCACCCTCAGTAAGTTTGCAGATGACACCAAATTCAGAGCGAGTGTTGATCTACTCAAGGGTAGGAGGGCTCGGCAGAGGGATCTGTATAGGCTGGACCCATGGGCTGAGTCTTGCACTTGGGGCACAACAGCCCCATCCATGCTGGGGGAAGAGTGGCTGGTCAGCTGTCCGACAGAAAGGGCCCTAGGGATATTGGTGGATAGTCGGCTGAATATGAGCCAGCAGTTTGCTCAGGTAGCCAAGAAGGCCAAGAGCATCCTGGCTTGTACCAGGAATACTGTGGTCAGCAGGCCTAGGGAAGTGATCTTGGCCCTGGTGAGGCCACACCTCAAGTACTGCTTTTAGCTCTCAGGCCCCCAGCACAAGAAGGACATGGATCTATTAGAATGAGTCCAGAGGAGGGCCATGAGGATGATCAAAGGGCTGGAGCATCTCTCCTATGTAGACAGGCTGAGGGAGTTGAGGTTGTTCGGCCTGGAGAAGAGAAGGCTCTGTGGAGACCTTACAGTGGCCTTCCAGTACCTAAAGGGGACTACAGGAAAGCTGGGGAGGGACTCTTCATCAAATAGTGTAGCGATAGGACTAGGGGTAATGGTTTTAAACTGAAAGAGGGTAGATTTAGATTAGATATTAGAAAGAATAGGTTGGAATTATATGATCTTTAAGGTCTTTTCCTACCCAGACCATTCAGTGATTCTGTAAATATGAAACACAGCACCAAAGCAGCTATTAGGAAGAAAAATTATCGCAGCCAAAACTAGGACAATATCCCCCGCTTATTCCATACATTCTACATCATGCTCAGGTCTGACACTTTCCAGTTAATCACTACCACCTTTTCTGTCTTTTGAGACACATAAAGAATGTCATGTCCTTAGTCTATTGGTGTCTATAATAATAATAATAATAATAATCATAATAATTCCTTTTGTGTCCTATGAAACAGCCTTTATCTCAACCCATGAACTTTTACTTTTTTTTTTCTCCCAGTTCTCTCCTCCATCCCATTGGATGAATAGCTTAGGCATCTGAGCAAGAGAGCTTGAAAATCTGGGGGATTTCACAGAAGAACTGGTCCACAGCATTACCTTGTCAGAGGGTCAGTGAAAATACGTTGGCAGTGTGCAGGACAGCATTGAGAAAGCCACTGCCCCAGGCAGCTGCTGCCATCTTCACAGAATCACACGGAGAATCACAGAATGTTAGGGATTGGAAGGGACCTTGAAAGATCATCTACTCCAATCCCCCTGATGGAGCAGGAACGCCTAGATCAGGTCACACAGGCATGTGCCCAGGTGGGTTTTGAATGTCTCCAGAGGAGGAGGCTCCACAACCCCCCTGGGCAGCCAGTTCCAGTGCTCTGCCACCCTCACTGTAAAAAGGTTTCATCTCATGTTTAAGTGGAACCTCCTATCTTCTAGCTTGCACCCACTGTCACTTCTCCTATCATTAGATGTCACTGAGAAGAGCCCCTGGTTCCGTCCTCCTGACACTCACACTTTACATATTTATAAACATTAATAAAGTCACCCCTCAGTCTTCTCTTCTCCAAGCTAAAGAGACCCAGCTCTCTGAGCCTTTCCTCATAAGGGAGATGCTCCACTTCCTTAATCATCCTCCTGGCTCTGCGCTGGATTCTCTCAAGCAGTTCCCTGTCCTTGAGCTGAGGGGCCCCGAACTGGACACAATATTCCAGATGAGGTCTCACCAGGTCAGAGTAGAGGGGGAGGAGAATCTCTCTCGACCTACTAACCACAGCTGTTCTGATACACCCCAGGAGGCCATTGGCCTTCTTGGCCACAAGGGCACAGTGTTAGCTCATGGTCATCCTGCTGTCCACCAGGACCCCCAGGTCCCTTTACCCTTTGCTGCCTCTGCATGCCCATGCTTGGGCACAAGATCTGGGACAAGTCTGAGTTTGGCCCTTGTGCCACAGCTGAGGTGCTGCAGCCCAGATGTGCCCCAATGCCCTCAGCCTGGGGCACAGGCAGGAGGAGCTGAATCCCCACCGTAAGGAAGCTGCGTCAGCCTTAAGGAGTGCACTGCATCTGTCCCAAGCTGTTCCCCCTACTCTTCCCTTTGTCTGCAGCACTGCCCTACCCCTTTCCCTTGCCACGAGGTGCTGAGAGTATGTTTGCCATTCCCTCGTGTACTACTTCTGCCTCCTACATGGCAGACCGGGGGATGGTGCTGAGGCCTCAAATCTCAGAGCCGCGTGAGATGTCCGGGAAGGAAGGCACTGGCATGTGCTGCAATTCCCTCCATATAACACATCCTACTTCTCCAAGTGAGCGACATGCATTGAAGAGGAGTTCAGGCATACCGAGGGGCTGTCTTTGCATACTGAGCTGCCTTTGCTCCCATCTTTTGAAAAAAGCCCAGGCCTAGGACAAGCCTCAAAACCCGCCTTCCTGGAAGGGCTCCCAAGAGCAGAGGTGTGTTGGGGCAGGGTGGCAGTAGTGACGTCTCCAGGGCTCCACCTCCTATATTCCATGGGTTTGGTCACCATTTGCAGATGTTCCTGGTGGATTTGTCAGGATCCTGTGGAAAAGAACTGGGCAGAAGGGAGGTGACTGTTTCTCAGGACAAGAAGGGAAATCTCTCATCTCTCTCCCAAGCAGTGCCGTCTCCATGCTGCTGACCTCCCAGGCCTCCAAATGACACGTGCTGATGTCACAGGGGGATGAATGCACTGCATCACCAGGATATCGTCACTGGAGCAGCGGCAGTGCCGGCACTTCCCTGCAAGGCCTGGTCCCTGCTGGGCACTGCTTGGGTGCTCCCCACCGCTATCCTTCTGTGGCCAGGATTGGGGGCAGCAGGCAGCGAGGTTGCACTGGGTGACACTCACTGACGGGCGGAGGAGCAGGGGCACCTTGCAGAGGAGCTGTGATTGAGGAGCCAGGGTGGGCATCCCTTGTTGTGAGCTGAGGGCCAGCAGCAAGCGAGATGGATGGCTGCTGGAGTGTGACCATCACCTCCAACCTGACTTCCCTGTTTCCAGTGCTCCTGCAGCTCTCCTCCAAAGGTGAGGGTGTCAGGAGCCCCTTTCCAAGGGGTGTCCCAGGGGCTGTCAGCTGTCCCAAGCTGCAAGCCCTGGGCTGTTTTGGGGGGCTGGGCAGGACAGGTGGCTGCTGCAAGAGCCCTGCCTGAGGATTCCAATGGGCTCAGGGGATGTTGCAGCAACCACGACTCCTTGGTCCTGATGCTAGGGCTGCCCTGAGCCCCAGGGATCCACTAGGCATGGCTCAGCCTCGTCGTGATGGGGGACAATCCAGGGCCAGGTTTCCCTGGGAGCTGGTGCCTCTTTGGAATCTGTCTCTGGGAGGAAAGACCTCTGGTGTCCCAGAGACTGGTGTGGCCTGCAGCTCCCACAGGCCTCTCAGGAATGTTCCAGCCATGCCTGAGTTGGAAATCAAGCCTTCCCCTTGTACTGCTCTCCTTCAGGGGAACCTCTGTTCCTTCCCTCCTGTTCCGCCAGGCTGGCAGAGCATGTCCTGGATGCTGAGATGCCATCCCTGAATGGCCACAATCCTGGTGCTGAACCCTTCCTACATCTCTGCTATGGTGGTTTTACCCGGCTATGCAGGTGAACTCCACAGCAACTGCTCTTTCACTTCCACACCTACAAGGAAAAGGGGGAGAAATATGATGAAAAGAGATCAAGGGTTCAGGTAGAATAGGAGGTCACCCACCAAATATCCTCATGGGCACCAGTTATCATCGGGGCAAGACAGATTTAGCATAGGCAGACTAATATAATTAATTGCCTATCACCGGTGGACTACAACTGTGAGGAATTACAAGCAAACTAAAAACACCATTCCCCCTATCCACACTTTTAAACCTCCTTCCCCTGGGTGGAACAGGGGAATGGGAATTGCAGTCAGTCCATGGCACTTGTCTCCACTGCTCCTTGACGGTCAATCTCTGCCCCTGCATCCCTCCCATGGGATGCCGTCCTTCCCAAATGGATCCTGTGCGGGGCCCAAAGGGTTGAGATAATGACAGCTATGAATGGATCATGTTAAAATAAATCTGTTATAAGCATTATATCACCTTCATAGTTGCTGACCACAATGTTTATTTTGTTTTTATCTCGACGTAGTAGCTCTGTTTGGCCTCAGAATTGTGTTGGATAGCACATTACATACTGTGTGTGTTCCACGTTGTGCTGTTTATCCTTTCGGGGGCTGGTTTCTTGTTATTAGTTCACTCTACTGCGTAACACTGCCTTATGTTATGGTAAAATTGCTGGTCATGAGACTAATCTGGTAGTTGTACTCAGCATTGCTGTCACCCCCATACTTGAGGAACCTTCTCTCGGAAACTATTCATAATTAACAGTCTTTGCCTTTTCTCCTCGGGGAGACAATCTATGGGAGGAATGAGGGGGGGTCGCTTCTTCTCCCCACTTCTTCCCTCTCCCTTTCCCCTTCACCTCCCCCTTTCTCCTCCAGGCTAGTTACAATACCTCTTCAAAACTTCAAATATCCTTGGGATGTTCAAACCTGTACCTATTGTTCTATCTCCTGAATGTGTTTCATTTTTTGTTTATGATTAGGGTAAACTATTTCAGAATGCCACACAAAGATCTGCCCTGAGGCAGGATAGCTACGAGTGGCAGGGAGTGTGGGAGGATATGGGCAGGCACCTACAACAGTGAGCACCTGCAGTGCCTTGGAACTTCACCCCTGAACAAGTGCAGAATCCTAAAAAATTGGCAGAATGCTTGAAAAAGGAGTGTCATCACTCTGGGAATCCCAAAGAGACAGAAATCTCTGCAATGTGCTCAGGCTTGGCCTATGCTTACTGCGTTGCAATCTACAAAACTCCAATCCCTGTGACTGGGCCAGAGAACGAGCCTGTGCCTATATCAGTCATACATATACCCGAGAAGAAGCAAGAGAGATAAAATCATCTTGTTTAGCAAGGAAAAAAGCTCCTACTCATACAGGGAAGGAAGAAGAAGAAGATGAGGCAGGCTACCCTGAAGTAGGGCCATCATAGGAAAAGGTGGATGAATAATGATATCATAAAAGCAGCGATAAGCACCTGATCATTATTCCTTGGGGAGCTGCGAGATAGGCAAAAAGATTTCAGCCTTCATCTAGGCCAGCACATTGTCACTTGGCTGCTCTGATACTGGGATAACAGGGCCAGTAGCCTGGAATTAGAGGGCAGGGAAGCCAAGCAGCTGGGATCCCTCCCCAGGGAAGAGGGCATTGGAAAGGGGGCACAAATCCTCACTCTCTTGAGGCAACTCCTGTCAGGTGTAAAGGAAAGGTATCTCTTCAAGGAAGATGTTGCATGTCACTCAGGCAAATGGACCACCAGGGAGAGAGGCAGCCCTTATCTGATGGAATTGGCCATGCTGGAGGTGATTTATGGTGATTTATGCACATTAAACAGTTTTCTACCTTGCCTGGTCCCTCACAGAATCCTTCGGTTGTGGGGTTGCTCAGGGTCGAAGTGCCAGTAGCTACCCAAATGGTGCACCAGTGGCAATACGACACTATCCGAGACTCCCTGATTACCATATATATGCTGCTTCATTACTGGAGAGCCAAGGACTGATCAGCAAAATTTGTTCAACCTTTAATAATCGCATAGGGTCAGTGCAAACGTCTAATGGAGAGCTGCAACTAACAGTGGAGTACTGTGTCTAGAATGAAGTCACACCAGATTCAATAGGTCATCTATAGTCTTCTCTCCTTATAGTCTTAGTTCTAAGAGCAGTTAAATGATCCCTTACAGTATCTGAATGCTGCTGTCCGATCCCTTCCTGGGATCATAAGGAACCAGTACCTCCTGGCCAGAACACTCTCCCTGTACCCGTGGATGCACGCCCTAAGGTCCCATGAACTGTTAAGGGTGTAGTTTGCAAAGTAACCACTGATTTTGTCCCCACCCACCAGCTGTTGTACCCCTGCAGAGTCCTGCCTCAAGGCACAAAGGGCAGGGAGACCTTGCTGGTGAGAGCTGAGGCCCTGTGGAGATGTCCGTGACACAACAGTCATTACAGCCAAGGGTCATGTAGAAGAGAACAGAATAGGTTTAGCTCTCCCTGTGACACATGACTCCTTTTGCTCTGCTGACAGCCTCTGCAGGCTGCCCTGCACATAAGGGGTAGGGACAGGTTCAGTTGTCCTACATGTGGCATCTGCTGCCATTTCAGTTACCCAAAGGACATATGCCTCCAGCTGACTCTCAGAGGATCTACCACAAATTTCACCAGATGTTTGCATCTGAACAGCTCCTGCCTGACCTCCATCTCCACTAAGGAGCTATTTTGGCTCAGTAATTCGCATTAAGCTGCCTATGTTGTGGACACCTGAACTGAGGCCAGAGGAATCCCAGCTCTTGCGGTTCTGTGGCAGGCATGGGAGGGAGCTGAGACCCCTTCCAGCTCCAGGAATAACAAGCAGCATGAGATGCCTCGACTGACTCTGCTGAATTCCTTCCTCAAGTGGGGATGAAGGAAATCAGTCCCCGAACATGACTTCATGTCCAAACTGATACTGGAGGATGATACTGATAAAAAGGGGATGCCCCCAGGTGCTGCCCTGTCCCTCAGGGTTCCTCCATGAGAGCTTGCAGATACCTGCACGTCCCTCTGCCCCCTGACATGTCATCAGGTGTTTGCAGCCCCCTGATTTCCTCCATCTCCATTAATGATGTTGGAGCTGAGAAAAGGAGCTCACCTTCAGGTGCCCATGTGGTGTACATTAAAGGGAGGGCAGAGGAATCCCAGGTCCTGTGGGTCTGGGGCAGGCATGGGTGTGAGCTGAGCCCCCTTTTGGTCCCAGTCCTAAAATCCATCATGAGATGTCTCAAGTGACTCTGCTGAATCCCTTCCCAGAACAGGGGATAAAGAAGAAGATTCCCTGACTTTGTCTGGATGCCCAAACTGATAGTGGGACAAGAAGATGTGATTATTACACTTAGTTGGCTCTCTGCAAGGAGAAATGAGTCTGCTGTCAAGTGCATCTGTGCCCAGGGGAGGGAGGGAAGCCCAGGGATCCCTTCGGGCTGTTTCCCAGCAGGTTCCCCTGCAGCCCCAGGGCCATGGGCAGGGAGCCTGGTGGGGGGCAGAGCAAGGGAGGCCTTGGGCTGGGCCTGTGCTGCTGAGCTGGGCCGGGCTCCTGGGCCCAAGGGGAGCTCCTGGCAAGCGGGCAGCGCTGCAGAGAGCCAGCTCTGCCCAGGAGCAGCTCCTCTGCCCAGCGCAGCAGGGCTGGGGGCACTGCCTGCAGAGACAGAGTGGGTAAAGGCAGGCAGAAGTGGCAGGATGCACAGAGCTCGCTGGGGGAGAACACTTGCCAGCCCTGACCCCGGTAAGTCTCTGGCTGGAGGGCAATGCAGCCGCAGCTCCTGGAGGAAGGAGAAGCCGCGGGTGCAGGCAGGGGTGCCCAGGGCTGTGGTGCAGAGCAGGGTCCCTGCTGTGCCCCAGGGGCTGTGTGCCGGGGCAGGGCCTCTGCCGCCTGCCAGGCTCAGCACTCAGCCTGCCCGGGGAGCTGCCCAGGGCGCTGCGGGGAGAAGCTGCGGGTGGAAGGAGCCCCCCCGGCAGGGCAGGGTCCTGCTGCTGGCAGGAGGCTGCTGCCTGGGGCAGCCTGCTCACAGCTCCACAGCACAACCTTGATGTATTCAAGGGGACATTGCAGGATAAGGGATCAGGCACGGGATTTCAGCTTCAGTCCCAGCTTTCCTGAGCCTGCGGAGCTTTCCATTTTGTCTTCTTTGGCTCAGTGGTAATAGCAATAGATGCCGTTATTTCCAAGAGATGTCAGACTCTCCTAAGCTTTCACAACAAGCATTAGAAGGCCTGTACCACGTCCCTTGCCTGCCCCTCTGCCCATAAAAAGCTCCACCACACATGCAGTGTCAGCAGGGTCTGTGTGACCTGGTCTCTAGGACGTGCCCCCAGCGAGCTGCCCCTGGGCAGAGCCCTGCTGCCAGGAGGTGTCTGCAGGGCAGAGCTGAGCACCCGGCGGGTGGGATGGGGGCTGTGAGCTGCAGGCAGGAGGCGTGGGGACAGAGACCCAGCTGCAGGCAGGGACAGCTGCAGGCAGCAGAGCCACAAGCAGGGAGTGAGACGGAGCTGCTCCCAGAAACTCAGCGGCAGGGGAGATTTGAGCACTTCCCTGCCATCCCTGTACTGCAGATGCCTCCCCTGGAGCCACTCTCCACTCTCCTTTTTCTCACACCATAGACTTCCAGCCCTAATGTCACTAGGGCTTTTGCTGGGCTGCAGGCTGCCTTGCACAGGGACACAGCTCTTCCCTAGCAGCCCTGTGTTATCTAGCAGCCCCATGGAGAAGAAACTTCAGTCCTAAGGCCATAGAAATGCTGGTGGATGGCTGTATATTGGCAGCTGTTATGATCCCTCTGTGTCCGTGGTGAAAAGCAGGGCGCTGAGATCCTCCTCAGGTACGATGAGATGGGTGAGGGGTTTGGAGATCTGCACTTTGAACCTGGATTCCTCTGCTCTCAGCAGCATCCAGGTTCTTTTCAGGGAAACACCTGAGTGTGACCATCCTCCAGAGGTGCCCGCACAGGGCAGCTGAGACCAGGAGTGATGGACACAACCACTGTCCTCACTCTGCCCTGAGGGACAGTCCCTTTGCCTCCCAGGAGGCCAAGGTTTCACTTGGTGGGCACTAAATGTGCCAAGGATTTGTGCCTTAAATGCACTCCTCAGGTTTAGGGGGACAAGTATAAAGTAACAAACCAAAGCATTGTGCACAAAGCCCTGCTCTGCAGTTGGGTGAATTTTGAGAAAGTGTACTCCAAAACTCCTTGTTACATCAAACACAGTTCATTTGAGACCTCCCCATGTTCCATTTACTTCTTGCTATAGGTCAGCACTGTCTCCTGCAGAGTCTCTTGCCCCCAGTAGCACCCTCAGGCAGCACCACTGTGACATCAAGCAGAGGACCAGTCCTCCCAGAAGTGAAGAGGCAGTTTTTTTATAGTTTAAAATAAATAAATAAATAAATAAATAAATAAATGTAATAAAATAGGCTAGGTTTTCCTCACAGAGGTCTACCCTAACATTTTAATTCTCTTTCCTCCTTGGACAGGCCTCCCTATCCAGAGCAGCAGATCCCCATTCCCAGGAGGATCAGATGTTCAACAGCAGCTCCATCACCGAGTTCCTCCTCCTGGGATTCGCAGACACGCGGGAGCTGCAGCTCCTGCACTTCGCGCTCTTCCTGGCCATCTACCTGGCTGCCCTCCTGGGCAACGGCCTCATCCTCACCGCCGTAGCCTGCGACCACCGCCTCCACAACCCCATGTACTTCTTCCTCCTCAACCTCGCCCTCCTCGACCTGGGATCCATCTCCACCACTCTCCCCAAAGCCATGGCCAATTCCCTCTGGGACACCAGGGCCATCTCCTATGCAGGATGTGTTGCACAGCTCTTTCTGTTCGTCTTCTTGATATCAGCAGAGTATTTTCTTCTCACCGTCATGGCCTACGACCGCTACATTGCCATCTGCAAGCCCCTGCACTACGGGAGCCTCCTGGGCAGCAGAGCTTGTGCCCAGATGGCAGCAGCTGCCTGGGGCAGTGGGGTTCTCTATGCTCTGCTGCACACTGCCAATACATTTTCCCTGCCCCTGTGCCGAGGCAATGCTGTGGACCAATTCTTCTGTGAAATCCCCTCCATCCTCAAGCTCTCCTGCTCAGACTCCTACCTCAGGGAAACTGAGCTTCTCACATTTAGTGGTTTTCTGTTTTTGGGGTGTTTTGTTTTCATTCTTTTCTCCTATGTGCAGATCTTCAAGGCTGTGCTGAGGATGCCCTCTGAGCAGGGACGGCACAAAGCCTTCTCCACGTGCCTCCCTCACCTGGCCGTGGTCTTCCTCTTTCTCAGCACTGGCATGTGTGCCTACCTGAAGCCCCCCTCCATCTCCTCTCCATCCCTGGACCTTGTGATGGCTTTCCTGTACTCGGTGATGCCCCCAGCAGTGAACCCCCTCATCTACAGCATGAGGAACCAGGAGCTCAAGAATGCCATTAGGAAAGTGATGTCATGGATGTTTGTAAGGATGTGTTGAGGAAACTGACTGTGCCTTTCCACAGCTATAAATTGCTTCTTTTCTTCTTCAGACGAATTACAGTTTATGTAATGACATGGCAAGCCTGTCTTAACTTCTGGAGGGATTTGTTTGGTTTTCTTTTTCCCCGTGTGATAATGTTTTCCACAAAGCAATGCTGTTCTTCATCCTGTTGTACTCAAGTACCAACATATCATAGAATCATAGAATGGCCAGGGTTGAAAAGGACCTTAAAGATCCCGTAGTTTCAACCGCTCTGCTCTGGGCAGGGTTGCCAGCCACTAAAGCAGGCTGCCCAGAGCCGCATCCAGCCTGATGGATATCTTGTGTGACCCTGAGGCTTTGCAGAAATGAGGAGCCAGATTCTTTGTGTATTTAAACAAAATAAATGAAGCCACAAAAAATTCTTTGTCTGAGACCCACTCTCAGCTGATCAGGAAGTAATGGGAATAGCAAACCCCTTTTTGGCTGCAGCAGCTCGGGGCAGGCTGCCCTGGCCCTGGGGCAGCAGGAGCTGCCTGAGGACCCCCAGGGATGGCCCAGAGGGGCTGCGGGCCTCTGAGGATGTGCTGCAGAAGAGAGCAGGGGACACAGCAGGGGACACTGACCTCTGTACGCTTGTGCCATGGTTGTCCCATATGTGGGGCTGAGCCCTCTGTGCCCCTAGGAGCTGCTGTGCCCTTCAGAGGAGCTGGGGCTGTGGTGGCAGTGCCCAGAGCCCTGCAGCAGCCTGCGGTGGGCACTGCCCTGGGGCTGCTGCCACTGCACTGGGATGAGGGCAGGGAGGTGGGCAGAGGGCAAGGAGGTGGGAGAGCCATGCTCCGGGTCTGTGCTGGGGGACTGGCCAGCTGTGCTGGCCTCTGTCCTGGCCCAGAGCCCTGCAGACCTGGAGCAGGGCTGTCTGCAGAGGCCCCCATGGGATGTCAGGGCAGAGGCCATGGGCTGGAGGAGGCTGCAAAGGCAGGAGGGCCATGGCAGGAAGGGACCCTGAGGGTGCCACTGGGATTGTAACAGGGGGATCTTGACCCAGCCCTGAATGTGCACTGCCATGTGTGGTGCCTTGGCAGCACGGCTGTGGAAGCATGTGTGGGGCAGTGGGACTGGGACGCTGCAGCGACAGGGCACTGAGAGGGGCCACAAAGCAGCCACCCACGGGTGACAGCAAGGACAGGCTCTGAAACAGAAATTTATGGTGGAGGTGGAGGTATGGTTTTAGCAAGGGCAGAGCTCACCTGAAAGTGGTGTTATCGAGAAAAGTCAAGAGCAAAGAGAAGAGCTTTTGCTGGAGCTAAGGCTCAGATTTCTCACCCAGCTCGCCCAGGGCTCGTCCTGAGCAAGGCGGCCACGAGCCCTGCCTGCCCTCCTGCCTGCCCCGCGCCGTCAGGTGGCTGTAGCAGAGGGGACCCACAGCCAGCCCCTCGATGGGGCTCTGCCAGCCCCTCGCCCTCCCCTCTGCAGTGACGTCATTTCTGCCCAGGGGCTCTCTGATGCGCGGGATGATGTCACAGTGCCTGCCGGCCAGCCCTTCTGAGGGCCAGTCAGGCTGCTGCAGTGGCAGTGACCTCACTCCAGCCCCCTCCCCACGGCCTGCCTCTCCCCTTCCCCTCTCCCCTCTCTGGACCCTGGGGTGTCACGCAGTCGGTGTCACGCAGCAGCTTTGCAGTGGTGGCCTCGGTGGTGGTGTTGCCAGGGAGGACATCTGCCCCTGTGCCAAAAGGACCTACTACTGCCAAGATGCATTTGGTGTTTCAAGCTGTCACTGGCAGAGGTCTTGCAAAGTCTTTCTGCAGTTGTGCCCAGGGACCTTCACTCTATGGGTCCTGGTCTGGGGCTTTCACTTCAGACCAACCTGCATCGGTCGTCGCAGAGGAAAGACGCCTCTTACAGCTGTGCTCTGCATCCTCCTTCATGGTAGGGCACCACTCGGTGTCCTTCGCTCTGCTCACAGTGTTTGTCTTAGCTCAGGGATGAACTGCATTAGATCTGCCTGAGTCTTCTGAGGCCCAATCCAAGGCCTCCTGCCTGCTGCACCTACAGCACAAGAACCATTACTTTCCCTTACTGTGCAGATTGACCTCATGGGTCTGTTCCTATTAATCCCTCTTAATTTCCCTAGTTGGAAGGGGACATATTCCCAGACTGGGGCAGGCTGCTGGGCTCTGCCACAGCCAGTCAAAGTCACCTGCTCTTGAGTCTTTCAGCCTGAGTTTATCACACATGATCCAATACGAGTTTCTCGGCGTCTCAATGGCTGTTTCAAGTGTAGTTAACTCCAGGAATTTACGGGTAAGTGTGCCAGTGTGAGAAACATAGTTGTGGTTTTGCAATAGAAGGGGAAGGTCCCACTGTCCCAAATTAAGGAGGAGAGCTAAGAAAAACAGGACAAGAAGTGCGAAGTCAGTAAAAACAAAAATCATGAGCCTCTAGTCGTGAGAGAATAAGGAAAAAAAAAAAAAGAAAAAAAAAAAAGGAAAAGGAGAAATTACCAGTTGGTCAAAAAAAATGTACATATATGGCATAGAAGGGCATCGAGTAGGCTGTGAACCTGCAGTACTCAGCCAATGAGGACACGGGGGAAATCAGGTCATAGAATCATAGAAACACGGGGTTGGAAAGGACCTACAAGATCATCTCGTCCAAATGTCCTCCTATCACCAATACTACCCACTAAGCTACTAAATCATATAACATAGCACCTCATCCAGGTGCTTCTTGAACACCGCAAGGGACAGTGACTCCTCCACCTCCCTGGGCAGGCCGTTCCAGTACCTGACCACTCTTTGAGAGAAAAAGTTTTTCCTGATATCTAATCTAAATCTCCCCAGGCGCAACTCATGGACATTTCCTCGAGTCCTATCATTAGTTATCTGGGAGAAGAGGCCAAGCCCTCCTCATCACAACCTCCCTTCAGGAAGCCTTAGAGAGCAAAAGTGTAGGTGTCGGGTAATAGGGAATACAAGGTTATGATAAACTTTTACTGTGCACTTCTGCTTGCAGGACGCCCGCCATTGCAATCGCGAATAAAATAGCTTTGCAGAAGATCCTGTCTGAAGAAAATTATTGAGATTTTTCTCACAGCCAGGATGTGTGGTGCCAGCCCACAGGAATCCCTCGCACAACCTACAGACTTGTCCAGGCCATAGTCTCGAGTTCCCAGACTGCAGAGGCTGCCTTCCAATGACTGTGACTTATGTTATACTCATGGAATCATAGAATCATAGAATCACGTAGATTGGAAAAGACCTCTCAAATCATCAAGTTTAACCATTTACCTAACACTGCTACATCTATCCCTAAACCATATCCCTAAGCACCACACCTATATGTCTTGTGAATACCTCCAGGGATGACCACTCCACCACATCCCTGGGCAGCCTGTTCCAATGCATCACAACCCTTTCAAGGAAGACATATACCCAAAACCAAACCTAAACCTGCCCTGATGCACCTTGAGGCCATTTCCTCTTGTCCTGTGTCTGGCCCCAGTACTGAGCCCTGGGGGGCACCCCTTGTGTGTGGCTGCCAATTGGATTTAACTCCATTCACCACAACCCTTTGGGCCCAGCCACACAGCCATTTTTTTTACCCAGCAAAGCTCACGCCCATCCAAGACATGAGAAGCCAGTTTCTCCAGGAGAATGCTCTGGGAAACAGAGTCAAAAGCTTTACTAAACCCTAGGTAAAAAACATCCTCAGTCTTTCCCTCATCCACCAAGTGCATCGCATTGTCATAGAAAGAGATCAGGTTCATCAAGCAGGAGCTGCCTTTCATAAATCCATGCTGACTGATACCAATCACCTGGTTGTCCTGTATGTGTCGAATGATGGCACTCAAGATAATCTGCATCATAATGTTCCCCGGCACCAATGTAAGACTGACAGGCCTGTAGCTCCATGGGTCCTCCTTTTGGCCTTTCCTGTAGATGGGCATCACATTTGCTAGCCGACAGTAAGCTGTGACCTCCCCTGGCAGCCAGGACTGCTGATAAATGACGGAAAGTGGCTTGGTAAGTACTTCTGCCAGCTCCTTCAATACTCTTCGGTGGATCCCCTCTAGCCCCATAGACTTCTGTATGACTAAGCGGAGTAGCAGGTTGCTAACCATTTCCTCTTGGATTAGGAGGGCTTCATTCTGCTTTCTGTCCCTACCTACCAGCTCAGGAGGCTAGGTACCCAGAGAACAACTGGGCTTCATATTAAAGACTGAGGCAAAGAAGGCATTAAGTACCTCTGCCTTTTCCTCATCTCTTGTCACTATGTTTCCCCCCATACAATTAAGGATAGAGATTCTCCTTAGTCCTCCTTTTGTTCCTAAGGCATTTATAAAGACATTTTTTATTCTCTTGCATGGCAGTAGCCAGACTGAGTTCCAGCTGGGCTTTGGCCCTTCTAATTTTCTCCCTGCACAGCCTCACAACATCTTTGTAGTTCTCCTGAGTGTCCTGCTCCTTCTTCCAAAGGTCATAAACTCTCTTTTCCTTACTGAGCCCTATCCAAACCTCTCTGTTCTGCCAGGCCAACCTTCTCCACTGGCTCATCTTTTGGGACATGGGAATGGCTTTTTTCCTGTGCCTTTAGGATTTCCTTCTTGAAGAGTGTCCAGCCTTCCTGGACTCCTTTGCCTTTCACAACTGCCTCCTAAGGGACTCTGCCAACCAAGCTCTTTAACAGGCCAAAGTCAGCCCTCTTGAAGTCCAGGGCGGCAATTATGCTAACCCCGCTCCTTACCTCTCCAAAAATCAAAAACTCTATTAATTCCTGATCGTTATGCCCAAGATGGCCTCCAACCTTCACATTCCCCCCAAAGCCTTCTCTGTTCACAATCAAAAGGTCCAGCCGGGCACATTCCCTGGTTGGCTCACTCAGCAGCTTTGTCAGGAAGTTATCTTCCACCCACTCCAGAGACCTGCTAGACTGATTCCTCTCTGCTGCATTGTCTTTCCAGCAGACATCTGGGAAGTTGAAGTCTCCCACCAAACTGTATTTTCAGTAACCAAGTCAGTATCAGCCAGTGTGTGAGTGGCTCTAGGACATTGGACACACTCCAGGTATTCCAGACTTTGATTCAATAACCTGCAGTGCTCTAGGACAGAAGTCACTGAGCACAAGCCAACATGTCAAAGCTCTTTTGTGTTTCTATAAAGCATTCCCATACTCGAAATTCACCTCTAGAAAAGTCCGAAACACTCCAGGCACTCACGATTGACATAAGCAATGGAAGAATTACTGAAGCCAGTTGCAAGGAGTCCCAGAAGTACCTTTCCGTGATGACAATCTCTGGAGAAGACCTTGGGTTGCTTAGCTTGGACTGAATGCCAATGGATATTGGAAAGCAAGACAACCAAGGCTTTGCACATCTCTGGGCCCCAAGGGCAGATGCCACTCACAGAGGCGAGTGCTGGGTGAATGTGTTCTTATGTGGTCTCTTGTGCCTCAGAAACTTAAAGTCCAGTAGGAAGCATCTGGTCACCTCAGTCTCTGGAGCTGACAGGCCAGCAGCAGTAACATGGCTGGGGACAGGGCCTATGAGGTGACTGCTTCCTGAAGCAGCAGATGTGTCAGCTCTTGCCTCCTGGCTGAGACCTGTGCTTTTCCACCTACACCTGCCAGCATCCCTGATAAGGCAGCAGAAAGCACCTGCTTGGCACATTGATTGTGAGATGCCCTCTGTCTAAGAGCCTGATAGGCCCCATGTAGGAAGAGGCCTTGGGTGTGGGTTTTCAAGTCCCTTCTGCCTGAGAACATGGTGGGCCAGCAACAGGCACACAACTTGGTCATGGCTACCTGAGAAGCTGGAAGGCCAGCAGCAGGTATATGGCTTGGAAGACCATGGTGAGGTTTCTTCTGTCTCGTCAGGCCATAGGACTCCAGAAGGCTGATGGCTTGGGACATCTGCTAAAAAAGTGGTTTGTGGATAATGGAGCTTTCTCTGGTGGTGGGAAACAGCAGGAGAGAGTAAAAGCTGCTGCAATGTGCTGCTTGGAAGTTTAAGACTGGGCATGAGGAGGAGAAAATGTCACTGAAAGGGTAGTGCTGTGGTGTCAGAGGTCACCCAGAAGGAGTCTGTGGTCAGCCCATGCTATTGTGTTTCAAGCAACTGCCATGGAGGGTGGGGAGACATCAGTAAAAGTAAGGAAATGCCTGGATGAGAGCAAGGTGGAGAAGCAAGGTGGGTGCCTACAGCTTTCAGGGAAAAGTGGGAAGGGATAAGACAGCGCAGGATAGCCTGTGGTGGAGAAGACTGAGAGCACTGGCAAGGCTGGAAGGCCCCAACAGAGCCAAGGTCTTTGTCCCCCTGGCTGTGGCAGTTGTCTCTGCTACTGAGGCTCATGAGGAGACCTGCTGTGCTCATGACACTGGGGCCTTGTTGCCTCCTTGCAACCCAGTGGGGAGGCCAGGAGGTGTCATAGCATTGTCCTTCACACAGCATCACACACCCCACATCCCACTGCCCCAGGAAGAGCCCTGAGCCATGGGTGAGCGACAGAACCTCCCTTCCCAGGGGCTGGGGGTCCGGGCTTGGCCTTTGTGCTTCACCAAACAAACCAAGGCCTTTACTCAGCACCAGTCTCCTGCCCAGTGCCTTTGCCTACCTGCAATCATGGCCTCCAATTGTCTGCTCTAACAAGTCCATGGGGAGGCTTTGTCAGTAATGACCCTCACTGGGGCCCATTAATACTCCCAGACACTTCAAGGTTTCCTTCTGACTTGAACTTCTCCTGCAGTTACATCATTCTCTTATCACTACCTGAAGTTTATGGACTCAGCACCAAATGCACCATGGGGCTCATTACAATTCAGTCATTTTCATTCAGTCTTCCATACTTGTACAATTAATTAGTGAGGTTTCAAGAATGCAGTTTAAAGAGGAAGTTTTCAATGACCACTTCACTAAGAGCATTTTCCTTATTTAAGATTAGTTTCCATTAGTTTAGAGTTTTCAAAAGAAGTGACAGCATCATCCTATAGTTGTCATGGATCCAATGTGCCCCCTAAGGAGGTCTGTATAGGTGGAAAAGCAGTCCCTTGAAGTCCTAGACTCTATGGACAACCTTGCTGCTCAGCTCCCCATCCCCACCACTTCTCTCATCAGGCACCTGGGACTTGCATCACTTTGCCTTACACCAGACTTCTCCACTGAAGTCTGCAGCTGGAGGTTACAGCATCTTTTCACCAAGTCCCACCTCCTTTCCTCAGACAACTGGATGCACACAGGCACAGTTTTTGAAGTCGTTGTTATTAACATTTAACAACAAACAAGCAAACCCCACAGTCCTCAACAGTGAGCCAACTCCAAGTTGCCTCCAGTGAGGTGCAACTTCCACAAGGGATGACTGTACAAGAAATGTTTGACATGGGTAGGAAATGATGAATAGAAATGCAATTACAGAGTTGTCTGTAGGGATGATGAGACAGAAAACTGAAATATGGGCAAGCTTGAGATCCCTCTAGTTCTGAGAACCAACTGTGTAGGTGAGAGGTATCTGAATGATCAAAGAGTGAGGGGAGGGGAATCTGGAGAAGAATGGAAACTGCACATGTCCAGACAGTCTGCTGGAAAGGTTACTTCCAACACGGTCTGTTTCACAAAGCCAGGTGGAAATACCTGAAAGACTGGGGAGATGAAGTGCGGTGCATAAGAGACAGAGTTCTGGCAATGCAAGTACAGGGGAAGATTGGTATTTTTTCTTTTGCTGTAATAAACATCCAAGAAAAAAAAAAAAAAGATGTCATGGGACAATTCAAACATTGTATTAGAACTGTTCAGTCATTTCAGTTGATTGAAGTGTGCTGATTGAAGTGAAATGTTTGAAATGGTTAAAAAAAATGGAGGCAATACTCAGGCCTACAGCCATAAAATGACGATTTTCAGTCCTGCATGGAGCCCAGTTACCATAAAACCATCCCTGCTCAGGACTGTTCATGCCACCCCTCACTCCTGCCGCAGAGCAAATCTTTGACATGTCGACCTCTCCTGCCTCTTAGAGGCCCAGATGATGTAGGCAATGGTATCTGAATTACCAAATGCGGGTACAGGTATAGCAAACTAGGGATCAGTAGGGGAAAATGTGATTGGTGAGAACTGGTAATTGAGCAGGGCACTGCATGTAAGAAAGGAAGGGATTAAAGTGTCTCAAGGAGGAAGAATGCTGTTGAAGAGGAGGGGAGAGGGATGCAAGGGGCCAGCTGCATGTGGATATGGGGCTGGTCAGGGCTGGTCTGCTCAGGCCCTGTTCCTGATCACTGTCCTGCCTTCTTATTCAACTCTGTTGCTGGCTATTTGCTGTGTGAGTGTGCTCACTCCTGGGTGTGTTGGGGGTGAATCATACAATCATGGAACCACATAGCCATGTGTGCGTCTGCACCCATGGGTAATTGCTGCTGGGGATGCGTGGAGCACTGGTGACCTTCAGAGCAGATCAGGCTGAGGTGGGGAATGGGGTGGGGCCAGGTGTGTTGCTCATGGCTCTGTGTGTGCTGCTGGTGGTGTGGTGGCTGTGAAGGTGCTGTTCCCTGTTGGAGATGCTCTGTGCGTGGTCAGCTGTGTCCATGCCATGTGTGCACATCTTTGTGTGTATGAGAGTGTATGTTTCTGCATGCACGTGTGTGTTTTTCCTGTGTACACAAGAGTGTCGGAAATTCTGAGAGAATTTCTGCAGGTTCCTGATGAAAGGAGAAGCTGGGCTTTGCTGGATCTTAGGACTGAGGGACATTTTCTGATGCTCCCACAGACACAGAGATGGTGAAAGGGGTGTTAGCATGTTATCAATATGCTCCCTTTTCCTGTGGAGCATGCAAAGGCATCCAGCTATGGACAGGCCCAAGGAGAGGGTTCGTCCTTCCTGTGGTCACAACTGCACTCCAGTCTTTGGGGTGGACCCAAGCTGAGGACTTGCTGAGGACTTCTGGGCTCAGGTTCAGCTCACACAGACTGGGGGAGACTGTCTCACGGCCATGTGCTAGACACAGCCAGAGGAACAGCAGCAAACTGCTATGGCTGCTGGGCCCTGTTTCCATCAGTCAAAGCCCAGACACAGGGCACAGGCATTGCTTTCGATGGCACCCAACTAGAAAGATGGTTGCATTAAGGGCTGGAGAATATAGGGCACCAGTTCTTCCTCAGCCACTTCCTAGGCTTGGTGAAGCACCAGGAAACTGTGGACTTGTGGCTCTGTATCGTAAGAAGCACAGAATCATAGAATTATTAAAGTTGGAATAGACCTCCTAGATCATCTGGTCCAACCATCCCCCTACCACCAATATCACTCACTAAACCAGGTCCCTAAGTACTACATCCAACCTTTTCCTCTGCACAGCTTTCCAGCCAGTCTGCCCCAAGCCTGTAGCACTGCATGGGGATGTTGTGGCCACAGGGCAGGACGCGGCACTTAGCCGTGGTGAACCTCATCCCATTGGCCTCTGCCCATCGATCCAACATGTCCAGGTCCCTCTACAGGGCCTTCCTATCCTCCAGCAAATCGACACCTCCCCCCACCTTGTTGTCATCTGCAGACTTACTAAGGGTGCACTCAATTCCCTCATCCAAATCATCAATAACGCTGTTAAAGAGCATGGGCCCCAACACCAACCTCTGGGGAACACCACTAGTGACCGGTCACCAGCTGGATTTCACTCCGTTCACCACTACTCTGTGGGCCCGGCAGTCCGGCCAGTTTTAACCCAGCAAAGAGTGTACCTGTCCAAGCCATGGGTTGCCAACTTCTCCAGGAGAATGCTATGGGAGACCGTGTCAAAGGCCTTGCTGAAGTCTAGGTGGACTGCATCAACGTGATTTCCCTCATCCACCATGCAAGTCACCCAGACATAGAAGGAGATGAGGTTGGTCAGGCAGGACTTGCCTTTCATGAACCCATGCTGACTGGGCCTGATCCCCAGGTTGTCCCACGTACATTGTGTGACTGCATTCAAGATGATCTGTTCCATCACCTTTCCTAGCGCTGAGGTGAGGCTGACAGGCCTGTAATTCCCCGGGTCCTCCTTACAAACCTTCTTGTAGATGGGCTTCACATTAGCAAGTCGCCAGGCATCTGGGACCTCTCTGGATGACCATGACCACTGACAGATGATGGAAAGAGTCTGATAGGTGATGGAAAGCGGCACAAGCTTCTGGAAAGCTTGGCAACAACCTTGAAAAAAGAGCCAAGGCTTCAGACTGTGCACTGTGGAGATCCCGTTTTATTTTGCAGATGCTATGGAAGAGTCAGCTCTGACCTTCTGTTAGACACATATTTACAGAGCCTCAAGAGCAAATAGAGCAGTGTCGATCCTCAGCAGAAGTAAGATGAAAAAGAAATATTACTCTAAGAGCATAATAAATGCAAATGATACCAAAGATAAGAATAACAATAATGATAATGAAAGAAGGACCAGGCCTGAGGGGAGGTACCAAGTTAAGTCATTTCTGGAAAAAGAGGGGAAATTTCTCACTATTCAGAAACGTCCATGAAATCACTTTCCTAATAGCCCACTTGAGCTCCTGGTTCCTCATGCTGTAGATGAGGGGGTTCAATGTTGGAGGTATCACCGAGTACAGAACTGCCACCACCAGGTTCAGGGATGGGGAGGAGATGGAGGGGGGCTTCAGGTAAGCAAAAAAGCCAGTGCTGATAAACAGGGAGACTACAAAGAGGTGGGGGAGGCAGGTGGAGAAGGCTTTGTGCCGGCCCTGCTGAGAGGGCATCCTCAGCACAGCCCTGAAAATCTGCACATAGGAAAAAACAATGAAAACAAAACAGCCAGATGCTAAACAGACACCAGTCACAACTACCCAAAAACTCTTCAAGTAGGAGTGTGCACAGGATATCTGCAGGATCTGGGGGATTTCACAAAAGAACTGGTCCACAGCATTGCCTTGGCAGAGGGGCAGGGAAAATGTATTGGCAGTGAGCAGCAGAGCATAGAGAACCCCACTGCCCCAGGCAGCTGCTGCCATCTGGGCACAAGCTCTGCTGCCCAGGAGGGTCCCATAGTGCAGGGGCTTGCAGATGGCAACGTAGCGGTCGTAGGACATGACGGTGAGAACATAAAATTCTGCTGATATGAAGAAGAGGAACAAAAAGACCTGTGCAGCACATCCTGCATAGGAAATGGCCCTGGTGTCCCAGAGGGAATTGGCCATGGCTTTGGGGAGAGTGGTGGAGATGCAGCCCAGGTCGAGGAGGGCGAGGTTGAGGAGGAAGAAGTACATGGGGGTGTGGAGGCGGTGGTCGCAGGCTACGGCGGTGAGGATGAGGCCGTTGCCCAGGAGGGCAGCCAGGTAGATGGCCAGGAAGAGCGCGAAGTGCAGGAGCTGCAGCTCCCGCGTGTCTGCGAATGGCAGGAGGAGAAACTCGGTGATGGAGCTGCTGTTGGACATCTAATCTTCCTGGACAAAGGGAACTACACAAGGAAGAAAAGATGGTGATAAACTAGGAGAGACAACTCTGAGGAAAACCTACCCCAGTTCTCATCGAAGCCCCCCTACAGTTACTTTCCCCTTTCTGAGACCTTGCTTGAGATCTGGTTGGTGATGGCTTGAGGGTGCCCCTGGGAGCAGCGGTCTGTGCTGTGGGCACTGGAGGAATCAGACTTGCCCTACAGCTCTAGGTAAATAAGAACAGGTTGTTTTCTCTGCTTTAATCTCTCTCTGATCTATGTAGCATTACAACTGTCAATACTCTTGACTGCAGAAAAGCGTTTGTGGTTTAGTTTCTTCCAGCTGCCTATGTCACACTCAGAAGCATTTTATATGAGGGAAGAAAACCCTGGCATTTGTAAGGTATTCCAGGGGAGATCTTGTGAGTCCCAGGAGGCAAAGGAACTGTCCTTACTACAGTAAGGACAGCCAGTCTTTCCATTTGTCCTGGTCCCAGCCAGAGTCCTCAAGGGCTTGGTCTAGTTGCCCACAAGGAGCTGCCCAATTACTGTGGCCTCAGGAACTCACTGGACAGAGATTCAGCTGCTGTTGGATATTTGATCCTCCTGCGAACGGAGATCTGCTGCCTCTGAATAGGGAGGCCTGTCCAAGGAGGAAAAAGAGTTAAAATGCTATGGTAGACCTCTGTAAGGAAAACCTACTCCATTTCTTGTGGTAACCTGAAAAAAATTGCCTCTTCACTTTCGGGAAGACTGGTCCTCTGTTAGATCTCAAATTGGTGCTTCAGGACTCAAGGGACTCTGCAGGAGACGGTCCTGCCCTAGAGCAGTATACAGATGGACACAGGGTGCTCTCAGATGAAGTGTGCTTGGCAAAACTAGGAGTTTGTCAGCATTCTTTCTCAGAATTCACCCAACTGCAGAGCAAGGATTTTTGCATAACGTTCTGCTCTGTTTCTTTATACATGTCTCCCCACACCTGAGAAGTGTATATAAGGCATACATCCTTGGCACTTGTACTGCCCACCAAGGGAAATCTTGGGGATCCTGCAAGGCAAAGGGACTGTCCGTCAGGGCAGAGTGAGGACAGCAGTTGTTTCCATCCGTCCTGGTCCCAGCTGCCCTGTGCAGGCACCTCTGGAGGATGGTCACACTCAGGTGTTCCCCTGAAAAGAACCTGGATGCTGCTGAGAGCAGAGGAATCCAGGTTCAAAGGACAGATCTCCAAACCCCTCACCCATCTCATTGTACCTGAGGAGGATCTCAGCTCTCTGCTCTTCTACAGGGACAGAGAGGGATCATAACAGCTGCCCACATACAGCCATCCAGCAGCATTTCTACGGCCTTAGGACTGACATGTCTTCTCCATGGGGCTGCTAGACGTGGAGCAGCTCCCTCTCACTCCCTGCCCATGGCCCTGCTGCCTGCAGCTGTCCCTGCCTGCAGCTGGGTCTCTGTCCCCACGCCTCCTGCCTGCAGGTCACAGCCCCCATCCCACCCGCTGGGTGCTCAGCTCTGCCCTGCAGACACCTCCTGGCAGCAGGGCTCTGCCCAGGGGCAGCTCGCTGGGGGCACGTCCTAGAGACCAGGTCACATAGACCCTGCTGGCACCGCATGTGTGGTGGTGGAGCTTTCTAGGGGATGAGGGGAAGGAAAGGGACTTGCTGGAATCCTTGTAAATCTCCTTGTGATAGTTTAGCAGCCTCAGCCTCTTCTTGGAAATAAAAGCACCTATTTCTATCCCCACTGAGACAAAAGGAGAAAACTGAAAGCAGAGACTCAGAAATACCAAAACAGGATTAGGTAAACCCTTCCTTGTCTCTGCTTTTGCAAAGTCCCCTTGGATACATCCTGGTTGTGCTGTGGATTTGAGCAGGCTGTCCCAGGCTGCAGCCTCCCGCCAGCAGCAGGACCCTGCCCTGCCGGGGGGGCTCCTTCCACCCGCAGCTTCTCCCCGCAGTGCCCTGGGCAGCTCCCCGGGCAGGCTGAGTGCTGAGCCTGGCAGGCGGCAGAGGCCCTGCCCCGGCACACAGCCCCTGGGGCACAGCAGGGACCCTGCTCTGCACCCCTGCCTGCACCCGCGGCTTCTCCTTCCTCCAGGAGCTGCGGCTGCATTGCCCTCCAGCCAGAGACTTACCGGGGTCAGGGCTGGCAAGTGTTCTCCCCCAGCGAGCTCTGTGCATCCTGCCACTTCTGCCTGCCTTTACCCACTCTGTCTCTGCAGGCAGTGCCCCCAGCCCTGCTGCGCTGGGCAGAGGAGCTGCTCCTGGGCAGAGCTGGCTCTCTGCAGCGCTGCCCGCTTGCCAGGAGCTCCCCTTGGGCCCAGGAGCCCGGCCCAGCTCAGCAGCACAGGCTCAGCCCAAGGCCTCCCTTGCTCTGCCCCCCACCAGGCTCCCTGCCCATGGCCCTGGGGCTCCTGGGCTCACAGCTCCCGGTTGGCAGCAGGGTCCCTCCTGGGGAACACACTTGGAGGCAGACAAAGCAAACACTGACTGGCCCTCTCTAAACACTGCGCTGACTGATTTCCACAGCAGGAATTGCCCTGCCAGGGTGTGCAGGGCTACGGGATGTGCCAAAGTTCCTCTCTGTTGTTCAACTTACTCGTCAATGAAGTGAATGATGTAACAGAGTGCACCCTCACAAACTTTGCTTATGACACAGAGCTGGAAGGAGTGGCTGATACCACAGAGGGACCTCAACAGGCTGGAGAGATAGGCTGAGAGGAATCCCGTGAAGTTCAACAAGGGCAAGTGCAGGGTCCTGTCTCCTTCCTAGGGCGGAATAACCCCCAGCGCCAGTACAGGCTGGGAATGACCTGCTGGAAAGCAGCTCTGCAAAGAAGGACCTGGGAGTCCTGGTGGACAGCAGGCTGAGCATGAGTCAGCACTGTGCCCTTGTGGCCAAGAAGGCCAACGGGATCCTGGGGTGCATTTGGAAGGGTGTTGCCAGCAGGCCAAGGGAGGTGATCCTCCCCCTCTACTCAGCCTGTACCGGTGCTTGGTGTTATTCCTCCCTAGGAAGGAGACACTACAAAGAAAATGTGGTATGCATGACAAGCCTGACAGGGTTAGAAAATAAACATTTAGTTGCAGAATAAGCACTAGGGCTGGATTCTCCTGAAATGTTACTAGTTCCTTGACAGAGCGGAACGCTGCCACAGTCATGGTGACAGCCTGGCAGCTTTGTGCCTGGGTATCACTGTGAGATCAGCCAAATGGGATGAAGGCTTTGTTCCTCATCCCTTCTGCTGAGAGAGGGGTTTTGCCTCTCGGCAGAAGCTATCGCTGCCACATGTCACCCAGGCAACGTCTGTGAGTGGCATCTGCCCTTGGGGCCCAGAGATGTGCAAAGCCTTGGTTGTCTTGCTTTCCAATATCCACGGGCATTCCATCCAAGCTAAGCAACCCAAGGCCTTCTCCAGAGCTGGTCATCACGGAAAGGCACTTCTGTGACTCTTTGCAACTGGCTTCAGTAATTCTTCCATTGCTTATGTCAATTGTGGGTGCCTGGAGTGTTTCAGACTCTTCTAGAGGTGAGTTTGAAGTATGGGAATGTTTTATACAAACACAAAAGAGCTTTGACATGTTGGCTTGTGCTCAGTGACTTCTGTCCTAGAGCACTACAGGTTATTGAATCAAAGACTGGAGTGCGCGGAGCGCATCCGGTGTCCTAGAGCCACTCACACACTGGCCGATACTGACTTGGTTACTGAAAATACAGTCTGGTTGGGGTCTTCAGCTTCCCAGATGTCTGCCGGAAACACAACACAGCAGAGAGGAAATAGTCTAGGAGGTCTCTGGAGTGTGTGGAAGATGAGCAGGGGAGGTCCCAGTCAATTGTCGGTTAGCAAATGTGACGTCCATCTACAGGAAAGGCCCAAAGGACGACCCAGTGAACTACAAGCCTGTCAGTCTGACTTTGGTGCCGAGGAAGGTTATGGTGCAGATTATCTTTTGTGCCATCCTACTGCATATACAGGACAACATACAGGTGATCAGGCCCAGTCAGCATGGATTTATGGCAGGCAGGTCCTGCTTGATGAACCTGTTCTCCTATGAAAAGGTGATGCACTTAGTGGATGAGGGAGAGGCTGTGGATGTTGTCTGCCTAAGGTTTAGTAAAGGTTTTGACTCTGTTTCCCAGAGTTAAATCCAATTGGCGGCCAGCCACAAGTGGTGTCCCCCACGGCTCAGCGACAGGACAAGAAGAAATGGCCTCGCGTTGCACCAGGGGAGGTTTAGGTTGGATATTGGGAAAAATGTCTTCCCTGAAAGGGTTGTGATACATTGGAACAGGCTGCCCGGCGATGTGGTGGAGGGGTCATCTCTGGAGGTATTCACAAGACATACAGATGTGGTGCTTAGGGAAATGGTTTAGTGGTAGACGTGGCAGTGTTAGGTTAACGGTTGAACTTGATGATCTGAGAGGTCTTTTCCAATCTACATGATTCAATGATTCCATGGTTCTAGGAGTCTAACATAGGTCATAATCATTGGAAGGCAGCCACTGCAGTCTGGGAACTCGAGACTATGGCCTGGAGAAGACCATAGGCTGTGTGAGGGATTCCTGTGGGATGGCACCATGCATCCTGGCACACGTTCCAGTGGATTCCCGGAGTTAACTACACTTGAAATGGCCATTGAGACCCCCAAGAAAATCTTTTTTGTCCATGTGCGATAAACTCAGGCTGAAAGACTCAAGAGCAGGTGAATTTGAGTGGCTGTGGCAGAGCCCAGCAGCTTGCCCCAGTCTGGGAATATGTCCCCTTCCATCTAGTGAATTTAAAAGGGATTAATATGAACAGACCCATCAGGTCAATCTCCATAATACGGAGAAGTAATGGTTCTTGTGCTTTAGGTGCAGCAGGCAGGAGGCCTTGGATAGGGCCTCAGAAGACTCAAGCAGATCTAATCTGGTTCATCCCTGAGCTAAGACAAACACTGTGAGCAGAGCGAAGGACACCGAGTGGTGCCCTAGCATGAAGGAGGATGCAGAGCACAGCTGTAAGAGGCGTCTTTCTTGTGCCACGACCGACGCAGGCTCGTCTGAAGTGAAAGCCCCAGCCCAGGACTCATGGAGTGAAGGTCCCTGGGCACAACTGCAGAAAGACTTTGCAAGACCTCTGCCAGTGACAGCTTGAAACACCAAATGCATCTTGGCAGTAGTAGGTCCTTTTGGCTCAGGGGCAGACGTCCTCCCTGGCAACACCACCACCGAGGCCACCACTGCAAAGCTGCTGCGTGACACCGACTGCGTGACACCCCGGGGTCCAGAGAGGGGAGAGGGGAAGGGGAGAGGCAGGCCGTGGGGAGGGGGCTGGAGTGAGGTCACTGCCACTGCAGCAGCCTGACTGGCCCTCAGAAGGGCTGGCCGGCAGGCACTATGACATCATCCCGCGCATCAGAGAGCCCCTGGGCAGAAATGACGTCACTGCAGAGGGGAGGGCGAGGGGCTGGCAGAGCCCCATCGAGGGGCTGGCTGTGGGTCCCCTCTGCTACAGCCACCTGACGGCGCGGGGCAGGCAGGAGGGCAGGCAGGGCTCGTGGCCGCCTTGCTCAGGACGAGCCCTGGGCGAGCTGGGTGAGAAATCTGTGCCTTAGCTCCAGCAAAATCTCTTCTCTTTGCTCTTGACTTTTCTCGATAACACCACTTCCAGGTGAGCTCTGCCCTTGCTAAAACCATACCTCCACCTCCACCATAAATTTCTGTTTCAGAGCCTGTCCTTGCTGCCACACCCTGGCAGACCCTTTGTGGCCCCTGTCTGCACCCTGTCCCTGCAGCGCCCCAGTGCCACTGCCCCACACATGCTCCCACAGCCATGCTGCCAAGGCACCGCACATGTGAGTGCACATTCAGGGCTGGGTCAAGCTCCCCCTGTTACAATCCCAACGAGACCCTCAAGGTTCCTTCCTGCCATGGCCCTCCTGCCTTTGCAGCCTCCTCCAGCCCATGGCCCCTGCCCTGACCCAGCTACATCCCATGGGGGCCTCTGCAGACAGCCCTGCTCCAGGTCTGCAGGGCTCTGGGCCAGGACAGAGGCCAGCACAGTTGACCATTCCCCCAACACAGACCCGGAGCATGGCTCTCCCAACTCCTTGCCCTCTGCCCACCTCCCTGCCCTCATCCCAGTGCAGTGGCAGCGGCCCCAGGGCAGTGCCCACCGCAGGCTGCTGCAGGGCTCTGGGCACTGCCACCACAGCCCCAGCCCCTCTGAAGGGCACAGCAGCTCCCGAGGGCACAGAGGGCTCAGCCCCACAGATGGGAACATCCATGGAACAAGCGTACAGAGGTCAGTGTACCATGCTGTGTCCCCTGCACTCCTCTGCAGCACATCCTCAGAGGCCCGCAGCCCTTCTGTGACATCCCTGGGGGTCCTCAGGCAGCTCCTGCTGCCCCAGGGCCAGGGCAGCCTGACCTGAGCTGCTGCAGCCAGAAAGGGGTTTGCTGGTCCCATTATGTCCTGCTCTGCTGAGAGGGGGGTCCAGACAAAGAATTTGCTGTAGGTTCATTTATTTTGTTTAAATACACAGAGAGGCTGGCTCCTTGTTTATGCAGAGCCTCAGGGTCACAAAAGATATGTTGGTACTTAAGTACAAGGTCATGAAGAATGGCATTTTTTGTGGAAAACATTATCACAAGGGGAAAATGAAAAAGAAAACCAAATTCATCTAGAAGTACAACCAGGCTTAGCCTGTCATGACATAAACCACAGTTAAAGTGTAGAAGACAAGAAGCAGTCTATAGCTGCTGAAAGGTCCAATCAATTTCCTGAGCAAATCCTGATAAACATCCATGACATCACTTTCCTAATGGCATTCTTGAGCTCCTGGTTTCTCATGCTATAGATGAGGGGATTCACTGCTGGGGGCATCACTGCATATAGAACAGCCATTATCATGTCCAGGGATGGAGAGGAGACAGTGGGAGGCTTCAGGTAGGCAGATACACCAGTGCTAACCAGCAGGGAGACCACGACCAGGTGAGGGAGGCACATGGAGAAGGTTTTGTGCCGGCCCTCCTCAGAGGGCATCCTCAGCACAGCCCTGAAGATCTGTACATAGGACAGCACGATGAATACAAAACACCCCAAAACCAGAAAACCACTGAATGTGAGAAGCCCAACTTCCCTGAGGTAGGAGTCTGAGCAGGAGAGCTTGAGGATCTGGGAGATTTCACAGAAGAACTGGTCCACAGCATTGCCTTGGCAGAGGGGCAGGGAAAATGTATTGGCAGTGCGCAGCAGAGCATAGAGAACCCCACTGCCCCAGGCAGCTGCTGCCATCCGGGCACAAGCTCTGCTGCCCAGGAGGGTCGCATAGTGCAGGGGCTTGCAGATGGCAACGTAGCGGTCGTAGGCCATGGTGAGAAGAAACAAATCTGCTGACATCAGAGAGGGAAAGAAAAAGACCTGTGCAGCACATCCCGAGTAGGAAATGGCCCTGGTGTCCCAGAGGGAATTGGCCATGGCTTTGGGGAGAGTGATGGAGATGCAGCCCAGGTCGAGGAGGGCGAGGTTGAGGAGGAAGAAGTACATGGGGGTGTGGAGGCGGTGGTCGCAGGCTACGGCGGTGAGGATGAGGCCGTTGCCCAGGAGGGCAGCCAGGTAGATGGCCAGGAAGAGCGCGAAGTGCAGGAGCTGCAGCTTCCGCGTGTCTGTGAATGCCAGGAGGAGGAACTCGGTGATGGAGCTGCTCTTGGGCATCTGATCCTCCTGGACAAAGGGGACTACCCAAGAAAGAAAAGACAGTGATAATTAGGAGAGACGTCTATGAGAAAAACCTACTCTACTTCTCACTGAAACCCCCCACAGTGACTTTCCCCTCTCCGAGACCTTTCTGCTGCTCTGTTGCTTGAGCTTTGGATGGTGCTGGAGGAAGGTGCCACTGGGAGCAGGGGACCCTGCTGTGCACTTTGGAGGAGTCGCGCCTGTCCTACATGTCTAAGCATAAAGAAATCAGGAGTGATCTCTGATTAAATCTACCTCTGACGTATGTGGACTTCCCAGCATTACCACTCTCAACACTATAGACTGCCAAATGGCATTTGTGGTTTAATTTGTTCCAACTGCATGTGTGACACTCAGAAGAGTTTTTTTTGATGGTTGAAAACCCTGGCATTTTTCGTACATTCCAGGTGAGATTTTGTGAATGTCCTTAGCGTAGTGAGGATAGCCAGTCTGCCCATCTACCCTGGTCTCAGCCAGACTCCTCTAGGGCTCAGTCCAGTTGCCCACATCGAGCTGCTCAATGACTGTGGTCTCAGGAATATCTGGGAAAATGATTCAGTGTTTTTCTTCCCCATAGACTGCATTGCCCCAAGCCTCAGAGTTTAGAAGGGGGTTTGGGCACCTTTCCCCTAAGGACAGTTCTGCGTGGTGGCACCCAGAGGGTCAGAGCCTGAGCTGCAGCTGAGAGCCAGATCTGCAGGGAGCCCCAAAACAAGAACAGCAACAGTAGGTGCAGGAACAGAGGGAAATAGCACAGGGCTTCTGCCAGGCGAGGCAAGGCCAGGGAGGGACCAACCGGAACTCAGGAGAGTCCGCTCTACTGCAGGTCCTCCTGATGAGAGGTTATGAGTCATGTCCTGAATCCTGTGGGCTTGACGGTGGACAAGGAGGTGCCAGAATACTTTGCAGGCTCTGCTGCCTGCAGCTGGGTCTCTGTCCCCACGCCTCCTGCCTGCAGGTCACAGCCCCTATCGCCCCCACCGGGTGCTCAGCTCTGCCCTGCAGACACCTCCTGGCAGCAGGGCTCTGCCCAGGGGCAGCTCGCTGGGGGCACGTCCTAGAGACCAGGTCACACAGGGGACATTGCATGTAAGCTCCACATGTGGTGGTGGAGCTTTCTATGGGCTGAGGGGAAGGGAAAGATCCTTGTAACCTCTCAGCCATCATGGAGCCTCAGCCTCTTCTTGGAATTAAAAGCATATATTTCTATTACCACTGAAGCAAGTAGAGAAGATTGAAAGCTCAGGAGGCTCAGGAAAGCTGTGACAGAAGCTGAAATCCCCTACCTTACCCCGGCTGTTGCAAAGTCCCCTTGGATACATCCTGGTTGTGCTGTGGATCTGTGAGCAGGCTGCCCCAGGCAGCAGCCTCCCACCAGCAGCAGGACCCTGCCCTGCCGGGGGGGCTCCTTCCACCCGCAGCTTCTCCCCGCAGCGCCCTGGGCAGCTCCCCGGGCAGGCTGAGTGCTGAGCCTGGCAGGCGGCAGAGGCCCTGCCCCGGCACACAGCCCCTGGGGCACAGCAGGGACCCTGCTCTGCACCACAGCCCTGGGCACCCCTGCCTGCACCCCCGGCTTCACAGCCTGCAGCCGGACCATGACAAGGGAGCCCTCGGGGCCTGGACACTGACCTTGCAGCTTAGAAACCCCTGCTCTGGAGCTTGTGCTTCTCTACAAGAAAAAAACACACAGTGTCTCCAGCCTGATCTGCTCTGGGACAATCCAGGTGTAGGACACCTCCAGGATACTCCAGTGCATTGCAGTTCACTTAGACTTACCATGTTAAGGGTTGCAAGCATTGCTTCTCCAGTGTACTCTCAGCTTTCTAACCCTCCACACAGCCTTAAACATCTCTCCCTTCTTTCCCCTCCCTGTGCCAGCTGCAGGCAGTGCCCCCAGCCCTGCTGCGCTGGGCAGAGGAGCTGCTCCTGGGCAGAGCTGGCTCTCTGCAGCGCTGCCCGCTTGCCAGGAGCTCCCCTTGGGCCCAGGAGCCCGGCCCAGCTCAGCAGCACAGGCCCAGCCCAAGGCCTCCCTTGCTCTGCCCCCCACCAAGCTCCCTGCCCATGGCCCTGGGGCTGCAGGGGAACCTGCTGGGAAACAGCCTGAAGGAATCCCTAGCGTTCCCTCCCTCCCCTGGGCACACACACTTCTGGACAGCAGGCTCATTTCTCCTAGCAGAAAAAGAATTATGTATAACAATCACATCTTCTCTGAGAATTAGTTTGTTATGTCATGGACATGTCCACATGGCCTCATCTAACACCAGCAAGGTCTGCCTGCCTTTTATGCCCTGACACAGGACTCTGCCTGGGTACAAGAGGTGCTGGGTGGTGATAAAATCACTGGTACTTTGCAAACTGCATCCTGATTAGGGAAGCTGAGGCGATTCCAGATAAGAAAGGGTTAAGAATGTAAATATTAAAGGAGAACAGAACATTAGGTGTAGGGCAGGAAACAGATGTATGGACAATGTATCTCGAAATAGGACATATACGGGCAATATATCTCGAACAAGACATTGGAATCCAAGATAAGAAAATAATGAGCAGAAGAATCGAAGAAAAAACAGTCCTTGTGGTTAGGAAGAAAGCTAACTCAGCAGAATCCTGACCAAGGGTGAAAAGTACACTGTGAGGAAGACTTATGGCCTTCCTCTCTGAGACCACCGACCACAGCTCGACGACCCCTGCCCAAGACCACCGAGAGGATCTGCGCAGGCGCAGGACACAAAAAACTGATTAGCATGAGAAGCGAGAGTAGGCGGGGTTAGATAATGAATATGTATAGGCGTTAATAAAATATTAATCACTGTGATGTATAAATTTGGGACGGCTTTTCACTTTGGGATGCACGATAGGCGGAAAGATCCCCCGTGCATCCGGCGCCGTCAATAAAGAATAAATCACTTAAAGAAATTGGATTTATGATCTTTGAATCAATCTGGCACCCCAGATGGGACTTCTTCTCTGTCGGACCGCAGGACCCGCTGGGAACAGGGCTCCCTAGGGTACCCCCGGGATTTCCCGGAGGGACTCCTCGACTCAACGGATCACTGCGGAGGCAGACACGGACCCGATCATTGTAAGTGATTATATTCTTTATTTTGGTTTATTTGGTTGACCGGTCAATTGGGGTCGTCTGTAAGTCGGAAAGTAAAAGTTTTCTGCAGGACGGCATTTGGTTTTTTGGAAAGCACTCAGTTGCTGTTGGGAAACGAATAACCTTTGCATGCGAGGTTAGTATTACGTTGTGTTTAAATGTGGAACTTGACCTTGGCTATTGTCTTTGGGATTTTGATTGTACTCTTTATAACGTTACTAGGATCTTGGTGTTATTGTGGAAAGCTGCCGGCTTGTATTGTGTAACAAGAAACATTCTGAACTGTAACATGGGGGGGCAGCAGAGTAGTGGGATTCCAAAGAAAAGCCCGTTGGGATGTATCTTGAGACATTGGAAAGATATAGGGGGATCCCCCAGTGGAACTGAAAATAAGAAAACGTTGATAAAATATTGTAATCAATGGTGGCCACTTTATAAGTTGGATTGTGAGGAAAAATGGCCACTGAATGGAACCTTAAATTATAATACTTTACTACAGTTAATGTTGTTTCTAAGGAGAGAAGGAAAGTGGGATGAGGTGTCATACGCAGATATGTTTTTCACTTTGAGAAACCACCCGGAATGGCAGAAGGAGTGTGGAATTAACTTAGCCCCACAGGATCCTTTGATCCTGGCAATAGAAAAGGATATGAAGAAGGAAGGGGCAGGAAAAATGAAAAGATGTTGTTCGGCGTGCAGTATCGGGCAGAGATGTTTGAAATTGAATGAGTCAGAGGAGAGAATGGAGGATTATGTCCTCCCGCCCCAGATAATAGAACGAGGCGTGGGGGCGAGCCCAGGAAACGGCAGAATAGATAAGAAAAATGAGAGTTGGGGGAATGGAGACTTTACCCCGATCACGGCTCGAACCCGAAGTAAGGTCGGGCCCGTTATTCAAGCCCCGTTACGACAGGCTATGGGGGCTAACGGACCAGCTCGGATAAAAGTACCTTTCACAACTGCTGAGTTAGATTCATGGAAGGAAGCTGTGAAAGGATACCGGGATGATCCGGAATCAGTGGCCCGGAGGTTTGAGCTGATTGTAAAGAATTTAGATCCCAATTGGAAAGATATAGAGATAATGCTGGCAGCATTATCGGAAACGGAAAAGCAACTGGTAATTAAGAATGCACAAACTCAAGTACAGACCCAGGTAACGTCAGGAGTTTTACCTGGAACTGTGGAGGTATATGTGCCCAGAGTGGACCCAAACTGGGACTATAATGATGAGGGTGATTATAGGTTATTAAAAAGATATCAGGAATGGATTAGGATCGCCTTGGAAAGTGCGATACCAAAGTCTGTAAACTGGTCTAGGTTATATACCATAAAACAGGGGCAAACTGAGACCCCGTCAGAATTTCTCGATCGACTAAGGACAGCAATACAAAAATTTACAACGATAGACCCCTCTTCTGAGGAAGGTAAAGTCCAGCTAGTATCACTGTTCTTGGGTCAGTCTGCGGACGATATAAGGCAGAAGCTTCAGAAAATGAAAGAGCCGGATGTGAGAGATTTAGAAAGGCTGGTGGAAGAGGCATGGAGGGTATTTAGGAATCGAGAAGGGAATGAGAAACAAAGGCTGGGTAGGGCTATTGCTGCGGCAACTGTTGCGGCCTTACAGAGGCAAGAAGAACCTTTTCGGGGAAAAGGAAGAGGGAATGGGATAAGGGGAAGGTCAGTAAAGCCTCCCCTGAGACCGAATCAGTGTGCATATTGTAGGGAAGTGGGTCATTGGAAAAGGGAATGTCCGAAACAACGGGAGAAGAACAGGTTGATGGTAGCTAGTGTATCTCCCGACCAATGAAGTGGACCGGGGGATTCTACCCTAGCAGATCCGCTGGTTAAAATTAAGCTAGGGAAATCAGGACAGGAAGTGGAGTTTTTAATTGACACAGGAGCGACTTATTCTGTGTTAAACCAGAAATTGATACCAGAGGATGAGGATTTTGTGACGGTGATAGGAGCTACAGGCCAGCACGAGAAAGCCTTTTTCCTAAGGCCTTTAAAATATAAGTTAGGGAAACAGATGGGAATACATAGGTTTTTATATTTACCAGGATCCCCGAAGTCTTTGCTGGGGCGAGATTTACTAGAACAATTAGAAGCGGAAATTGTCTTTGAAAAAGGGAAGGTGGGGTTAAAAGTGAGAGAAGAAAAGCTGATAACCGCGCTAAGCTTAACGCTGATACAAGCAGACCCCATCAGTAAAGTACCTTCGGAGATTTTAGACCAAGTTTACCCAGGAGTCTGGGCTACTGACATCCCTGGGCGAGCCAAAAATGCAGCCCCGATAGTGGTGAGATTAAAGCCAGGGGAAAGGCCAGTTAAGATTAAGCAATATCCCCTAAGATTAGAAGACAGGAAAGGAATTAAGGGGATAGTGGATAAGTTTTTAAAACATGGACTGCTGGTTGAGTGTGAATCTGAATATAATACTCCTATACTGCCAATTAAGAAGCCAGATGGGAAGAACTATAGATTAGAGCAGGATTTAAGAGCTATAAATAAGATCACTGAAGATATACACCCTGTGGTAGCCAACCCGTACACATTATTGACTAAATTAAAAGATAATTTAGTTTGGTTTACCGTACTGGATTTAAAAGATGCCTTCTTCTGCCTGACTTTCGCCCCAGAAAGTCAGAAGATTTTTGCTTTTGAATGGGAAAATCCGGACTCAGGACGAAAGGCTCAATTGACCTGGACCATATTGCCGCAGGGATTCAAAAACAGCCCCACGATTTTTGGGAATCAACTAGCAAAAGAGCTTGAGGTTTGGGAGGCCCCAAACACCGGAGGAGTTCTGCTGCAATACGTTGATGACCTTTTGATAGCCACTGAGAATAGGAGCAGCTGCATGCAATGGACGATAAGTCTCCTTAATTTTTTGGGTTTGAATGGGTATCGAGTCTCTCAACAGAAGGCTCAGCTGATTCAGTCACGTGTAACTTACTTGGGGTTTGAGATTTCAGGGGGACAAAGGGAGTTAGGAACAGAACGGAAAGAAACTATCTGCCGTACCCCAGAACCACAGACCATTAAGGAATTACGAACTTTTCTAGGGATGACAGGTTGGTGCCGTCTATGGATTAATAATTATGGACTAATTGTAAAACCCCTATATGACCTCATCAAGAATAACCAATCAAAATTGGTCTGGACAGGGGAAGCACGGGCTGCCTTTAAGAAGCTTAAATTGGAGTTAATGCGAGCACCAGCTTTGGGTCTACCGGACTTGTCTAAACCCTTTTGGTTGTACTCCTATGAGAGACAAGGGATGGCTCTGGGGGTGCTGGCACAGAAGCTGGGCCCCTACAGGAGAGCTGTGGCCTACTGCTCTAAACAACTGGATGAAGTAAGTAAAGGTTGGCCGGGTTGCCTTCGAGCGGTGGCCGCTGTCATCATGAATATACAGGAGGCTTGGAAGTTCACTATGGGACAGAAGATAACCGTGCTGGTATCACACACTGTCTCGGCAGTCTTGGAGCAGAAAGGGGCACACTGGTTATCCCCTCAAAGATTTTTAAAATACCAAGCAATACTGGTGGAGCAAGATGACGTAGAAATTGTGGTTACTAACATTGTGAACCCAGCTTCTTTCCTTAGTAACACTCCTGACGAGCCAGTGGTCCACGATTGTATCGAAACTATGGAAACTGTGTATTCTAGCCGACCAGATCTCAAGGAGGAGCCCTTGGAAGACGCGGATGAATCATGGTATACTGATGGAAGCAGCTTTGTGAAACAAGGACAACGCAAAGCAGGGTATGCGGTGACGACCACTCAGCAGGTAATTGAGTTGAAACCATTACCCCCGGGACGTCTGCTCAGAAAGCAGAAATAGTTGCCCTTACGCGGGCATTGGAACTAGCAGCAGGAAAGAAAGTAAATATCTGGACAGACTCTAAGTATGCATTTGGTGTGGTGCATGCACATGGGGCTATCTGGAAGGAACGAGGATTATTAACGGCCCAAGGAAAACAAATAAAATATGCTGAGGAGATTTTGAAGTTGTTGGAAGCGGTAAAGCACCCAGAGAAGGTGGCTGTTATACATTGCCGGGGACACCAAAAAGGAACCGCTGACTTCGAGGTAGGGAACCGATTGGCTGACCAAGAAGCAAAAAGGGTGGCTGGATTGGCTGAGGCAGAAGCGCTCACTTTAATACCAGACGGTAAAATACAAACTTTAGGTGAAGGACAGGAACCTAGGTACACACAGGAAGATCAAAAGTTAATTGGGGACCTGGGAGGAAAAGCAAGGAGTGATGGATGGGTATACCTGAAAGATAATAGGGTTGTACTACCCTCTAATTTAATATGGCCTACGGTCATGGCAGAACATAATAAGACTCACTGGGGAGCAGACACCTTATATAAAAATCTGAGTCGAGTGTTGGTGGGAAGAAATCTGTATACTACGGTAAAACAAGTAACCCAGCAATGCAGTATTTGTTTGCATCATAACCCTAATACAGAAAATAGGGTAAAGTTCGGAATAATCAGTAAAGGAAACTATCCAGGACAACAATGGCAGATAGATTTTTCAGAACTGCCAAGAAAAGGGGGGTATCGATACTTGTTGGTTTTGACAGATACTTTTTCCGGGTGGCCGGAGGCTTTTCCCTGTCTAACCAACAAGGCAAGAGAAGTGGTTAAGGTTTTACTGAATGAGATAATACCGCGTTTCGGAATTCCGGCAGCAATGTCCTCGGATAGAGGCTCTCATTTTTGTGCGCAAATAGTTCAAGAAGTAAGTAAGGTCTTAGGGGTAGACTGGCAACTCCATACCCCTTACAGACCACAGGCAAGCGGACAAGTGGAAAAGATGAATCATCTAATCAAACAACAAATAGCCAAAATAGGACAAGAGACTAATTTATCATGGCCTCAGTCTCTCCCTTTGGCTTTACTTAGAATTAGAGTAAAACCACGGACAAAGGAAAATCTAAGCCCTTTTGAAATACTATACGGAAGACCCTATCAGTTTTTGTTCAGCGGGGAGGACCTGACGCAACTGGGGTCGGGATACTTGTATAATTATTTAATAGGACTCCAAAAACAGTTGGATCAAATATCTAAAGTTGTCTCAGGAACCAGGGCTAGAGGGCTGGACCAACCAATCCACCCCTTTAAACCTGGGGATTATGTGTATGTAAAAGCATTTGCAGGTCGCCCTTTGGAAGAAAAGTGGACGGGACCATACCAGGTGCTGCTGACAACACATACCACCATCAAGATTAAGGAGCAAACGGCCTGGATCCATTATTCGAGAGTGAAGAAAGCTCCAAAAGCCCCCTGGAAAGTAACGCTGGGTGACGGTGAACTGAAACTAAAGTTCAGTCAAGCAAAATGAAGACACTATGGTCAGGAGTATTTAGTAATGTAGTTAGCAGAAATTTAGTTAACAGAATTGTTTTATTTCTGTGGCTTATAGTTGTAATTGTGATTCAAGAATTGGAAGGTGCTTCTATGATGATAGAGAATGGTGGGTGGCCTTGGTCTGAAGCCGTAACCACGGAGGATAAGAGCATTAATGGAAAGTTAGCTGTTGTGGTTATTTGGCGAACAAATGGTGATCATTTACATGCATTATCAGAATGGCAAAATTTAGGGGAAGGGTGGATACACCAAAGAACTGTAGGGGGCGAAATTGAAATAGGGTGCCGAATGATTAATGGAACAGCCCACGAGAAAGCAACGGGGATTTTAGTAAAACCGACCTCCAAAAGTGGCCAACAAGAAGGTTGTATCCGCCCAGGTAAATTAGATTGTTGGTATAATTTTATATTAACACAGACTGTAGCAGTTAACTGTTTTTGGACTAATAATGGTCAAAAGCTCGAGATCAAGGAAGGCGAGAGCCTCATGATAAATTTTACAATATATGCTATACTTCCTACGACAGTGAGACCCCCTATTGCACTTCCTTCCCCTACAACCTATGCCCAAGCCCCAGTCAAGCTGGAACCCAAAATTTATGAAACAGGCCCATATGTAGTAAGGAACACAGGCCAACAACAATTGTTATTTAATCCAGAATGGTCTCTCAAGCGTGTTGAATTGCTAATACAAATTAACATCTCAGCAGTTCAACCAGCCTGTTCTCCTTTCCTAAAGACATCATTAGAAGGCTGGACAATATGGTCACAAAAGCAAGTTCACCTCAGGGGCAGAACACAAAGAGACTTAACTGGAATGCTAGGAACAGGATTAGGAGTTTTAAATGGAATTGATTCAGAAATACTAATGAATAAGCTAGCCACAGCAACAAGTGATTTGATAAAACTAAAACAGCCCCTGCAATCATCCTTACTGGCATTGGGAACTAGCCAATGGCAAGTTTCAAAGGTGTTACCAATATGGGAAAAGGCTGAAGACCAGGACCACAGACTAATAATAGATGCACTTAGTATGGCGCAAGATAATGTATCTTTAGCTCTTAGTTGTATACAGGTACAGTTATGGATGCAGGCAACGGCTGCCTTGATCATTAGGGAAGGAAGTGAAGGCATTTTTCCGGCTGAAGTCCGAAAGATTGTTTGGGACAATGCCAATGATTTTGAAAAGAAGTTCCAATCTTGGTGGACTCTGGTAAATTTTACCTATGATCCCATTATTAACATGGCTACTGCCTTTGTGCTTACTATACGTAATGCTACAGTTTATGTTATCCACCCCATTATTGCACTAGGATTAAATCATGAGGAAACAGTGCTCTATCCTTCGGAGCATAGAACCTGGGCCCGGATGAAGAACGGGAAATGGCAGTCTGTGAATCTAGAATCATGTGTTACCCGGGAACAACAAGGATTTATTTGTGAAAGCAACACAATTGATGCTCAGGATGTATGTCTTGACACTGAGCAAGGTGTTTGCCACTTTGAAATTCATCCAAATACTAGTCAAAAGACTGTGCTTGTATATATTGGTCAAGGCTGTGTGTGTTTAAGAACTGCTTGTGCTTTTGTAGAAGTAGATAAGGAAAACATAACTCTACCTAGCAAAAATCATTCTAACTTTTGTATTTGTAACTTTGTTAGAATCATCGGGTGTGATTTTTTATATTCAGCACCAGTGGTATCCCACCATTTGATCAAGTCCAACAACACAATGTATCACAAGTTATTACCCACACCTATTGGGATGAACCTCACGCTAGTGAAGCAATTACTTAAACACCAAGACCTGATCAAAATTTTAAAAGGCATTCAGGAAGATGGAGAGAAGACTTTAATCACTGTCCACCATGATACAAAAGAAATAAACAGAGTTTTGCAAAGAGTAAAACAAGACACAAATCATAGCTGGTGGGACAAACTCTTTGGATGGTCGCCAACTGCAACTGGGATTTTGAACACATTGTGTCACCCAATTATTGTTCTATTGATGTTAGTTGGTATAAGTTTAATATTGTCTTTTGTAATACTTGTTTGGAATTGGAAATTGTTACAACGAATGGCAATATTAGCTTCCCTGACGAAAGTACATGGCAAGGTATTGAGGGATACATATCGTAGAGGCTGGGAAGAAGAATTTTTGTATTCGGAAAGGTCTCTACCGACATAGAGGAAATATAGAAACAAACAAAGGTTCTGTATAAGATTAGTAAGGATAACATTTCATGGGGCTTTGAGGAAATATGGAATAAGTTAACCTCATGGTCACCCAACTTTCAATAGTTAGAACAAGTTTTTACTGATCTGGTTATGTTATTGGTAGTAGGAATATTTGTATGTATGTTACGGCGATACTGCTAATGATAAGGGCATGCAATGCAAAAGAATTTGCATGGGGAAAAGAAAAGGGGGGATTGATTAGGGAAGCTGAGGCAATTCCAGATAAGAAAGGGTTAAGAATGTAAATATTAAAGGAGAACAGAACATTAGGTGTAGGGCAGGAAACAGATGTACGGACAATGTATCTCGAAATAGGACATATACGGGCAATATATCTCGAACAAGACATTGGAATCCAAGATAAGAAAATAATGAGCAGAAGAATCGAAGAAAAAACAGTCCTTGTGGTTAGGAAGAAAGCTAACTCAGCAGAATCCTGACCAAGGGTGAAAAGTACACTGTGAGGAAGACTTATGGCCTTCCTCTCTGAGACCACCGACCACAGCTCGACGACCCCTGCCCAAGACCACCGAGAGGATCTGCGCAGGCGCAGGACACAAAAAACTGATTAGCATGAGAAGCGAGAGTAGGCGGGGTTAGATAATGAATATGTATAGGCGTTAATAAAATATTAATCACTGTGATGTATAAATTTGGGACGGCTTTTCACTTCGGGATGCACGATAGGCGGAAAGATCCCCCGTGCATCCGGCGCCGTCAATAAAGAATAAATCACTTAAAGAAATTGGATTTATGATCTTTGAATCAATCCTTATAGTCCGTGGGACAGTAGGGCCTACATTGAAGAATTCTTGGTTGTGACCAGGAGGTCCTGGTTCATTATGATCCCAGGAGAAAGGCACTCTAGGTCTTGTGCAGGGACAGTTGGCATGTTACCCACCCCCTTGCACTGCATTGCCTGTGGCCCCACAAGTCAGATGGGCGATGGAACACCTCATTGCTGTGCCAACACATCTGTGGCAGGATGTTCAGGGTCATTTTTGGAACTGCACCTGAAACCCCCATCCCTAGAGAGCCTAAACACAATAGCAGGAGCAGCATGAATGGGTGGAGAAATGTGGGGAAATATCACGGTGCTCACTCTGAGGAAGACAAAGAGGCAGAGAAACCCCCCCCCCCGCCGAGAGCCTCACCCGGCTGTGCACAGCCCCCAGGGATGGGCACTGCTGGGCAGTCACTGGCATCCCCTCTGTCATGCAAGAGGAAAGGGGAGCGTGTCCGCAGAGATGCGCCTCTCCTCTTCTGGGGCTCTGGTTGCAGACATGGCAGCTAATGGCCGGGACACCATGATCAGCTCCACATGATCCAGCAGGGTTCGCTTGCAGCATAGTCCAGCTGACACAGGACCACGTGGATCTCTGTGCAGCACAGTCAGGGACGGTAGTCCTGCCTTCAGCATGCCACAGGTCTCCTGAAATGAGAGACTTGGTCGGTTGTAAGAGAGAGCCCAGATTCATGCGGAAGAGGAGTTCAGGCACAGTGAGGGGCTGCTGCATCCCAGGTGCCTTCGCTCCCATCTTTTGAAAAAAGCCCAGGCCAAGGAGAAGGTGAAAACCCCACCTTCCTGGAAGGGCTCCAAACAAGAGGCATATTGGTGCAGGAACACAGTGGTGATTCCTCTAGCACTCCACTTCCTATATTCAATGGCCTTTGTCACCATTTGGAGATGTTCCTGATGGATTTGTCAGGATCCTGTGGAAAAGAACTGGGCAGAAGGGAGGTGACTGTTTCTCATGACAGAAAAGGGAAATCTGGAGCAGCGGCAGTGCCGGCACTTCCCTGCAAGGCCTGGTCCCTGCTGGGCACTGCTTGGGTGCTCCCCACCGCTGTCCTTCTGTGGCCAGGAGTGGGGGCAGCAGGCAGCAAGGTTGCACTGGGTGACCCTCACTGATGGGTGGAGGAGCAGGGGCACCTTGCAGACGAGTTGTGGTTGAGGAGCCAGGGCAGCCATCCCTTGTCGTGAGCTGAGGGCCAGCAGCAAGCGAGATGGACGGCTGCTGGAGGGTGACCATCACCTCCGAACTGACTTCCATGTTCCCAGTGCTCCTGCAGCTCTCCTCCAAAGGTGAGGGTGTCAGGAGCCCCTTCACAAGGGCTGGAACAGGAGCTGTCAGCTGTCCCAAGCTGCAGGTCCTGGGCTTTGGGGCGAAGCTGAACATGGCTGGTGGCTGATGCAAGAGCCATGCCTGAGTGTCCCTCTGGACTCGGGACAATGTGGCAGTCAGGATTCCTGGGTCTTGATGCTAGGGCTGTTCTGAACCCTAGCGCTCCTCTGGGCATGGCTCAGCCTCCTCGTGATGGGGACAATCCAGGGCCAGGTTTCCCTGGGAGCTGGTGCCTCTTTGGGATCTGGATCTGGGAGGAAAGGTGTCCAGTGTCCCAGAGACTGGTGTGGCCTGCAGCTCCCACAGGCCTCTCAGGAATGTGCCAGCAATGCCTGAGTTGGGAAACAAGCCTTCCCCTTCTACTTCTCTCCTTCAGGGGGACCTCTGTTCATTTCCTCCTGTGCCACCAGGCTGGCAGAGCATGTCCTGGATGCTCAGATGCCATCCCTGGATGGCCACAGTCCTGGTGCTGAACCCTTTCTATGTCCCTGCGGGGGTGGTTTTATCCTGCTATGCATCTGAACTCCACCACAACCGCTCTTTCATATCCCCACATACAAGGAAAAGGGGGAGAAAATATGATGAAAAGAGCCCGAGGGTTGAGATAAGAACATGAGATCATCCTCCGTGCATTGTTACAGGCACCAATTATTACTCAGTCCTCGTGAGGCCATGCTTGGAATAGTGTGTCCATTTCTGGGCTCCCCAGTACAAGAGGGACATGGAAGTCCAGAGGAGGTCTATGAAGATGATTAGAGGAATTGGAGCACCTGTCGTACTAGGACAGGCTGAGGGAACTCTTTAGCCTGGAAAAGAGAAGACTGAGAGGGAATCTTAACCAATGTGTACAATCATCTCAGGGAATGGTGTCAAGAGTTTGGGGCTGGACTCTTTTCAGCGGTGCCCAGCAACACAACAAGAGGCAAGACGCACAAACTGACACACAGGAAGTTCCAGCTGAATATGAGAAAACATTTCTTTACTGTAAGGGTGACAGAGCACTGGAATAGGTTGCCCCACAATGGCCCTCTGCCATGCCCCTCCACATCCTGTCCTACATTTTCCTGTATCTGTGCTTGCATCCCAGCAGACTTTTACCACACACTCACATTCCCACCTCACTCTGACCCCATGATTGCCAAAGCTCTCCTAATTTCTCTCCATCCTTACTAGCTTTGGCTTCAAACACAAACCTGTGTTTTCCTGAGGATTTCCCAATACCTGTGGTTTCCCCACAACACATCAGGCTTCTTCCAAAGCCTCACCCTATTGGAACTCTATCAGCCAGTATGTCCCAGCCCCACATTTGCTTGAATTGTCATTGGATTGAGTCTCTACATTGCCGCCCTGAACTCGACATAATCCTTCTGGAATGGAAAAGGCTACACTAGAGCAGGTACACCTCTGAAGAGAGTGTGGCATATGGATAAGTCCACACCTCTGAAGGCACACCTGCAACCATCTATGGCTGTCGGTAAGTCCACGCACAGTAGGTAGAGCTTTGAAGGGACTGTGGCTCATGGATAAGGATGTGTTGGAACAGGTACACACCTAAGGGACTGTGGCCAGTGGATGAGCCCAGGCTGGAGCAGGGGTGAGGGGAGGAGTTCATTGCAGGGTCAGATTCTGCAGCCTGGTCTGTGCTGTGGTTTAACCCAGCAGGCAGATAAGCACCCCACAGCCATTGGTTCAAATACCCTGCACCAGCGCAATAGGGCAGAGGACTAAAAACGGTAAAAGTCCAGGTACTTGTTGGTGTAACAAACAAGTGTTTTGTAACAAAAGGGGAAAAAAAAAAGTCACGCAGAATGCTATTGCTCACCTCCTGCTGATCAATGCCCAGACACCCCTGGCCGATTTCCCCAGTATTCTTGCTTAGCATCACATCATGTGGTATGGGATATCCCTTTGGCCAGTGTGGGCCAAACTGCCTTCTCCTGTCCTGTGAAGCCACAACAACAGATAGAAACCAATTCATGAGCTAAATGGATTCACTGAGCATTTGATTAATATGGACATTTCTGGGAGGTGGCCCATAGACTAAGGGAATGATATCCGTGTTCTAATTGCAGGGGGCTGATTAATGAAGACATATTGGAAAGTCCGGAACCTGTCATGGTATAAACGGTACAGAATAAGGGGTGAGTATTATCCTGGTTACTTCTTGGGTGACTTTTTTTGGCTCTCAACGCAGTTCAGAGAGGTGGTTTACTCCCCCACACTTAATGGGACACTTAATGGAAAAGTCAGAAGTCCATATGTGTGCCCTGTACAGATGAGGCTTCAGTGTGCACATTGTGTGCATGTGCATGTGAGGCGAACATGAGTGAGCACAAATGCCCTCTCCCTGTGTCCATTCCTCATGCCATGGGGTATCTCAGAGAAGTGCAGAGCAGGGCAATGCACTGCAGGGCTGAAATGCCTCCCAGAATCTGGGAGAGGCAGCAGGAGCCAGAGGGACACCACAACCACTGCAATGCCCTGCCTTTGGGTGTACAAGGGTAGGACTTGTGTGTTCTTGCCTGTCTCCTGCACCACCCTCCCCTGCCTTCCTGGACTGTGTCAGCAAATGTGCCATGGGGACCAGAAAGCTTTTTGGAGACTTGGAATGACATCAGACCTGCCTTCCAGAAGAGGAAAAAAGAGGGTGGGAAGAATTAAGGCTGGTCAGCCTCACCTCCATCCCTGGAAAGGTGATGGGGCAAGTTTTTCCACAGCTACCTCCGGGCACTTGAAGGACAAAAATGGGATTGCTGAACCCATAGGTGAGGGAAAAGAAAGGGACGCTGTGTACCTGCACTTTAGCAAGGCTGTTGACATTGTCTCCTGGAGACTACCTTACAGCCTGATTGGTGCCATGTGGACTTAACAAATGGATGAGGCTGTGGGTGGGAATTTGGCTGGACACTCAGGCCCAGTTGTCATCTGTGGTGGAAAGTTCTCCTGTCAGGCTGTTCCTAGCAGCATCCCTCAGTGATCAGTACTTGAGCCAACACTGCTGAATGTCGTTATTAACTCTCTGAATTACAGAATGGAGCACACTTTCAAATCCTTTCTGGATGGTGCCAAGCTCAGAGGAGCCCTTGACCAACCGCATCTAGTTTAGTCTGCCTTGAGCAGGACAGGTGAAGAGGATGACATTCAGGGGTCTCTTCCAACATGAGTTATTTTGCGATTCCATGACTCTTTCCATTGGAGAGCTCTCTGAAGACATAATAGGGAGAGGAAGAAGAAAAGAGTGAGGAAGAGGTACAGATACATCATGTGTTAGTATGAACACAGTAGATCCTGTGAAGAATGTTTCCATATTTAAAGAAGTGTTAGAAAATTTGATTGATAAATTTCATTTAAAAAGTTTACTTTTTGTGTCCTCAGGTCCTGGCCCACAAGGCGAGTGCTGGGTTAATGTGTTCTTATGTGGTCTGTTGTGCCTCAGAAACTTAAAGTCCAGTAGGATGCATCTGGTCACCTCAGTCTCTGGAGCTGACAGGCCAGCAGCAGTAACATGGCTGGGGACAGGGCCTATGAGGTGACTGCTTCCTGAAGCAGCTGATGTGTCAGCTCTTGCCTCCTGGCTGAGACCTGTGCTTGCTGGCTTACACCTGCCAGCATCCCTGATAAGGCAGCAGAAGGCACCTGCTTGGCACATTGATTGTGAGATGCCCTCTGTCTGAGAGCCTGATAGGCCCCATGCAGGAAGAGGCCTTGGGTGTGAGTTATAACATCCCTTCTGCCTGAGCACGTGGTGGGACAGCAACAGGAACACAACTTGGTCACATCTACCTGAGAGGCTGAAAGGCCAGCAGCAGGAATACGGCTTGGAAGACCATGGTGAGGTTTCTCCTGTCTGGTCAGGCCATAGGACTCCAGATGGCTGATGGCTTGGGACATCTGCTAAAAAAGCGGTTTGTGGATGATGGAGCTTTCTCTGGTGGTGGGAAACAGCAGGAGAAAGTAAAAGCTGCTGCAATGTGCTTCTTGGAAGTTTACGACTGGGCATGAGGAGGAGGAAATGTCACTGAAAGGGTAGTGCTGTGATACCAGAGGTCACCCAGAAGGAGTCTGTGTTCAGCCCATGCCATTTTGTTTCAAGCAACGCTGGTTGGCCGAGTCCCTTGGGAGGCGGTTCTGAAGGGCAGAGGAGTCCAGGAAGGCTGGGCGCTCCTCAAGAAGGAAATCTTGATGGCACAGGAGCGGTCCGTCCCCACGTGCCCAAAGATGAGCCGGCGTGGAAGAAGGCCGGCCTGGCTCAACAGAGAGTTGCGGCTGGAGCTTAGCAGAAAAAGGAGGGTTTATAATCTTTGGAAAAAAGGGCGGGCCACTGAGGAGGACTACAAGGATGTAGCGAGGCTGTGCAGGGAGAAAATTAGAAAGGCCAAAGCTCATCTGGAGCTCAATCTGGCTACTGCCGTTAAAGACAACAAAAAATCCTTTTACAAATACATCAACGCGAAACGGAGGACTAGGGAGAATCTCCATCCTTTACTGGATGCGAGGGGAAACCTAGTTACTAAGGATGAGGAAAAGGCTGAGGTGCTTAATGCCGCCTTTGCCTCAGTCTTTAGCGGCAATACCGGTTGTTCTCCGGACACCCAGTGCCCTGAGCTGGTGGAAGGGGATGGGGAGCAGGATGTGGCCTTCGCTATCCATGAGGAAATGGTTGGCGACCTGCTACGGAGCTTGGATGTGCGCAAGTCGATGGGGCCGGATGGGATCCACCCAAGGGTACTGAGAGAACTGGCGGAGGAACTGGCCGAGCCGCTTTCCATCATTTATCGGCAGTCCTGGCTATCGGGGGAGGTCCCGGTTGACTGGCGGCTAGCCAATGTGACGCCCATCTATAAGAAGGGCCGGAGGGCAGACCCGGGGAACTATAGGCCTGTCAGTTTGACCTCAGTGCCGGGGAAGCTCATGGAGCAGATTATCTTGAGGGTCATCACGCGGCACTTGCAGGGCAAGCAGGCGATCAGGCCCAGTCAGCATGGGTTTATGAAAGGCAGGTCCTGCTTGACGAACCTGATCTCCTTCTATGACCAAGTGACGCGCTTGGTGGATGAGGGAAAGGCTGTGGACGTGGTCTACCTTGACCTCAGTAAGGCTTTTGACACCGTTCCCCACAACATTCTCCTCAAGAAACTGGCTGCTCGGGGCTTGGACTGGCGTACGCTTCGCTGGGTTAGAAACTGGCTGGATAGCCGGGCCCAGAGAGTTGTGGTGAATGGAGTCAAATCTGGTTGGAGGCCGGTCACTAGTGGAGTCCCCCAGGGCTCGGTACTGGGGCCGGTCCTCTTTAATATCTTTATTGATGATCTGGATGAGGGCGTCCAGTGCACCCTCAGTAAGTTTGCAGATGACACCAAGCTAAGTGCGTGTGTCGATCTGCTCGAGGGCAGGAAGGCTCTGCAGGAGGATCTGGATAGGCTGGAGCGATGGGCTGGGGTCAACTGCATGAAGTTCAACAAGGCCAAGTGCCGGGTCCTGCACCTGGGCTGCAACAACCCCAAGCAGAGCTACAGGCTGGGAGATGAGTGGCTGGAAAGCTGCCTGGCCGAGAAGGACCTGGGAGTATTGGTGGATAGTCGGCTGAATATGAGCCAGCAGTGTGCTCAGGTGGCCAAGAAGGCCAACGGCATCCTGGCCTGTATAAGAAGCAGTGTGGCCAGCAGGTCGAGGGAAGTGATTGTGCCCCTGTACTCGGCTCTGGTGAGGCCGCACCTCGAGTACTGTGTTCAGTTTTGGGCCCCTCGCTACAGGAAGGACATGGACGTGCTCGAGCGAGTCCAGAGAAGGGCGACCAAGCTTGTGAGGGGTCTGGAGAACAAGTCTTACGAGGAGCGGCTGAGGGAGCTGGGCTTGTTCAGCCTGGAGAAGAGGAGGCTCAGGGGCGACCTCATCGCTCTCTACAGTTACCTGAAAGGAGGCTGTAGAGAGGTGGGGGTTGGTCTATTCTCCCACGTGCCTGGTGACAGGACGAGGGGGAATGGGCTAAAGTTGCGACAGGGGAGTTTTAGGTTGGATGTTAGGAAGTACTTCTTTACCAAAAGGGTTATTAAGCATTGGAACGGGCTGCCCAGGGAGGTGGTGGAGTCACCATCCCTGGAGGTCTTTAAAAGACGTTTAGATGTAGAGCTTAGGGATATGGTTTAGTGGAGTACTTAGTGTTAGGTCGGAGGTTGGACTCGATGATCTTGAGGTCTCTTCCAACCTAGAGAAATCTGTGAATCTGTGAATCTGTGAACTGCCATGGAGGGTGGGGAGACATCAGTGAAAGTAAGGAAATGCCTGGATGAGAGCAAGGTGGAGAAGCAAGGTGGGTGCCTACAGCTTTCAGGGAAAAGTGGGAAGGGATAAGACAGCGCAGGACAGCCTGTGGTGGAGAAGACTGAGAGCACTGGCAAGGCTGGAAGGCCCCAACAGAGCCAAGGGCTTTGTCCCCCTGGCTGTGGCAGTTGTCTCTGCTACTGAGGCTCATGAGGAGACCTGCTGTGCTCATGACACTGGGGCCTTGTTGCCTCCTTGCAACCCAGTGGGGAGGCCAGGAGGTGTCATAGCATTGTCCTTCACACAGCATCACACACCCCACATCCCACTGCCCCAGGAAGAGCCCCGAGCCATGGGTGAGGGTCAGGGCCTCCCTTCCCAGGGGCTGTGGACAAGGCTTGGCCCTTCTGCTTCACCAAACAAACCAAGACCTTTACTCAGCATCAGAGTCTCCTGCCCAGTGCCTTTGCCTACCTGCAATCATGGCCTCCAATTATCTGCTCTAACAAGTCCATGGGGAGGCTTTGTCAGTAATGACCCTCACTGGGGCCCATTAATACTCCTAGACACTTCAAGATTTCCTTCTGACTTGAACTTCTCCTGCAGTTACATCATTCTCTTATCACTACCTGAAGTTTACGGTCTCAGCACCAAATGGCTCATTACAATTCAGTCATTTTCATCCAGTCTTCCAGACTTGTACAATTAATTAGTGAGGTTTCAAGAATGCAGTTTAAAGAGGAAGTTTTCAATGACCACTTCACTAAGAGCATTTTCCTTATTTAAGATCAGTTTCCATTAGTTTAGAGTTTTCAGAAGAACTGATAGCATCATTCTCTAGTTGTCATGAATCCAATGTGCCTCCTAAGGAGGTCTGTATAGGTGGAAAAGCAGTCCCTTGAAGTCCTAGACTGTATGGACAACCTTGCTGCTCAGCTCCCCATCCCCACCACTTCTCTCATCAGCCACCTGGGACTTGCATCACTTTTCCTTACACCAGACTTCTCCACTGAAGTCTGCAGCTGGATGTTACAGCATCTTTTCACCAAGTCCCATCTCCTTTCCTCAGACAACTGGCTGCACACAGGCACAGTTTTTGAAGTCGTTGTTATTAACATTTAACCACAAACAAGCAAACCTCACAGTCCTCAACAGTGAGCCAAATCCAAGTTGCCTCCAGTGAGGTGCAACTTCCACAAGGGATGACTATACAAGAAATTTTTGACATGGGTAGGAAATGATGAATAGAAATGCAATTACAGAGTTGGCTGTAGGGATGATGAGATAGAAAACTGAAATATGGGCAAGCTTGAGATCCCTCAAGTTCTGAGAACCAACTGTGTAGGTGAGAGGTATCTAAATGATCAAAGAGTAAGGGGAGGGGAATCTGGAGAAGAATGGAAACTGCACATGTCCAGAGAGTCTGCTGGAAAGGTTACTTCCAACAATGTCTGTTTCATAAAGCCAGGTGGAAATACCTGAAAGACTGGGGAGATGAAGTGCGGTGCATAAGAGACAGAGTTCTGGCAATGCAAGTACAGGGGAAGATTGGTATTTTTTCTTTTGCTGTAATAAACATCCAAGAAAAAAAAGAAAAAAGATGTCATGGGACAATTCAAACATTGTATTAGAAGTGTTCAATCATTTCAGCTGATTGAAGTGTGCTGATTGAAATGAAATGTTTGAAATGGTTTAAAAAAATGGAGGCAATACTCGGGCCTACAGCCATAAAATGACGATTTTCAGTCCTGCATGGAGCCCAGTTACCGTAAAACCATCCCTGCTCGGGACTGTTCGTGCTACCCTTCACTCCTGGCACAGAGCAAATCTGTGACATGTCGACCTCTCCTGCCTCTTAGAGGCCCAGATGATGTAGGCAATGGTATCTGAATTACCAAATGCGGGTGCAGGTATAGCAAACTAGGGATCAATGGGGGAAAATGTGATTGGTGAGCACTGGTAATTGAGCAGGGCACTGCATGTAAGAAAGGAAGGGATTAAAGTGTCTCGAGGAGGAAGAATCCTGTGGAAGAGGAGGGGAGAGGGATGCAAGGGGCCAGCTGCATGTGGATATGGGGCTGGTCAGGGCTGGTCTGCTCAGGCCCTGTTCCTGATCACTGTCCTGCCTTCTTATTCAACTCTGTTGCTGGCTATTTGCTGTGTGAGTGTGCTCACTCCTGGGTGTGTTGGGGGTGAATCATACAATCATGGAACCACATAGCCATGTGTGCGTCTGCACCCATGGGTAATTGCTGCTGGGGATGCGTGGAGCACTGGTGACCTTCAGAGCAGATCAGGCTGAGGTGGGGAATGGGGTGGGGCCAGGTGTGTTGCTCATGGCTCTGTGTGTGCTGCTGGTGGTGTGGTGGCTGTGAAGGTGCTGTTCCCTGTTGGAGTTGCTCTGTGTGTGGTCAGATGTATCCATGCCCTGTGTGTATTTGCCTGTGTGCACAAGAGTCTTGGAAATTTTGAGAGAATTTCTCCAGGTTCCTGATGAAAGAAGAAGCTTTCCTGGGTCTTAGGACTGAGGGACATTTTCTGATGCTCCCACAGACACAGAGATGGTGAAAGGGGTGTTAGCATGTTATCAATATGCTCCCTTTTCCTGTGGAGCATGCAAAGGCATCCAGCTATGGACAGGCCCAAGGAGAGGGTTCGTCCTTCCTGTGGTCACAGCTGCAGTCCGGTCCTTGGGGTGGACCCAAGCTGAGGACTTGCTGAGGACTTTTGGGCTCAGGTTCAGCACACAGACTGGGGGAGACTGTCTCATGGCCATGTGCTAGTCACAGCCAGAGGAACAGCAGCAAACTGCTATGGCTGCTGGGCCCTGTTTCCATCAGTCAAAGCCCAGACACAGGGCACAGGCATTGCTTTCGATGGCACCCAACTAGAAAGATGGTTGCATTAAGGGCTGGAGAATATAGGGCACCAGTTCTTCCCCAGCCACTTCCTAGGCTTGGTGAAGCACCAGGAAACCGTGGACTTGTGGCTCTGTATCGTAAGAAGCACAGAATCATAGAATTATTAAGGTTGGAAAAGACCTCCAAGATCATACGGTGCAACCATCCCCCTACCACCAATATCACCCACTAAACCAGATCCCTAAGTACTACATCCAACCTTTTCTTCTGCACAGCTTTCCAGCCAGTCTGCCCCAAGCCTGTAGCACTGCAGCGGGTTGTTGTGGTCACACGGCAGGACGCGGCACTTAGCCATGTTGAACCTCATCCCATTGGCCTCTGCCCATCGATCCAACTTGTCCAGGTCCCCTCGCAGAGCCTTCCTAACCTGCAGCAAATTGACACTTCCCCCCAACTTGTTGTCATCTGCAAACTTACTGAGGGTGCACTCAATTCCCTCATCCAAATCATCAATTAAGCTGTTAAAGAGGATGGGCCCCAACACCAACCCCTGTGGAACACCACTAGTGACCGTTCACCAGCTGGATTTCACTCCATTCACTACTACTCTCTGCGCCCAGCCATCCAGCCAGATTTTAACTCAGCAAAGAGTGTACCTGTCCAAGCCATGGGCTGCCAACTTCTCCAGGAGAATGCTATGGGAGACCGTGTCAAAGGCCTTGCTGAAGTCTAGGTGGGCTGCATCAACATGATTTCCCTCATCCAGCACCCAAGTCACCCAGACATAGAAGGAGATGAGGTTGGTCAGGCAGGACTTGCCTTTCATGAACCCATGCTGACTGGGCCTCATCCCCAGGTTGTCCCACATACGTTGTGTGACTGCATTCAAGATGATCTGTTCCATCACCTTTCCTGGCGCCGAGGTGAGGCTGACAGGCCTGTAATTCCCCGGGTCCTCCTTACAAACCTTCTTGTAGATGGGCTTCACATTAGGAAGTCTCCAGTCATCTGGGACCTCTCTGGATGACCATGACCACTGACAGATGATGGAAAGAGTCTGATAGGTGATGGAAAGCGGCACAAGCTTTGGGAAAGCTTGGCAACAACCTTGAAAAAAGAGCCAAGGCTTCAGACAGTACACTGTGGAGATCCCATTTTATTTTGCAGATGCTATGGAAGAGTCAGCTCTGACCTTCTGTTAGACACATATTTACAGAGCCTCAAGAGCAAATAGAGCAGTGTCGATCCTCAGCAGAAGTAGGATGAAAAAGAAATATTACTCTAAGAGCATAATAAATGCAAATGATACCAAAGATAAGAATAACAATAATGATAATGAAAGAAGGACCAGGCCTGAGGGGAGGTACCAAGTTAAGTCATTTCTGGAAAAAGAGGGGAAATTTCTCACTATTCAGAAACATCCATGAAATCACTTTCCTAAAAGCCCACTTGAGCTCATGGTTCCTCATGCTGTATATGAGGGGGTTCAATGTTGGAAGTATCACCGAGTACAGAAGTGCCACCACCAGGTTCAGGGATGGGGAGGAGATGGAGGGGGGCTTCAGGTAAGCAAAAAAGCCAGTGCTGATAAACAGGGAGACCACAAACAGGTGGGGGAGGCAGGTGGAGAAGGCTTTGTGCCGGCCCTGCTCAGAGGGCATCCTCAGCACAGCCCTGAAAATCTGCACATAGGAAAAAACAATGAAAACAAAACAGCCAGATGCTAAACAGACACCAATCACAACTACCCAAAAACTCTTCAGGTAGGAGTGTGTGCAGGATATCTGCAGGATCTGGGGGATTTCACAGAAGAACTGGTCAATAGCATTGCCTTGGCAGAGGGGCAGGGAAAATGTATTGGCAGTGTTCAGCAGAGCATAGAGAACCCCACTGCCCCAGGCAGCTGCTGCCATCTGGGCACAAGCTCTGCTGCCCAGGAGGCTCCCGTAGTGCAGGGGCTTGCGGATGACAACGTAGCGGTCATAGGCCATGATGGTGAGAAGAGAATACTCTGCTGAAAACAAGAAGACAATCAGAAAGACCTGTGCAGCACAACCTGCATAGGAAATGGCCCTGGTGTCCCAGAGGGAATTGGCCATGGCTTTGGGGAGAGTGGTGGAGATGCAGCCCAGGTCTAGGAGGGCGAGGTTGAGGAGGAAGAAGTACATGGGGGTGTGGAGGCGGTCGCAGGCTACGGCGGTGAGGATGAGGCCGTTGCCCAGGAGGGCAGCCAGGTAGATGGCCAGGAAGAGCGCGAAGTGCAGGAGCTGCAGCTCCCGCGTGTCTGCGAATGCCAGCAGGAGGAACTCGCTGATGGAGCTGCTGTTGGACATCTGATGCCTCTTGGCCTTGGGGCCTGTCCAAAGACAAAAGCACATGGAGAACTTTGGGCAGACTTCTCTGAGAAAATCTCTGTCCTTTCAGCAACACCCTTCCTTTCTCACCCACCTCCACAAATACGCGCTTTCTCAGCAGCAGCTTCATTCTCCTTCCTGGCTGAAGCTCTGGTTTGTGCTGGCTGAGCACTGTTTGGAGCCACGGCCTCTGCCCATGAGCTCCATCGGACTCAGCACTGCTGTGCAGCAGCAGGTACCTGGGAAAGCTGGTGACCCATTCTGAAACTCATAGTTTCGTTCAGATGCAGTGTACCTGTAATACAGAGAGGCTGTTCAACATCCTCCAGCAGGATAACCCCAGGGACACCGCTGGATGTCCGTAAACCAGAGTGACCTGAACAGAGCCAGCTCATTTCCCAGCACTAGGCACTGCAGTGACCAGAGCCATTTTGGCTAGAGCCGGCTTGGGCACTTTGCTCCCAGGGATGCACCTCCAGAGCAGGAGTCACTATTCTGCTGTTTGAGCTCTATCTTTAAACCCACTGCCCAGGGAGTCTGAGGGGAATAGCAAGGGCAGGATGGATGGGAGGGGAAACAAAGAGAAAAGGTCCAGGGTTCCTAGTGAGGGAGGCAGGAAATGGAGTGAGAGATGGGCACTTGGGGGGGTTCTTTGTTCTGAGGGTCCTGCTGCCAAGGGGACAATGCAGCCTGAGATCCCATAGTTGTGGGGACAGAGGCTTTGCTGGATGGCAGTCTAGATAATGGAAGGTGTCAGCAGTGCAGGGATGGTGCTGAGGTGCCCAAATTCCCCTACCATGGAGTTTCTGTGAGCAGATTCCTCTGGCCTCAGTTCAGGTGTCCACAACATAGGCAGCTTAATGCGAATTACTGAGCCACAATAGCTCCTTAGTGGAGATGGAGGACAGGCAGGAGCTGTTCAGATGCAAACATCTGGTGAAATTTGAGGTAGATCCTCTGAGAGTCAGCTGGAGGCATATGTCCTTTGGGTAACTGAAATGGCAGCAGATGCCACATGTAGGACAACTGAACCTGTCCCTACTCCTTATGTGCAGGGCAGCCTGCAGAGGCTGTCAGCAGAGCAAAAGGAGTCATGTCACAAGGAGAGCTAAACCATTTTCTTCATCTTCTACATGCCCCATGGCTGTAATGGCTGTTGTGTCTCAGACATCTCCACAGGGCCTCAGCTCTCACCAGCAAGGTCTCCCTGCCCTTTGTGCCTTGAGGCAGGACTCTGCAGGGGTACAACAGGTGGTGGGTGGGGACAAAATCAGTGGTTACTTTGCAAACTACACCCTTAACAGTTCATGGGCCCTTAGGCCCTGCATCCACGGGTACAGGGAGAGTGTTCTGGCCTGGAGGTACTGGTTCCTTATGATCCCAGGAAGGGATCGGACAGCAGCATTCAGATACTGTAAGGGATCATTTAACTGCTCTTAGAGCTAAGACTATAAGGAGAGAAGACTATAGATGACCTATTGAATTTGGTGTGACTTCATTCTAGACTCAGTACTCCACTGTTAGTTGCAGCTCTCCATTAGACATTTCACTGACCCTATGGGATTATTAAAGGATGAGCGAGTTTTGCTGATCAGTCCTTGGCTCTCCAGTAATGAAGCAGCATATATATGGTAATCAGGGAGTCTTGGATAGTGCCATATTGCCACTGGTGCACCATTTGGATTGCTACTGGCACTTCGACCCTGAGCAACCGCACAACAGAAAGTTACCATGAGAGACCAGGCAAGGTAGAAAACTGTTTAATGTGCATAAATCACCATAAATCACCTCCAGCATGGCCAATTCCATCAGATACGGGCTGCCTCTCTCCCTGGTGGTCCATTTGCCTGGGTGACATACAACATCTTCCTTGAAGGGATACCTTTCCTTTACACCTGACAGGAGTTGCCTCAAGAGAGTGAGGATTTGTGCCCCCTTTCCAACTGCTTTGTCAATGCCCCCTTCCCTGGGGAGGGATCCCAGCTGCTTGTCTTCCCTGTCCTCTAATTCCAGGCTACTGGCCCTGTTATCCCAGTATCAGATCAGCCAGGTGACAATGTGCTGGCCTACATGATGGCTGAAATCTTTTCGCACATCTCACAGCTCCCCAGGGAATAGTGATCAGGAGCCTACTGATGATTTTATGATATCTCACTCTTCATCCACGTGTTCCTCTGATGGCCCTACTTGGGAGTAGCCTGCCTCATCTTCTTCTTCATCCTTCCCTCTATGAGTAGGAGCTTCTTTCCTTGCTAAACAAGCTGATTTTGTTTTTTTCTCACGTATACGTATGACTGATACAGGCACAGGTTGGTTCTGTGGCCCAGTCGCAGGGCTTGGAGTTGTGTAGATTGCAACTCAGTAAGCAAAGGCCAAGCCCCAGCACATTGCAGTGATTTCTGTCTCTTTGGAATTGCCAGGGTGATGACAGTCCTTTTTCAAGCATTCTGTGATTTTTTTTTTAGGATTCTGCACTTGTTCATGGGTGAAGTAAGAAAGCATTGCAGGTGCCTACAATTCTAGGTGCCTGCCCATATCCTCCCACATTCCCTGCCACTCATAATTATCCTGCCTCAAGGCACATCCCTGTGTGGCATTCTAGAAATAGGTTACCCTAACCTTAAACAAAACCTGAAACACATTCAGGAGAAATAAGAATAAGAAGTTGGTTTGAACATCCCAAGGGTATTCAGAGTTTTGAAGAGGTGTTGTAAGTAGCCTGGAGGAGAAAGGGGGAGGTGAAGGAGAAAGGGAAAGGGAAGAAGTGGGGAGAAGAAGTGTCCCCCCTCATCCCTCCCATAGATTGTCTCCCCGAGGAGAAAAGGTAAAGACTGTTAATTATGAATAATTTCTGGGAGATGGTTCCTCAAGTATGGAGGTGACAGCAATGCTGAGTACAACTACCAGATTAGTCTCATGACCAGCAATTTCATCATAACATAAGGTAGCGTTACCCAGTAGAGTAAACTAATAACCATAAACCAGCCCCCAGAAAGCCCCCAGCACAACAGGGAATACACCAAGTACGTAATGTGCTATCTAGCAGAATTCTGAGGCGAAACACAACTACTACACTGAGATTAAAAAATAAATAAAAAAATACACCTTGTGGTCAGCAGCTATGAAGCAGATATAATGCTTGTAACCATTTTATTTTAACATGATCTGGTCATATCTGTTATTATCTCAACCCTTTGGGCCCCACGCAAGACCCATTCAGGAAGGAGGGCATCCCACAGGAGAGACCCAGAGAGGGCAGAGATGGATTGTCAAGGAGCGGTGGAGACAAGTGTCATGGACTGACTGCAATCCCCATTCCCCTGCACCACTCAGGGGAAGGTGTTACAAGAGGCTGGATGGGGAGAATGGTGTTTTTAGTTTGCTTGTGGTTCCTGATGGTTGTAGTCCACTGGTAATAGGCAATAAATTCTATTAATCTGCCTATGCTAAGTCTGTCTTGTCCGTGATGATAATTGGTGCCCATGATGGTATTTGGTGGGTGACCTCATGCTCTGCCTCAACCCCTGAGGTCTTTTCATCGTATTTTCTCCCCCTTTTCCTTGTAGAATCATAGAATCATAGAATATCCTGAGTTGGAAGGGACCCATAAGGATCATCAAGTCCAACTCCTGCCACCGCACAGGTCTGCCCAAAAGTGTAGACCATGTGACTAAGTGCACAGTCCAATCTCTTCTTAAATTCCGACAGGCTTGGTGCAGTGACTAGTTCACTGGGGAGCCTGTTCCAGTGTGTGACCACCCTCTCGGTGAAGAACCTCTTCCCGATGTCCAGCCTAAACTTCCCCTGCCTCAGCTTCACACCGTTCCCACAGGTGCTGTAGGTTGGAAGTGAAAGAGCAGTTGCCGTGGAGTTCACCTGCGTAGCTGGATAACACCACCACAGTAATGGAACATGGAAAGGGTTCAGCACGAGGACTGTGGCCACCCAGGGATGGCATCTGAGCATCCAGGACATGCTCTGCCAGCCTGGCTGCACAGAAGAGAAGGAACAGAGGTTCCCCTGAAGGACAGCAGTAGAAGAGGAAGGCTTGATTTCCAACACAGGCATTTCTGGCACATCCCTGAGAGGCCTGGGGGAGCTGCAGGCCACACCAGTCTCTCGGACACCAGAGGTCTTTCCTCCCAGAGACAGATCTCAAAGAGGCACTAGCTCCCAGGGAAACCTGGCCCTGGATTGTCCCCATCGGGAGAAGTCTGAGCCATGCCCAGAGGAGCCCCGGGGATAAGGGCAGCCCTAGCATCAGGACCCAGGAATCCTGACTGCCACATTGTCCCCTGAGCCGAGAAGGACCCTCAGGCAGGGCTCTTGCAGCAGCCATCAGCCCTATCCAGCCTCCTCCCAAAGCCCTGGACTTGGAGCTCTGGACAGCTGACAGCCCCTGGGACACCCCTTGGGAAGGGGCTCCTGACACCCTCACCTTTGGGGGAGAGCTGCAGGAGCACTGGAAACAGGGAAGTCAGGTTGGAGGTGATGGTCACCCTCCAGCAGCCCTCCAGGCAGAGGTGGTACACGAGGGAATGGCAAACGTAATCGTTGTTGATCATCCCCACCTGTCTCTTCTGAAGAATCTGCACCCATCCAGCACAGCCCCCCAAGCTGAGGGACCTGTCCCCCCACACCTCAGCAGCTCTTCCATCCATGTCCCAGCCCTGTGTCAGCAGGCGGGGATCCAGCTCCTCCTGCCTGTGCCCCACGCTGAGGACATTGGGGCACATCTGGGCTGCAGCACCTCAGCTGTGGCACAAGGGCCAAACTCAGCCTTGTCCCAGATCTTGTGCCCAAGCCTGGGCATGCAGAGGCTTTCCTTCACAGCAGAGACATGCTGCCGTGGATGGCAGATGGCCATGGGAAGATGAAATGAGGGGCCCGAAGCAGATCACGCCCTGGTGTTCCTGAGGCCAGAAGGCAACAGGCCTGGGCTGTGGCGCCCTGACAGCAGAGGGCCTTTTGTGGTGTTGGTGCAGCCCTGAGGGCCAGTGCTGGAGCTGGGGCTGATCTCCAGGCAGGAAAAGGGGCTGCTGCCAAAGTCCTTGGCTATGGGCGTCCTGTGATCCATGGACACGGAAAAAAATCACTGGGCTGTGTCTTGACTGAGTAAAGGATGGGGGTAAGAAGCAGCAGCAGTGTTTGCAAACACAAGTGGAAACCCTGGTGTGATGTGCCTCATATCCATGCACTGCCTGCCTCTACTGGATGGAGGAGGGACAGACCTAGGCTTGCTGCAGCCCTGAGAAGCGGCCACTTGCTCATAAGCAGCAGATCTGTCGGAGATGCCATCGGGGTTCCCGTTAAGTACCAGCCATGAATGGCCAGAGCTGTCCCGTGGGTCTTGTGCTGCCCGTGTCAGCTGCATGCTCCATTGGTGCTGGGCAGCGTTGGCATCTCAGGTAGCACTGCAGGCCTGGAATTGGCTATTACATGGAGCAGCTGCCCTGAATGAGGTTAGGCAATGTAGGGATGTCCGTGAGACAAGTGCCGTTATAGCCACTGGAGATGGAGGGAAAACTAAATGGAGAAGAGGGAGAGAGACTCAGGTCTCCCTGTGGCACAGTTCTCCATGGGTCAGGTGCCCTGAGCCTACTGAGGAGGGACAGGTTTAGTTGTCCTAAATGTGTGCATTTGCTGTCGCTTCAGCTGGCCAAAGGCATTCCCCACCAGCCTCCAAGGGGATGCCCCCAGGTGCTGCCCTGTCCCTCAGGGTTCCTCCATGAGAGCTTGCAGATACCTGCATGTCCCTCTGCACCCTGACATGTCACCAAGTGTTTGCAGCCCCCTGATTTCCTCCATCTCCATTAATGATGCTGGAGCTGAGAAAAGGAGCTCACCTTCAGGTGCCCATGTGGTGTACATTAACGGGAGGGCAGAGGAATCCCAGTTCCTGTGGGTTTGTAGCAGGCATGGGTGTGAGCTGAGCTCCCTTTTGGTCCCAGTCCTAAAAAGCTCCTGGCAAGCGGGCAGCGCTGCAGAGAAGCCAGCTCTGCCCAGGAGCAGCTCCTGTGCCCAGCGCAGCAGGGCTGGGGGCACTGCCTGCAGAGACAGAGTGGGTAAAGGCAGGCAGAAGTGGCAGGATGCACAGAGCTCGCTGGGGGAGAACACTTGCCAGCCCTGACCCCGGTAAGTCTCTGGCTGGAGGGCAATGCAGCCGCAGCTCCTGGAGGAAGGAGAAGCCGCGGGTGCAGGCAGGGGTGCCCAGGGCTGTGGTGCAGAGCAGGGTCCCTGCTGTGCCCCAGGGGCTGTGTGCCGGGGCAGGGCCTCTGCCGCCTGCCAGGCTCAGCACTCAGCCTGCGCGGGGAGCTGCCCAGGGCGCTGCGGGGAGAAGCTGCGGGTGGAAGGAGCCCCCCCGGCAGGGCAGGGTCCTGCTGCTGGCGGGAGGCTGCTGCCTGGGGCAGCCTGCTCACGGCTCCAAAGCACCCAGTATCATTTCCCAGGCAATTTTTTTTGCACAAGAATGATCAAAGAAGGGATTTTCTGCCCTCTTTTTAGTTACCTACTCTGCTGGACAGGGAGGGGAATTAAGGAGACACGGAAAAGGAGCTGTCCAGCGTGAGCACGTTGCTGAGACTCCTGAGCTGTTAACTTTGATGATCAGTGGGTTTGTGAGCAGCCCCAAAACTGCCTTCAGCCTCTCCTCTTCCTATCAAAAGCTACAGTATCAACTTTGCTGAACCCAGCAGGGCTTTCTGACAGGTCCTTTTCCACCTACAAAGACGCACATCCAGCTAGCCAGTGTCCTGTATACAGGTAGGTTTCTGAAGGGCAAAGATTACTGCATAGAGTTTGGGGTGGTGTGAGAAAAAAACCAATAATCTTCTCAGACAGGATCTTCTGTGAAGCTATTTTATTCGTGATTGCAATGGCGAGTGTCCTGCAGGCAGGAGAGCCCAGCAAAAGTATATCATAACCCCGTATTTCCTATTACCCAACACTTGATTCCTCCCGTTTCCTCATTGGCTGAGTACAAGTTCACAAACTATTCGATGCTTATTACTATACCATATATGTACAATTTGATTTGACCAGCTGTTAATTTCTCCTTTTCGTTTTTTATTTCCTTCTTCTCTCATGACTAGAGGGTGCATGATTTTTTGTTTTTACTGATTCTGCATGGATCATCCTGTTTTTCTTAGCTATCCTAGTTTTGGGAGAGTGGGACCTTTCCTTTAACTGCATATCATACTCCCCACTTCCATGTCACTGTCATGCCTGCACAATCACTTTTGAATATGCAAGGTTAGTGGAATTTTCCACTGCAAAAACACATTCTACTGCAAAAACACAAGATTGTTTCTCACACTGCGGTTGTGAGCAGAAACAGGAAGAAGACGTGAGACAGGGAAAGAGCTCCTGGAAGTAAAAGCTTCAGGGATATGATCGAGGAATGAGTGGAAGGTAAATCAGAAATCTTGTCGGAGGGAGAATTCATCACAAAACTCCATATTTTTTCATTCAGTGCAGACCGCTTCCCCTGTGCAAGCCCCCTTCTGTCCGGCTAAGAAAAGCCTCTGCCCTCACAGCCTTTAGAGCTGTGAGCTGCCCTGCAGGATGCAAATCTTTCCCATCGTCTGCTTGCATGATCTAGAAGCCTTGTATAGTAGAGGAGATGCTACACGCAAGGACATGCTGTTGCGCTGGAGAAATGAATGTTAGGTGTCCTTGGCTAGAGGTGTGGTGCTGAAACCTTGCTCAGGTACCTTCAAAAGGGCTGGGCACTTAGGGATTGGCAGTGGCCTCCTCTGCTCTCAGCAGAGTCTGGCTTCTTTTCAAGTGTAATATGAATGTTATTGCCCTTGGTGCCCAAAATCTGCAAGTGCCGGGCAGCTGGGAACAAGCCCAGCCAGCTCCCTTCACTCTGCACCAAGCCACAGTGAATCCCTTTGCCTCTCAGGTCTCACAGCCATTCACTCTGAGTTAAGCAGAAAATCTCAGGATTTCTGACTTCAGAGGACACTGTTGGGGCATGATGAAGGGGATGAGGGTGTGTAGAATAAAAGTGGCCCTAAAGCACTTTTCTGCAAGCTACATTCTGTAGCTCTGGGAATGCAGATGCAGACATGCCCTTCTGGGTAAGAAATGATTTCATTTGACAAAATCTGAAAATAAAACCTTGTCCTGCTGCCATGGTCCTGTACACTCACTGTGCTGGGTCAGGACTGATTCCCTTGAGAGCCCAGGAGCAGAGGCCCTTGCTCCTCATTGCACACTGAACCTTAAAAAATGAAGCTCGTATCAGGGAGCTGGATGAAAGATTCCAATAGAGAAAGAAAAAGCATGGCAGTATGGCTGGGGGAATGGCATAGGCTTCACTCAGAAAAGCCTGTCCTAACATATCATTGTCTTTCCCTTCCTGTGCAGATCCCCGTACCTAGAGGCAGCACCAGATGTCCAACAGCAGCTCCATCAGCGAGTTCCTCCTCCTGCCATTCGCAGACACGCAGGAGCTGCAGCTCCTGCACTTTGCGCTCTTCCTGGGCATCTACCTGGCTGCCCTCCTGGGCAACGGCCTCATCCTCACCGCCGTAGCCTGCAACCACCGCCTCCACACCCCCATGTACTTCTTCCTCCTCAACCTCGCCCTCCTCGACGTGGGCTGCATCTCCACCACTCTGCCCAAAGCCATGACCAATTCCCTCTGGGACACCAGGGCCATTTCCTACTCGGGATGTGCTGCACAGCTCTTTCTGATTGTCTTCTTGTTTTCAGCAGAGTATTCTCTTCTCACCATCACGTCCTACGACCGCTACATTGCCATCTGCAAGCCCCTGCACTATGGGAGCCTCCTGGGCGGCAGAGCTTGTGCCCAGATGGCAGCAGCTGCCTGGGGCAGTGGGTTGCTCAATGCTCTGCTGCTCACTGGCAATACATTTTCTCTGCCCCTCTGCCAAGGCAATGCTGTGGACCAGTTCTTCTGTGAAATCCCCTCAGATCCTCAAGCTCTCCTGTTCACATTCCTATAGCAGGGATCTTAGAGTTCTCACATTTAGTAGTTTTCTCTTTTTGGGGTGTTTTGTGTTCATTGTGCTGTCCTATGTGCATATCTTCAGGACTGTGCTGAGGATGCCCTCTGAGCAGGGACAGCACAAGGCCTTTTCCACATGCCTCCCTCACCTGTTTGTGGTCTTTCTGTTTCTCAGCACTGGCATGTTTTCCTACCTGAAGCCCCCCTCCATCTCCTCCACATACCTTGACCTGGTAGTGGCAGTTCTGTACTCGGTTGTACCTCCAGCATTGAACCCCTTCATCTATAGCATGAGAAACAAGGAACTCAAGGGAGGTGCCTCAAAGGAGGTGCCAAGAACATAGCTGAGGAGCTGCACCCCAAAAACCTCTTGCTCTATTGACTGGGGTGAAAAACAGCTCATTGCCAAACCGTGTGGAGTGAGACACCAAGGGTTGGATTTAAGAGAAACCTGTTGGGTGTCTGATGACAGTGGAGATGGTGAACGGTCACTGAGGTGCATCTCCATAGCTGTCCCACATGTGGCAGGGAAGAGGACGTCCTCCAGGAGAGCAACGTGGAGCTGCCTGGAGAGTCCAGGGGTTCTCCACTGGCAGCACGTGCCAAGGGTGGGCAGTGCCTGGAGCCCCACAGAGTGAGAGATCACCCAAGGTGGAGTCACCCACACAGGTGGACGACCAAATTTAGATGCATGGTGGTGCAGCCCCACCTCTCTGAGCCACTCTGTAATCTCAGGCTTGCCATTGTTACAACTGCAGTGAGTTGGGATGATTAGGCACTCCCTATCTGCACCTGGAACTCCTGGATACCCAAACTGACCAATCTTGAAGGTACTGGAGTAGTACAGTTGGTGGGCAACACCAGAGTTACCCAACCTGAATTGGGGCCAGGTTGTGGCCAGGCCAGGTATGCGTGTGGTCGGCTGTGTCCATGCCTTGTGTGCACATCTCTGTGTGCGTATGTGATGGTGTGTTTGTGTATGCCTGTGTGTGAGTGTATTTGCCAGTGTGCACCACAGTGCTGAGACTTCTGAGGCAACTTCTCCAGGTTCCTGATGCAAGAAGAAGCTGGGCTGGATCTTTGGACTGAGGGACGTTCTTTGAGGGCACCACAGACACAGAGAAGGTGAAAGAGGTGTTAGCATGTTATCAAGATGCTCCCTTTTCCTGTGCAGCATGCTAAGGCATCCAGTCATGGACAGAGCCAAGGAGAGGGCTCGTCCTTCCTGTGGTTGCAGCTGCATTTCAGTCACAGAATCACAGAATCACAGAATGGCCGAGGTTGGAAGGGACCTCTGAAGATCATCTAGTCTAATCGCCCTGCCAAGCAGGATCACCTAGTGCGTGTTGCACAGTATGGCATCCAGACAGGTTTTGAATATCTCCAGAGAAGACTCCACCACCTCTCTGGGCAACCTATTCCAGTGCTCTGTCACCCTTACAGTAAAGAAATGTTTTCTCATATTCAGCCGGAACTTCCTCTGTGTCAGTTTGTGCCTCTTGCCTCTTGTCGTGTTGCTGGGCACCGCTGAAAAGAGTCCGGCCCCATCCTCTGGACACCCTTCCCTCAGATAATTGTACACATTGGTTAAGATTCCCTCTCAGTCTTCTCTTTTCCAGGCTAAAGAGTTCCCTCAGCCTGTCCTAGTACGACAGGTGCTCCAATTCCTCTAATCATCTTCATAGACCTCCTCTGGACTTCCATGTCCCTCTTTTATTGGGGGAGCCCAGAAATGGACACACTATTCCAAGCATGGCCTCACGAGGACTGAGTAATAATTGGTGCCCGTAACAATGCACGGAGGATGATCTCATGTTCTTATCTCAACCCTCGGTCTCCTTCGTCGTATTTCCTCCCCCTTTTCCTTGTATGTGGAGATATGAAAGAGTGGTTGTGGTGGAGTTCAGATGCATAGCATGATAAAACCACCCCAGTAGGGACATGGAAAGGGTTCAGCACCAGGACTGTGGCCATCCAGGGATGGCATCTGAGCATCCAGGACATGCTCTGCCAGCCTGGTGGCACAGGAGGGAATGAACAGAGGTTCCCCTGAAGGAGAGAAGTAGAAGGGGAAGGCTTGATTTCCCAACTCAGGCATTTCTGGCACATTCCTGAGAGGCCTGTGGGAGCTGCAGGTCACACCAGGCTCTGGGACACCAGAGGTCTTTCCTCCCAGAGCCAGATTCCAAAGAGGCACCAGCTCCCAGGGAAACCTGGTCTTGCGTTGGCCCCCATCACAAGGAGTCTGAGCCATGCCCAGAGGAGCCCTGGGCCTCAGGACAGCCCTAGCATCAAGACCCAGGAGTCCTGACTGCCACATTGTCCCCTGAGTCCAGAGGGACACTCAGGCAAGGCTCTTGCAGCAGACACCAACCATGTCCAGCCTCCCCCCGAAGCCCAGGACCTGCAGCTTTGGACAGCTGACAGCCCCTGGGTCACCCCTTGGGAAGGGGATCCTGACACCCTCAACTTTGGGGGAGAGCTGCAGGAGCACTGGGAACATGGAAGTCAGTTCGGAGGTGATGGTCACCCTCCAGCAGCCCTCCATCTCGCTTGCTGCTGGCCCTCAGCTCAGGACAAGGGATGCCCGCCCTGGCTCCTCAACCACAACTCCTCTGTGAGGTGCCCCTGCTCCTCCGCCCGTCAGCGAGGGTCGCCCAGTGCAACCTTGCTGCCTGCTGCCCCCACTCCTGGCCACAGAAGGACAGCAGTGGGGAGCACCCAAGCAGTGCCCAGCAGGGACCAGGCCTTGCAGGGAAGTGCCGGCACTGGCGCTGCTCCAGTGACGATATCCTGGTGATGCAGTGCATCCCCCTGTGACATCAGCATGTGTCATTTGAAGGCCTGGGAGGTCAGCAGCATGGAGATGGCACAGCTTGGGAGAGAGATGAGAGATTTCCCTTTTCTGTCCTGAGAAACTGTCACCTCCCTTCTGCCCAGTTCTTTTCCACAGGATCCTGACAAATCCACCAGGAACATCTGCAAATGGTGACAAAGGCCATGGAATATAGGAAGTGGAGTGCTGGAAGAATCACCACTGTGTTCCTGCACCAATATGCCTCTTGTTTGGAGCCCTTCCAGGAAGGTGGGGTTTTCACCTTCTCCTTGGCCTGGGCTTTTTTCAAAAGATGGGAGCGAAGGCACCTGGGATGCAGCAGCCCCTCACTGTGCCTGAACTCCTCTTCCGCATGAATCTGGGCTCTCTCTTACAACCGACCAAGTCTCTCATTTCAGGAGACCTGTGGCATGCTGAAGGCAGGACTACCGTCCCTGACTGTACTGCACAGAGATCCACGTGGTCCTGTGTCAGCTGGACTATGCTGCAAGCGAACCCTGCTGGATCATGTGGAGCTGATCATGGTGTCCCGGCCATTAGCTGCCATGTCTGCAACCAGAGCCCCAGAAGAGGAGATGCACATCTCTGCGGACACGCTCCCCTTTCCTCTTGCATGACAGAGGGGATGCCAGTGACTGCCCAGCAGTGCCCATCCCTGGGGGCTGTGCACAGCTGGGTGAGGCTCTCGGGGGGGGGGTTTCTCTGCCTCTTTGTCTTCCTCAGAGTGAGCACCGTGATATTTCCCCACATTTCTCCACCCATTCATGCTGCTCCTGCTATTGTGTTTAGGCTCTCTAGGGATGGGGGTTTCAGGTGCAGTTCCAAAAATGACCCTGAACATCCTGCCACAGATGTGTTGGCACAGCAATGAGGTGTTCCATCGCCCATCTGACTTGTGGGGCCACAGGCAATGCAGTGCAAGGGGGTGGGTAACATGCCAACTGTCCCTGCACAAGACCTAGAGTGCCTTTCTCCTGGGATCATAATGAACCAGCACCTCCTGGTCATAACCAAGAATTCTTCAGTGCAAGCCATATTGTCGCATAGACTATAAGGATGTAGTTTGCAAAGTACCAGAGATTTTATCCCCACCCAGCACCTCTTGTACCCAGGCAGAGTCCTGTGTCAGGGCATAAAAGGCAGGCAGACCTTGCTGGTGCTAGATGAAGCCATGTGGACATGTCCATGACATAACAAACTAATACTCGGAGAAGATGTGATTGTTACACATAATTCTTTTTCTGCAAGGAGAAATGACTCTGTTGTGAAGTGCGTGTGCCCAGGGGAGGGAGGGAAGCCCAGAGACTCCTTCAGGCTGTTTCCCAGCAGGTTCCCCTGCAGCCCCAGGGCCATGGGCAGGGAGCCTGGTGGGGGGCAGAGCAAGGGAGGCCTTGGGCTGGGCCTGTGCTGCTGAGCTGGGCCGGACTCCTGGGCCCAAGGGGAGCTCCTGGCAAGCGGGCAGCGCTGCAGAGAGCCAGCTCTGCCCAGGAGCAGCTCCTGTGCCCAGCGCAGCAGGGCTGGGGGCACTGCCTGCAGAGACACAGTGGGTAAAGGCAGGCAGAAGTGGCAGGATGCACAGAGCTCGCTGGGGGAGAACACTTGCCAGCCCTGACCCCGGTAAGTCTCTGGCTGGAGGGCAATGCAGCCGCAGCTGCTGGAGGAAGGAGAAGCCGCGGGTGCAGGCAGGGGTGCCCAGGGCTGTGGTGCAGAGCAGGGTCCCTGCTGTGCCCCAGGGGCTGTGTGCCGGGGCAGGGCCTCTGCCGCCTGCCAGGCTCAGCACTCAGCCTGCGCGGGGAGCTGCCCAGGGCGCTGCGGGGAGAAGCTGCGGGTGGAAGGAGCCCCCCCGGCAGGGCAGGGTCCTGCTGCTGGTGGGAGGCTGCAGCCTGGGGCAGCCTGCTCCTGGCTCCCCAGCACTACAAGGGCATTTTCCGAGCCTCTTTTTCAGAAGAAAGGTCAAAACAGTGATTTTTCTACTGTATTTTCAGTTACCTACTCTACTTGACCGGGGGAGGGGCGGGAGGGGTGGGAACAGGGAGAAATGGAAAAGGAGACCTGAGCAATTTTGTCAGTTGTGAGCAATTATGAGCATATTGCCCAGACTCCTGAACTGTAACTTTTACGATCAGTATGTTTGTGAGCAAGCCCTGAGAATGCCTGCAACCTCTGCTCTTCCTATCGAAAGCAGCAGCATCAACTTTGCTGAACCTGTCAGAGCTTTCTGACAGGTCCTTTTCTACCTGCAAAGATATACAGGCACCTAGGCACTGTCAGATAAACACGCAGGTTTCTGAAAAGCAAACGTTACTGCATGGAGTTTAGCATGAGTCTGTGAGCACAGACAGGGAAACAACATGAGACAAGGAAACCCTTTCCTAGAGTAAAATGTTAAGGCAGGAGGGACAGGATCAGGGAATGAGAGGAAAGTAAAGCCAGAAATGTGGGAGGGAGAATTCATCAGAAAACTGTATTATTCCCTTCAATGAAGGCACTTTCCTGTGAACAAGCTCCCTTGCCTCTTCTCCCACACAGAAAAGCCTCTGCCCTCACAGCCATTGGTCCAAGGCATGAAGCACGTCCTCTGCAGCCACAGCTCCGGCAGAGCAGAGGTGCATCTCTCCAGCCATGTGCCCATTTCCCTCTGTGGTGCAGGGGGGCTGAGAGCAACAGCCCGGTGTGTGGGCAACGCATTCTGTGAGGCTGGGGAAGGAGTTGACTTTCTCTTAATGAGAAACTGTCATTAGGACACTTGGGGTGTCCTCTTGAGCAGTGAGCTGCCCTGCAGGGTAGAAGTCTCTCCCATGCTATGATTGCATTATCTGAAACCCACATGTAGTAGTGGAGACGCTACAGGGAAGCACATGCTGTTGGGCTTGAGAAATGAGTGATAGGTGTCCTTGGCTAGAAGTGTGATGCTGAGACCTTGCTTAGATACCTTAAGAAAGGCTGCTCACTGAGGGATGGACAGCGGGTTCCTCTGCTCTTACCAGTGTCTGGCTTCCAGGGTAACCTGGGATTGTGATGGCCCTCCATCAGCAAAAGCTACAACCTCAGGGCAGTTGGGATCAAGCCCAGCTAGCTCCCATCACCCTACACCAAACTGCAGAGAATCTCTTTAACTCTCAGGCCTCGCAGCCATTCAGAAATGCTGCAGAATTTGTCACTGTCTTTTATTTCTTCAGCAGGTCCTGATGTTCAGGAGCAGCACATGTCCAACAGCAGCTCCATCAGCGAGTTCCTCCTCCTGACATTCGCAGACACGCGGGAGCTGCAGCTCCTGCACTTCACGCTCTTCCTGGGCATCTACCTGGCTGCCCTCCTGGGCAACGGCCTCATCCTCACCGCCGTAGCCTGCGACCACCGCCTCCACACCCCCATGTACTTCTTCCTCCTCAGCCTCGCCCTCCTTGACCTGGGCTGCCTCTCTATCACCGTCCCCAAAGCCATGGCCAATTCCCTTCATGATACCAGGGCCATTTCCTATGCAGGATGTGTTGCCCAGGTCTTTCTAATTGTCTTCTTGTTTTCAGCAGAATATTCTCTTCTCACTATCATGGCCTACAACCGTTATGTTGCCATCTGCAAACCCCTGCACTACGGGAGCCTCCTGGGCAGCAGAGCTTGTGCCCAGATGGCAGCAGCTGCCTGGGGCAGTGGGGTTCTCTATGCTCTGCTGCACACTGCCAATATATTTTCCCTGCCCCTCTGCCAAGGCAATGCTGTGGACCAGTTCTTCTGTGAAATCCCCCAGATCCTCAAGCTCTCCTGTTCACAGTCCTTCCTCAGTGAAGTTTGGGTTCTTGTGGGTAATGTTTTCATCGACTTTGGGTGTTTTGTATTCATTGTGCTCTCCTATGTTCAGATCATCAGGGCCTTGCTGAGGATGCCCTCTGAGCAGGGGCGGCACAAAGCCTTCTCCATGTGCCTCCCTGTTGTGGTTTAACCCGGCTGGCAGCTAAACACCACACAGCCGTTCGCTCACCCTCCCCCCTCCCTCTCTGGGATGGGGGAGAGAAACGGGAAAGTGAAGCCGGTGAGTTGAGATAAAGACAGTTTATTAAGACAGGAATATAATAATATAAGGAATATAAGGAATATAATAATAACAATAATAATAATAATAGTGATAATGATAATAGTATTAACAATAATAATGTGTAAGAAAACAAGTGATGCACAATGCAATTGCTCACCACCCGCTGACCGATGCCCAGCCTATTCCCGAGCAGCCGGCCCCCCCACCCCGGCCAGCCACCCCTATATATTGTTTAGCATGACGTCAGATGGTATGGAATACCCCTTTGGCCAGTTTGGGTCAGCTGTCCTGGGTCTGTCCCCTCCCAGCTCCTGCTGCACCCCCAGCCTGCTCGCTGGCAGGACAGAGCAAGAAGCCAAAAAGTCCTTGGCCTGGTGTAAACACTGCTCTGCAACAATTAAAACATCAGCATGTTATCAGCGCTCTTCTCATCCTAATCCAAAACATAGCACCCTACCAGCTACTATGAGCTACTTAACTCTGTCCTAACTGGAACCAGGACAGATATCCACCCCTTATTCCATACCATTTGTGTCATGCTCAGGTTACACTCTTTCCAATACATTCTAATTAATCACCATTTTCATCTATGATATATAGCAATCATGGTAGTGATGACATACATTATTATATAATAATTAACATACTACAATTCAACTCATGGGCTATTCTCACCCAGTGTTAAATCCCCTTGAGGTACACACCGGACCTCCCCATTCTTTTGCATTACCCACCAAGTGCATCCAGGTCCCTGAGCAAAAGCAATTCCACGAATGGGTTTGCCTTTTCCTGAGGCAGGAGTAGCCCAGACTGTTTTACCCAGCATGTTTCTTACGTGCACTACAGGAACTTTATCCCCTTCTACAGTGCGTAACACGTTTGATTGGGCAGGTCCAGCTCGGTTGGCAGATCCCCTGGTATTGACTAACCAGGTGGCCTTTGCCAAATGTGTATCCCAATTTTTGAATGTCCCAGCACCCATTGCTTTCAGTGTAGTCTTCAACAGTCCATTGTATCGTTCAACTTTTCCAGAGGCTGGTGCATGATAGGGGATGTGATACACCCACTCAATACCATGTTCTTTGGCCCAAGTGTCTATAAGGTTGTTTCGGAAATGAGTCCCGTTGTCTGACTCAATTCTCTCTGGGGTGCCATGTCGCCATAAGACTTGCTTTTCAAGGCCCAGGATAGTGTTCCGGGCGGTGGCATGGGGCACAGGATATGTTTCCAGCCATCCGGTGGTTGCTTCCACCATTGTAAGTACGTGGCGCTTGCCGTTGCGGGTTTGAGGGAGTGTGATGTAATCAATCTGCCAGGCCTCTCCATATTTATATTTCAGCCATCGTCCTCCATACCAAAGAGGTTTTGACCGTTTGGCTTGCTTGATTGCAGCACATGTTTCACAGTCATGAATAACCTGTGCTATAGTGTCCATGGTCAGGTCCACCCCTCGATCACGAGCCCATCTGTAGGTTGCATCTCTACCTTGATGGCCTGAGGTGTCATGGGCCTATCGGGCTATAAATAATTCACCTTTATGTTGCCAGTCCAGGTCCACCTGAGCCACTTCAATCTTAGCAGCCTGATCCACCTGCTGGTTGTTTTGATGTTCTTCAGTAGCCCGATTCTTGGGCACATGAGCATCTACATGGCGTACCTTTACAACCAGGTTCTCTACCCGGGCAGCAATATCTTGCCACAATGCCGCAGCCCAGATGGGCTTGCCCCTGCGCTGCCAGTTGTTCTGCTTCCATTGCTGTAACCACCCCCACAGGGCATTTGCTACCATCCATGAATCAGTATAGAGATAGAGAACTGGCCACTTTTCTCGTTCAGCAATATCTAAAGCCAGCTGAATGGCTTTTACTTCTGCAAACTGACTCGATTCACCTTCTCCCTCAGCAGCTTCTGCAACTCGTCATGTAGGACTCCATACAGCAGCTTTCCATCTCCGATGCTTTCCCACAATACGACAGGACCCGTCAGTGAACAAGGCATATTTCTTCTCATTTTCCGGTAGCTTGTTGTACAGGGGGGCTTCTTCAGCACGAACCACCTCCTCCTCTGATGATATCCCAAAGTATTTGCCTTCTGGCCAGTCCATAATCACCTCCAAGATTCCTGGGCGACTGGGGTTTCCTATTCGAGCCCGCTGAGTAATCAGTGCAACCCACTTGCTCCATGTAGCATCAGTTGCATGATGCGTAGAGGGGACCCTTCCTTTGAACATCCAGCCTAGTACCGGCAGTCGGGGTGCCAGGAGGAGCTGCGCTTCAGTACCGACCACTTCCGAAGCAGATCGAACTCCTTCATATGCTGCCAATATCTCCTTTTCAGTTGGAGTATAGCGGGCTTCAGATCCTCTGTATCCCCGACTCCAAAACCCCAGGGGTCGACCTCGAGTTTCCCCAGGTTCTTTCTGCCAGAGGCTCCAGGTGGGACCATTCTCTCCGGCTGCGGTGTAGAGCACATTCTTTACATCTGGTCCTGTTCGGACTGGCCCGAGGGCTACTGCATGAACTATTTCCTGCTTAATTTGTTCAAAGGCTTGTCGTTGCTCAGGGCCCCATTCAAAAGCATTCTTCTTACGGGTTACTTGGTAGAGCGGGTTTACAATCAGACTGTAATTTGGAATATGCATTCTCCAAAACCCCACGACACCTAGGAAAGTTTGTGTTTCTTTTTTGCTAGTTGGTGGAGACATAGCTGTTATCTTGTTGATCACATCCATTGGGATTTGACGATGTCCATCTTGCCATTTAATTCCTAAAAACTGGATCTCTCGTGCAGGTCCTTTAACTTTATTCTGTTTTATGGCAAAACCGGCCTTCAGAAGGATTTGGACTATTTTCTTCCCTTTCTCGAAAACTTCTTCTGCAGTGTCACCCCACACAATGATGTCATCGATGTACTGCAAGTGTTCAGGAGCTTCCCCATGCTCCAGCGCAGACTGGATCAGTCCATGGCAAATGGTAGGGCTGTGTTTCCACCCCTGGGGCAGCCGATTCCAAGTATATTGGACTCCCCTCCAAGTGAAAGCAAACTGTGGCCTGCACTGTGCTGCTAGAGGGATGGAGAAAAATGCATTAGCGATATCAACTGTGGCATACCACTTGGCTGCCTTTGATTCCAGTTCATACTGGAGTTCTAGCATGTCCGGCACTGCAGCACTCAGTGGTGGCGTGACTTCGTTCAGGCCACGATAGTCCACTGTTAGTCTCCACTCACCATTAGACTTTCGCACTGGCCATATGGGACTATTAAAAGGTGAATGAGTCTTGCTGATCACTCCTTGGCTCTCCAGTTGACGAATTAGCTTATGGATGGGACTCAGGGAGTCTCGGTTGGTGCGATATTGCCGCCGGTGCACAGTTGTGGTAGCGATCGGCACTTGCTGTTCTTCAACCCTCAGCAACCCCACAACAGAAGGGTCCTCTGAGAGACCAGGCAAGGTAGACAACTGTTTAATGTCCTCTGTCTCCAAGGCAGCTATGCCAAAAGCCCAGCGGAACCCTTTTGGGTCCTTGAAATATCCTCTTCTAAGATAGTCTATGCCAAGGATGCACGGAGCATCTGGGCCAGTCACAATACGGTGCTTTTGCCACTCATTGCCGGTTAGACTCACTTCAGCCTCCAATACAGTTAACTGCTGGGATCCCCCCGTCACACCATAAATACAGATGGGCTCTGGCCCTTTATAGCTTGATGGCATTAGAGTACATTGTGCACCGGTGTCTACCAAAGCCTTATACTTCTGTGCGTCTGACGTGCCAGGCCATCGAATCCACACAGTCCAATAAACTCGATTGTCCCTTTCCTCCCCCTGGCTGGAGGCAGGGCCCCTCTAGTCCTGGTCAGAATCTTCGTTTCTGTGTCTAAAGGACTGCCTGCTGAAAGTTGGAGCAGCAAACTTTTCAGAGAATTCCTTTTTCCCAGTTGTTTTCCTTTGCAATTCACGTACCCGTGCCTCTAGGGTCGCAGTAGATTTTCCATCCCATTTTCTCATGTCCTCTCCATGGTCACGTAGGTAAAACCACAGGGTGGCGCGGTGTGTGTGCCCACCATATTGTCTTCCTTGCATAGATGAACGTTTACCCCTAATAGCTGAGACACTGGTTTGTACAGGTGGGGAGGAAAATAATCTCTCTTCAAGTTGGTGGATCTTTTCAGAAAGTTTCTCCAAAGTATTCTCTTTTAGCTGGTGGACACTGGTTCGTTCAGGTGAAGGGGAAGATAATCTTTCTTCAAGTTGGTGGATCTTTTCAGAAAGTTTCTCCAAAGCATTCTCTTTTAGCTGGTGGACACTGGTTCGTTCAGGTGAAGGGGAAGATAATCTTTCTTCAAGTTGGTGGATCTTTTCAGAAAGTTTCTCTAAAGCATTCTCTTTTAGCTGGTGGACACTGGTTCGTTCAGGTGGAGGGGAAGATAAATTCTCTTTAAGTTGGTGGACCTCTTCAGAGAGTTTCTCCACAGCTGAGACACAGGCCTTTAGGGAAGAGGAGAGATTTCCTTCGTACTGCCGGAGTATTTTAGTCACTTCACTCACTGTGGGATTCTCCTCCGCTTTCCAGGCTAGTATTGCCAATGAGCTGGCATATGATGATGGTGCACTCTGTACAAACTTCTGCCACATGGGTAGTGTACACCGGACTGCATCTGGATCTGCGGATGTTTGTGCGTCGTCTAGGTCCTTATAAATTACTTCCCGTACGGCCAATTCCCTCAGGTACTGAATTCCCTTCTCCATGGTGGTCCATATGCTTGGTAAACATACAAGTTCTTCCTTGAAGGGATACCTTTCCTTCACAGCTGACAGGAGACGCCTCCAGAGGCTGCGAGATCGTGCTCCATCTCCAATTGCTTTGTCAATGCATGCGTCCCTAGCAAGGGTTCCCAGCCGCCTGGCTTCCTTGCCCTCCAATTCCACATAATTGGCTCCCGTGTCCCAGCACCGGAGCAGCCAGGTGACAAGCTGCTCGCCTATACAGCGACCAAAATCTTTTCGCACATCTCGTAGCTCACGCTGGTATAGAGTCCGGGTAGTTACTGTTGATTTTTCGACATCCTCATCCTCATCTTCAGTCTCCTGCACCTTTGATGGCCGGTGTAGAGTCCGGGTAGTTACTGTTGATTTTCTGACATCCTCATCCTCATCTTCAGTCTCCTGCACCTTTGATGGCTGGTATGGAGTCCGGGTAGTTACTGTTGATTTTTCGCCATCCTCATCCTCATCTTCAGTCTCCTGCACCTTTGATGGCCCAGCCTCGTCTTCACTATGCCCAGACTTAGCAGAAGACTGTCTGCGTTTTAAACGACCTGAGCCTCTATACCATTTTTTCACCTTGTCTACAGGGGCAACTTGCACTGCTACAGCTCGTTTCTCTGACCCAGACACAGGGTCTGCCACAGGGGTTGGAATACCCTCTGCGGGGTCAACTTGCACTGCTACAGCTCGTTTCTCTGACCCAGACACAGGGTCTGCCACAGGGGTTGGAATACCCTCTGCGGGGTCAACTTGCACTGCTACAGCTCGTTTCTCTGACCCAGCCACAGGAGTGGGAGCAGCTGCAGGAGCTGGAGCTGCTGCAGGGGCTGGAGTGGCTGCGGGAGCTGGAGCTGGAGCGGCTGCAGGAGCTGGAGCTGGAACGGCTGCAGGAGCTGGAGCTAGGTTGCTAGTAGCATCAATTGCAGCTCGATAGGCACAAGCCAGACCCCAGCACGCTACAGTGATTTGTGTCACTTTGGAACTGCCAGAGTCATGACACCTTTTTTTCAAGCATTCTGCCAGCTTTTTAGGATTTTGCAGTTGTTCAGGGGTGAATGTCCAAAACACTGGAGGTGACCACTGCTCTAGAAACCTGCCCATATCCTCCCACACTCCCTGCCACTCGCAACTATCCCGCCTCAAGACAGATCTCCGGATGAGATTCCTAAGTAGTTGTTTAACCCTCCACAAAATCTGAAGCGCATTCAGGAGACATAACAACAAGAGCAGGCTGGTCTGAGTATCCCAAGGATATTCAACATCTCGGAGAGCCACCGTAACTAGCTCGGGGGATAAGAGGGTGGTGGTGAAGGAGAAAGGGAGAGTGAACAGGTAGGGAAACATGTCTTCCCCTGTCCCCTTCACAGATTGGCTCCCTAACGAAAACAGGCAATAGGTGTAATTGCTAATAGTTTCCGAGATATGGGTTCCAAAGTATAGAGTCGACGTCAGTGCTGAGTACAAATACCAGGTTAAAGTCGTGACCAGATATTTCATCATTTCATAAGCCATTGCTACACCGCACAGTACCATAACAATCTTAAACCAGGGCCCGGAAAGGATAAACAGTGCAACAGGGAGCACATACAGAAAGTAACGCACCATAAAACTCAATTTGGAAAACAGGCACAGCAGACTGGAGATTAAGGCAATCAACATCGTGACTAGCAACTATTAAGCAGGTCCAATACTTATACCAATTTTAGTTTAACACACTCTGGTCAGATTTGTCGATATCTCAACCCTTCGTGCCCCACGTTGGGCGCCAAAAGGACTGTTGTGGTTTAACCCGGCTGGCAGCTAAACACCACACAGCCGTTCGCTCACCCTCCCCCCTCCCTCTCTGGGATGGGGGAGAGAAACGGGAAAGTGAAGCCTGTGAGTTGAGATAAAGACAGTTTATTAAGACAGGAATATAATAATATAAGGAATATAAGGAATATAATAATAACAATAATAATAATAATAGTGATAATGATAATAGTATTAACAATAATAATGTGTAAGAAAACAAGTGATGCACAATGCAATTGCTCACCACCCGCTGACCGATGCCCAGCCTATTCCCGAGCAGCCGGCCCCCCCACCCCGGCCAGCCACCCCTATATATTGTTTAGCATGACGTCAGATGGTATGGAATACCCCTTTGGCCAGTTTGGGTCAGCTGTCCTGGGTCTGTCCCCTCCCAGCTCCTGCTGCACCCCCAGCCTGCTCGCTGGCAGGACAGAGCAAGAAGCCAAAAAGTCCTTGGCCTGGTGTAAACACTGCTCTGCAACAATTAAAACATCAGCATGTTATCAGCGCTCTTCTCATCCTAATCCAAAACATAGCACCCTACCAGCTACTATGAGCTACTTAACTCTGTCCTAACTGGAACCAGGACACTCCCTCACCTGGCTGTGGTCTCTCTCTTTATCAGCACTGTCATGTTTACCTACCTGAAGCCCCCCTCCATCTCCTCCACATCCCTAGACCTGGTTGTGGCAATTCTGTACTCGGTGGTGCCCCCAGCAGTGAACCCCTTCATCTACAGCATGAGGAACCAGGAGCTGAAAGTTGCACTGAACAAAGTGATTTCATTGACATTTTTCACTGGTGGTAAACTTCTCATCTGTCTCCACAAATGACTCACAGTATATTCATTGTATATTCAGTACATTCCTGTGTGTTGTATTATTATTATTATTGTTATTATTATATTATATTATTTTTGTTGTTGTTGTTAAGTACCATTGTGATGTTCCTACACACATTTGGCTTCGTCTCATTTCATCTGAAACATCAACCTGCTCTCTTTCTCTGTAGCCCCTATAAAATATGTGTGCCACTGGGACTGAGCTGACTCTCCCATAGTGTCTGTTTGATATCTCGGCTTCTACAGGCAAATGAGATGTTTGCAGTCTCCATGGAGGAAATGTGGACCCAGTGGGCAAGGGAAGGTGGGTCTGGAAAAGGATTCATGTCATCCTCAGGCACAAAGGCATGGCACAAAGCTGCACCAGGGGAGCTTCAGACTGGACATTAGGAAAAATTTCCTTACCATGAGGGTGGTCAGACAGTAAACACTATCCCCACACCCACAGGGCCCTCAAGCCAGGTGTGTCAGGGCACAGATTCAGCCCAGCTTGTAGCATGAACAAAAAGGAGGAACTGCCCAAGAAAGCTACCACCAGCCCCCGCCCCTCACAGTTCCCAGCACCAGCCTTCCACCACGGTTTGTGGAGGGCCGACTGCTGAAATGTGAGCACCTCCATCCTCCTGCTGGGCTCAGGGCCTGTACCGGGGGAACGGCCAGCCCAGCCTGGTTCCTCTCCGGGCCCAGAGCCCAGCCAGCCCCAGGGCAGGACTGTCTGCGAACGCCTGTGTGGGACATGCTGGGGCTGGGACAAGGCTGGGTGAAGGGGGGGAGGCTGCTAAAGCAGAAGGGCAGTGGGGGGCTGGGGCAGTGAGGGCTGGCAGGGGGCTGTGCTGGGGGAATATTTCCTTATGGACAGGGTGAGAGAATACAATTAAACAACTCGTGGGTTGAGGTAAGGGGCAGGAAACCGTTCACAATTACTGTCACAGCAAGACAGACTTGGCTTGGGGAGAATTAATGTCATTTAATGCGAATTAATAAGAGTCTAGAGCAGTGACAACTAAGAGCCAACAAAAAACAACTTCACCCCCCACTGCACTTCCTTAACCTCCTCCCCGCCGAGTGATGCATGGGGATGAGGAATGAGGGTTGTGGTCAGTCCATAACACTTCATCTCCATCCTCACCCTCTTCCGCTGCTCCAGGGTAGGGCAGGGTGGGGTCTCTCCCTCCCATGGGATGCAGTTCTTCCCAAACCGATCCAAGATGACTTTTCCACAGACTGCAGTTCTTAAGATGTTATCCAACATGGATCCGTACAAAGCTGGGGAAAGTCCTTCGGAAGTGGTCCGCTCCAGTGTCAGCTCCTCCATATGGGCTGCAGCTCCCGCCAGAAATCTTGGTCCCGTGTGGGCTCCTCTCCAATGGCTGCAGCCTCCTTCAGGCCACATCCACCTGCTCCACATGGGCTCCTCCACGGGCTGCAGGGGAACTTCTGCTCTGGCGCCTGGAGCACCTCCTGCCCTCCTTCTGCACTGACCTTGGTGTCTGCAGGGCTGCTTCTCTCACATTTTCTCACTCCTCTGCCAGCTGCTGCTGCACAGAGTATTTTGACACTTTCAAAAAAATTTATCACAGAGGCACAACCAGCATCGCTCATTGGCTCAGCTTTTGGCCAGCAGCCGGCAGGTTCCTTTTCAAGCTGGAGGAACTGGCTCTGATCTGAACTGGGGCAGCTTGTCCTTAAACAAGGGAAATGCCCTTGCAGGATAGGCAGCTTTGAAGTAGCAGGTCCCACCATTGCATCCTGGGAACTGTACATTACTAATTATAACTAGAAAAGAGAAAAGGCAATAAGGAGGAAGCTTGTGCCATTTGAACCACGTGGTCTGCCTGATGTGATTCACAGGATCACCTAGAGAAACAGATGAGAAGGTAAAGAATGCACAGAGGTATGTTTGGCCATGTCCATGCCTTGTGCACACATCTGTGTGTGTATGAGATGGTGTTTGTGTGCTTGTGCATACACTTGTGTGTATTTGCCTGTGTGCAGAACAGGGCTGAGACTTCTGGGGCAATGTCTCCAGGCTCCTGATGCAAGAAGAAGCTGGGCCTGATTTCAGGACTGAGGGTCATTTCTTGAGGGCCCCACAGACACAGAGAAGGTGAAAGGGGCCTTAACATATTAGTAATACACTCCCTTTTCCTGGGCGGCATGCAGAGGCATCCAGCCATGGACAGGCCCAAGGAGAGGGCTCGTCCTTCGTGTGGTCGCAGCTGCACTCCAGTCCCTGGGGTGGACCCGAGCTGAGGACTTGCTGAGGACTTTTGGGCTCAGGTTCAGCACACAGGTTGGAGGAGACTGTCACATGGACGTGTGCTAGACTCAGACTGAGGAACAGAAGCAAACTGGTATGGCTGCTGTGTCGTGCTTCCATCCCTAGAAGCCCTGGCACAGGGCCCCAGACTTGGCTTCCGATGCCACCCTTCAGGAAAGATTATGGAGTTATGAGATGCAGAGCAGAGGACACCAGTCCTTCTTCAGCCACTTCCCAACCTAGTGCAGCACCAGGAAAACTGGATTTCTGGCTCATCTACCCTAAGTCATGAGCATGCATTGGGGTACCCACAGTCCAGACCTTGTCTTGATTAGGTGAACACCAGTATTTGAGACAACTTCCAGCCAAGGTCAGCTCCCATCTGATCTCTCCCCATCCCTCCTCTCACCTCTCCAGATGTCTCTGGCCACCTCCCCATGCTCCCCACAGGGCCCTGAGCTGGTGGTGCTCTGAGCAGACCAAGCAGGCTGTGGTGCCCAAGAGGTGACCGCACGCTGGCTGAGCTGCACACGGCGGGAAGTAGACCCAGATGGGTTGGGATCACTGTTGCTAATCCTGCTTTTTATGGTGTGTAGTTCTGGCAGGTGCTCAGAAAGAGCAAGGGACATTGCCAAGGACCTAGGGGGTTTCCAGGTGTCTTTCTAAATCCAGCTGGTGGTACTTTGTGAGGGTGACAGGAATCCCTCTCCATCCTCCCTTCCCTGTGCGTGCTGGTTCTTCACTGAATTGCACAGGAACTGCGATGCTCTCCTTTGCCTGAGGACATCTAAATTTCACACTACCCCTTTTGGTGACAAGCTCTCGTGCATTTTCTCTCTTTGTAAGACTCCAGTCCTTGCCCACCTTGACAACATGCTGCCCACGGAGAACACCTGGGCTCTCCACACAGCTCCACATTCATGTCCTGGAAGCTGTCCTCTGCCCAGCCCCATGAGGGACAGTCATGGCTATGTACCTCAGTGACCATTCACCATTTCTGCTGTCATCAGACACCAACAGGGTGCTCCTAAATCCCACCCACAATCTCTCACAGCTCACAGTACGGCAATGAGCTTTTCCTCTCCCAGATCCATGCAGCAACAGGCCTTTTGGGGAGCAGCTGCACAGCTCTGATCTTGGCACCAGCTTTGAAAAAAGAGCCAAGTCTTCAGGCAATGCACTCTGGAGATGCTTTTTTTTTTTCTTTTCTTTTTTTTTTTTTTCTTTTCTCAAAAGCTATGTAAGAGTGAGCTCTGACCTATTGTTAGACATATGTTTATCGAACCTCAAGAGTAAACAGAGTAATGTAATTCCTCAGGAGAAGTAGGATAGTTTTCTAAGAGTGTAAAAAATGCAAATGATACCAAAGTTAACAATTACAATAATGATATGAAAGAAGGACCAGGCCTGCACGGAGATACTAAGTTAAGTCATTTCTGGAAAAAGAAGGGAAATTTTTCACTATTGAGAAATATCCATAAAATCACTTTCCTAATGTCACCCTTGAGCTCCTGGTTCTTTATGCTGTAGATGAAGGGGTTCAGTGTTGGAGGCACCACGGAGTACAGAACTGCTACCACCAGGTTCAGGGATGGAGAAGAGATGGAGGGGGGCTTCAGGTAGGCAAAAAAGCCAGTGCTGAGAAAGAGGGAGACCACAGTGAGGTGGGGGAGGCACGTGGAAAAGGCTTTGTGCCGTCCCTGCTCAGACGGCATCCTCAGCACGGCCCTGATGATCTGAACATAGGACAGTATGATGAAAACAAAACAGACAAATGCTAAACAGAAACCAGCCAGTAGAAGCCAAACTTCCTTCAGGTAGGAGTCTGTGCAGGAGAGCTTGAGGATCTGGGGGATTTCACAGAAGAACTGGTCCAGGATATTTCCTCCACAGACTGGCAGTGAAAATGAACTGGCAGTGTGCATCAGAGCATAGAGAACCCCACTGCCCCAGGCAGCTGCTGCCATCTGGGCACAAGCTCTGCTGCCCAGGAGGGTCCCGTAGTGCAGGGGCTTGCAGATGGCAACGTAGCGGTCATAGGCCATGATGGTGAGAAGAGAATACTCTGCTGAAAACAGGAAGACGAACAGAAAGACCTGTGCAGCACACCCTGAGTAGGAAATGGCCCTGGTGTCCCAGAGGGAATTGGCCATGGCTTTGGGCAGAGTGGTGGAGATGCAGCCCAGGTCGAGGAGGGCGAGGTTGAGGAGGAAGAAGTACATGGGGGTGTGGAGGCGGTGGTCGCAGGCTACGGCGGTGAGGATGAGGCCGTTGCCCAGGAGGGCAGCCAGGTAGATGCCCAGGAAGAGCGCGAAGTGCAGGAGCTGCAGCTCCCGCGTGTCTGCGAATGGCAGGAGGAGGAACTCGGTGATGGAGCTACTGTTGGACATTTGATTCCTCTGGGCATGGAGACCTGTCTGAGAAAGAAAATGCAGCAAAATGTTAAGCTAGACTGTGTGAGCAAAATGTACTCCGTTTCTTCTTAAACCTCAGAAATGATGTTTCCCTTTAAGGAAGACCTCTGCAAGTGCCTTTCTAGGGCCCTGCTTGGTGGTGCCAGAGAGTGCTACTGGGAGCAGGTGACTATGGAAACCCTTTGCATTTCTGCTGCACTCCAGGTGAAATCTTGTGGGTCCTGCAAGGCAACAACTCTGTCCTTTAGATCAGAGCGAGGGAAGTAATCTGGGTATGGAGAGCTGTCTGAGGAGGAAAAAACAGGAAAACATTAGGACAGAAGTCTGTGATGAAACCTACTCCATTTCTTGTAGAAACCTCCCTGACTGCCTCTGCCCTTCCAGGAAGGCCTTTGCAGGTCCCTTTCATGAGCTGTGATTGGTGCTGATTGAAGGTACCACCAGGATCAGAGGTGCTCTGGAGGAGGGAGTCCTGCCCTACAGAGTTAGGTAGATGACAACATGGGCTTTCCTCAGATAGAATACAGTTGAGCTATCAAAGAATTTTTCAGCATGACTGTCCCTCAGGGCAGAGTGGGGGCAGCTGGTGTATCCATCAGTCTTGGTCTCAGCTGCTCTGTACAGGCACCTCCGGAGGATGGTCACATTCAGCTGTTTCCCTGAAAATAACCTGGATACTGCTGAGAGCAGAGGAATCCAGGTTCAAAGGGCAGATCTCCAAACACCTCACTGATTTCATCATACCTGAGGAAGATCTCAGCTCTCTGCTCTTCACCACAGACACAGAGGGATCACAGCAGCTGCCCACATACAGCCATGCAGCAGCATTTCTATGGCCTTAGGACTGATGTGTCTTCTCCATGGAGCTGCTAGATAACACAGAGCTGCTAGGGCAGAGCTGTACCCTTGAGCATGGCAGCCTGCAGCCCAGCAGAAGCCCCATGTAAAGAGTCAAACATCCTTAGATGTGGTGTCCTGAAGGGAGAGTTCCTTCCTAGCCCAACACACCTTAGAGGCCCAAAAGTTAGGAGGGAACATGGATGCTTTTTGTTCATGCACATACCTGAGCGATAAGAACAACATTGTCACTGTTTGAGCTGCATATGAATTATGATCCCTAATGCAGCTGGAACAGTGACGATGTTGTTCCTATCAGTCACAAACACATGCTTTCTCAGCAGCAGCTTCATTCTCCTCTCTGGCTGGAGCTCTGGTTTGTGCTGGCTGAGCACTGTTTGGAGCAGCGGCCTCTGCCCATGAGCTCTCAAGGACTCTGCCCTGCTGTGCAGCAGTGTGTTCCTGGGAAAGGAACTGAACGTTCTGGGAAAGGAACGTTCTGAAACACATACTTTTGTTCAGATGTAGTGCATCTATAATAAAGAAAGGCGGTTCAACATCCTCCAGCAGGATAACCCCAGGGACACTGCTGGATCACCTTTAACCAGAGTGACCCGAACAGAGCCAGCTCATTTCCCGGCACTAGGCACTGCAGTGCCCTGAGACATTTTGACTAGAACAGCTTGGGCACTTTGCTCCCAGTGACACATCTCCAGAGCAGGACTCACTCAGCAGCACAGGCCCAGCCCAAGGCCTCCCTTGCTCTGCCCCCACCAGGCTCCCTGCCCATGGCCCTGGGGCTGCAGGGGAACCTGCTGGGAAGCAGCCTCAAGGAATCCCTGGGGTTCCCTCCCTCACCTGGGCACACACACTTCTTCACACCAGGCTCATTTCTCCTTGCAGAAAACCAACTAAGTGTAACAATCACATCTTCTCTGAGAATTAGTTTGTTATGTCATGGACATGTCCACATGGCTTCATCTAACACCAGCAAGGTCTGCCTGCCTTTTATGCCCTGACACAGGACTCTGCCTGGGTGCAAGAGGTGCTGGGTGGGGATAAAATCACTGGTACTTTGCAAACTACATCCTTATAGTCTATGGGACAGTAGGGTTTGCACTGAAGAATTCTTGGTTGTGACCAGGAGGTGCTGGTTCATTATGATCCCAGGAGAAAGGCACTCTAGGTCTTGTGCAGGGACAGTTGGCATGTTACCCACCCCCTTGCACTGCATTGCCTGTGGCCCCACAAGTCAGATGGGCGATGGAACACCTCATTGCTGTGCTGACACATCTGTGGCAGGATGTTCAGGGTCATTTTTGGAACTGCACCTGAAACCCCCATCCCTAGAGAGCCTAAACACAATAGCAGGAGCAGCATGAATGGGTGGAGAAATGTGGGGAAATATCACGGTGCTCACTCTGTGGAAGACAAAGAGCCAGAGAAACCCCCCCCGAGAGCCTCACCCAGCTGTGCACAGCCCCCAGGGATGGGCACTGCTGGGCAGTCACTGGCATCCCCTCTGTCATGCAAGAGGAAAGGGGAGCATGTCCGCAGAGATGCGCCTCTCCTCTTCTGGGGCTCTGGTTGCAGACATGGCAGCTAATGGCCGGGACACCATGATCAGCTCCACATGATCCAGCAGGGTTCGCTTGCAGCATAGTCCAGCTGACACAGGACCACGTGGATCTCTGTGCAGTACAGTCAGGGACGGTAGTCCTGCCTTCAGCATGCCACAGGTCTCCTGAAATGAGAGACTTGGTCAGGTTGTAAGAGAGAGCCCAGATTCATGCAGAAGAGGAGTTCAGGCACAGTGAGGGGCTGCTGCATCCCAGGTGCCTTCGCTCCCATCTTTTGAAAAAAGCCCAGGCCAAGGAGAAGCTGAAAACCCCACCTTCCTGGAAGGGCTCCAAACAAGAGGCATATTGGTGCAGGAACACAGTGGCGACTCCTCCAGCACTCCACTTCCTATATTCCATGGCCTTTGGCACCATTTGGAGATTTCCCTCATCTGTTCCTGATCCTGAAAAGAACAGGGCAGAAGGGAGGTGACAGTTTCTCAGGACAAGAAGGGAAATCTCTCGTCTCTCTCCCAAGCTGTGCCATCTCCATGCTGCTGACCTCATAGACCTTCAAATGACATGTGCTGATGTCACAGGGGGATGGATGCACTGCATCACCAGGATATCGTCACTGGAGCAGCAGCAGTGCCGGCACTTCCCTGCAAGGCCTGGTCCCTGCTGGGCACTGCTTGGGTGCTCCCCACCGCTGTCCTTCTGTGGCCAGGAGTGGGGGCAGCAGGCAGCAAGGTTGCACTGGGCGACCCTCGCTGACGGGCGGAGGAGCAGGGGCACCTTGCAGAGGAGCTGTGGTTGAGGAGCCAGGGCGGGCATCCCTTGTCGTGAGCTGAGGGCCAGCAGCAAGCGAGATGGAGGGCTGCTGGAGTGCGACCATCACCTCCAACCTGACTTCCATGTTTCCAGTGCTCCTGCAGCTCTCCCCTAAAGGTGAGGGTGTCAGGAGCCCCTTCCGAAGGGGTGGCCCAGGGGCTGTCAGCTGTCCCAAGCTGCAAGCCCTGGGCTGTTTTGGGGGGCTGGACAGGACAGGTGGCTGCTGCAAGAGCCCTGCCTGAGGATTCCGATGGGCTCAGGGGATGTTGCAGCAACCACGACTCCTTGGTCCTGATGCTAGGGCTGCCCTGAGCCCCAGGGATCCACTAGGCATGGCTCAGCCTCGTCGTGATGGGGGACAATGCAGGGCTAGGTTTCCCTGGGAGCTCGTGCCTCTTTGAGATCTGTCTCTGGGAGGAAAGACCTCTGGTGTCCCAGAGACTGGTGTGGCCTGCAGCTCCCACAGGCCTCTCAGGAATGTTCCAGCCATGCCTGAGTTGGAAATCAAGCCTTCCCCTTGTACTGCTCTCCTTCAGGGGAACCTCTGTTCCTTCCCTCCTGTTCCACCAGGCTGGCAGAGCATGTCCTGGATGCTGAGATGCCATCCCTGGATGGCCACAATCCTGGTGCTGAACCCTTCCTATATCTCTGCTATGGTGGTTTTACCCGGCTATGCAGGTGAACTCCACAGCAACTGCTCTTTCACTTCCACACCTACAAGGAAAAGGGGGAGAAATATGATGAAAAGAGATCAAGGGTTCAGGTAGAATAGGAGGTCACCCACCGAATATCCTCATGGGCACCAGTTATCATCGGGGCAAGACAGATTTAGCATAGGCAGACTAATATAATTTATTGCCTATCACCGGTGGACTACAACTGTGAGGAACCACAAGCAAACTAAAAACACCATTCCCCCCAACCACACTCTTCTATCTCCTTCCCCTGAGTGGAACAGGGGAATGGGGATTGTAGTCAGTCCATGACACTTGTCTCCACCGCTCCTTGACAGTCAATCTCTGCCCCTGCGTCCCTCCCATGGGATGCCGTCCTTCCCAAATGGATCCTGTGCGGGGCCCAAAGGGTTGAGATAATGACAGCTATGACTGGATTATGTTAAAATAAATCTGTTATAAGCATTATATCACCTTCATAGTTGCTGACCACAATGTTTATTTTGTTTTTATCTCGACGTAGTAGCTCTGTTTGGCCTCAGAATTGTGTTGGATAGCACATTACATACTGTGTGTGTTCCCTGTTGTGCTGTTTATCCTTTCTGGGGGCTGGTTTATGGTTATTAGTTTACTCTACTGCCTAACACTGCCTTATGTTATGATAAAATTGCTGGTCATGAGACTAATCTGGTAGTTGTACTCAGCATTGCTGTCACCTCCATACTTGAGGAACCTTCTCTCGGAAACTATTCATAATTAACAGTCTTTACCTTTTCTCCTCGGGGAGCCAATCTGTGGGAGGGATGAGGGGGGACACTTCTTCTCCTCACTTCTTCCCCCTCCCTTTCTCCTTCACCTCCCCCTTTCTCCTCCAGGCTAGTTACAATACCTCTTCAAAACTTCAAATATCCTTGGGATGTTCAAACCAGCCTGTACCTATTGTTCTATCTCATGAATGTGTTTCATTTTTTGTTTATGATTAGGGTGAACTATTTCAGAATGCCACTCAAAGATCTGCCCTGAGGCAGGATAGCTATGAGTGGCAGGGAGTGTGGGAGGATATGGGCAGGCACCTACAACAGTGAGCACCTGCAGTGCCTTGGAACTTCACCCCTGAACAAGTGCAGAATCTTAAAAAATTGGCAGAATGCTTGAAAAAGGAGTGTCATCACCCTGGCAATTCCAAAGAGACAGAATTCACTGCAATGTGCTGGGGCTTGGCCTATGCTTACTGAGTTGCAATCTACACAACTCCAATCCCTGTGACTGGGCCACAGAACCAACCTGTGCCTGTATCAGTCATACATACACAGGAGAAGAAGCAAGAGAGATAAAATCATCTTGTTTAGCAAGGAAAAAAGCTCCTGCTCATACAGGGAGGGAAGAAGAAGAAGATGAGGCAGGTTACCCTGAAGTAGGGCCATCATAGGAAAAGGTGGATGAATAATGATATCATAAAAGCAGCGATAAGCACCTGATCATTATTCCTTGGGGAGCTGCGAGATAGGCAAAAAGATTTCAGCCATCATCTAGGCCAGCACATTGTCACTTGGTTGCTCTGATACTGGGATAACAGGGCCAGTAGCCTGGAATTAGAGGGCAGGGAAGCCAAGCAGCTGGGATCCCTCCCCAGGGAAGAGGGCATTGGAAAGGGGGCACAAATCCTCACTCTCTTGAGGCAACTCCTGTCAGGCCTAAAGGAAAGGTATCCCTTCAAGGAAGATGTTGTATGTCACCCAGGCAAATGGACCACCAGGGAGAGAGGCAGCCCTTATCTGATGGAATTGGCCATGCTGGAGGTGATTTATGGTGATTTATGCACATTAAACAGTTTTCTACCTTGCCCGGTTCCCCATGGGATCCTTCTGTTGCGGGGTTGCTCAGGGTCGAAGTGCCAGTAGCTACCCAAATGGTGCACCAGTGGCAATATGGCACTATCCGAGACTCCCTGATTACCACATATATGCTGCTTCATTACTAGAGAGCCAAGGACTGATCAGCAAAACTCGCTCACCCTTTAATAATCCCATAGGGTCAGTGCAAACATCTAGTGGAGAGCTGCAACTAACAGTGGAGTACTGTGTCTAGAATGAAGTCACACCAAATTCAGTAGGTCATCTATAGTCTTCTCTCCTTACAGTCTTAGCTCTAAGAGCAGTTAAATGATCCCTTACAGTATCTGAATGCTGCTGTCCGATCCCTTCCTGGGATCATAAGGAACCAGTACCTCCTGGCCAGAACACTCTCCCTGTACCCGTGGATGCACGCCCTAAGGTCCCATGAACTGTTAAGGGTGTAGTTTGCAAAGTAACCACTGATTTTGTCCCCACCCACCACCTGTTGTACCCCTGCAGAGTCCTGCCTGAAGGCACAAAGGGCAGGGAGACCTTGCTGGTGAGAGCTGAGGCCCTGTGGAGATGTCCGTGACACAACAGCCATTACAGCCAAGGGACATGTAGAAGAGAACAGAATAGGTTTAGCTCTCCCTGTGACACATGACTCCTTTTGCTCTGCTGACAGCCTCTGCAGGCTGCCCTGCACATAAGGAGTAGGGACAGGTTCAGTTGTCCTACATGTGGCATCTGCTGCTATTTCAGTTACCCAAAGGACATATGCCTCCAGCTGACTCTCAGAGGATCAACCACAAATTTCACCAGATGTTTGCATCTGAACAGCTCCTGCCTGTCCTCCATCTCCACTAAGGAGCTATTGTGGCTCAGTAATTCACGTTAAGGTGCCTATGCTGTGGACACCTGAACTGAGGCCAGAGGAATCCCAGGTCCTGCGGGTCTGTGGCAGGCATGGGAGGGAGCTGAGACCCCTTCCAACCCCAGGAATAACAAGCAGCATGAGATGCCTCGACTGACTCTGCTGAATTCCTTCCTCAAGTGGGGATGAAGGAGATCGGTCCCTGACCATGACTTCATGTCCAAACTGATACTGGGAAAAGAAGATGTGATTGTTATCAAGGAGCTCACCTTCAGGTGCCCATGTGGTGTACATTAAAGGGAGGGCAGAGGAATCCCAGGTCCTGTGGGTCTGGGGCAGGCATGGGTGTGAGCTGATCTCCCTTTTGGTCCCAGTTCTGAAATCCATCATGAGCTGTCTCAACTGACTCTGCTGAATCCCTTCCCTGAACAGGGGATAAAGAAGGTGATTCCCTGACTTTGTCTGGATGCCCAAACTGATAGTGGGACAAGAAGATGTGATTGTTACACTTACTTGGCTCTCTGCAAGGAGAAATGAGCCTGCTGTCAAGAAGTGTGTGTGCCCAGGGGAGGGAGGGAAGCCCAGGGATCCCTTCGGGCTGTTTCCCAGCAGGTTCCCCTGCAGCCCCAGGGCCATGGGCAGGGAGCCTGGTGGGGGGCAGAGCAAGGGAGGCCTTGGGCTGGGCCTGTGCTGCTGAGCTGGGCCGGGCTCCTGGGCCCAAGGGGAGCTCCTGGCAAGCGGGCAGCGCTGCAGAGAGCCAGCTCTGCCCAGGAGCAGCTCCTGTGCCCAGCGCAGCAGGGCTGGGGGCACTGCCTGCAGAGACAGAGTGGGTAAAGGCAGGCAGAAGTGGCAGGATGCACAGAGCTCGCTGGGAGAGAACACTTGCCAGCCCTGACCCTGGTAAGTCTCTGGCTGGAGGGCAATGCAGCCGCAGCTCCTGGAGGAAGGAGAAGCCGCGGGTGCAGGCAGGGGTGCCCAGGGCTGTGGTGCAGAGCAGGGTCCCTGCTGTGCCCCAGGGGCTGTGTGCCGGGGCAGGGCCTCTGCCGCCTGCCAGGCTCAGCACTCAGCCTGCCCGGGGAGCTGCCCAGGGCGCTGCGGGGAGAAGCTGCGGGTGGAAGGAGCCCCCCCGGCAGGGCAGGGTCCTGCTGCTGGCGGGAGGCTGCAGCCTGCTCAGAGCTCCACAGCACCACAAGGATGTATCCAAGGGGACTTTGCAAAAGCAGAGACAAGGAAGGGTTTCCCTAATCCTGTTTTGGTATTTCTGAATCTCTGCTTTCAGTTTTCTCCTTTTGTCTCAGTGGGGATAGAAATAGGTGCTTTTATTTCCAAGAAGAGGCTGAGGCTGCTAAACCATCACAAGGAGATTTACAAGGACCCCAGCAAGTCTCTTTCCTTCCGCTCATCCCCTAGAAAGCTCCACCACCACACGTGCAGTGCCAGCAGGGTCTATGTGACCTGGTCTCTAGGACATGCCCCCAGCGAGCTGCCCCTGGGCAGAGCCCTGCTGCCAGGAGGTGTCTCCAGGGCAGAGCTGAGCACCCAGCGGGTGGGATGGGGGCTGTGACCTGCAGGCAGGAGGCGTGGGGACAGAGACCCAGCTGCAGGCAGGGACAGCTGCAGGCAGCAGGGCCATGGGCAGGGAGTGAGAGGGAGCTGCTCCACGTCTAGCAGCCCCATGGAGAAGACATGTCAGTCCTAAGGCCGTAGAAATGCTGCTGGATGGCTGTATGTGGGCAGCTGCTATGATCCCTCTGTGTCCATGGTGAAAAGCAGGGGGCTGAGATCCTCCTCAGGTACGATGAGATGGGTGAGGGGTTTGGAGATCTGTCCTTTGAACCTGGATTCCTCTGCTCTCAGCAGCATCCAGGTTCTTTTCAGGGGAACACCTGAGTGTGACCATCCTCCAGAGGTTCCTGCACAGGGCAGCTGGGACCAGGATGGATGGAAACAACTGCTGTCCTCACTCTGCCCTGACGGACAGTCCCTTTGCCTTGCAGGATCCCCAAGATTTCCCTTGGTGGGCAGTACAAGTGCCAAGGATGTATGCCTTATATACACTTCTCAGGTGTGGGGGGACAAGTATAAAGAAACAGAGCAGAACGTTATGCAGAAATCCTTGCTCTGCAGTTGGGTGAATTTTGAGAATGACAAACTGCTAGTTTTAGGTGACAAACTCCTAGTTTTGCCAAGCACAGTTCATCTGAGAGCACCCTGTGTTCCATCTGTATACTGCTCTAGGGCAGGACCGTCTCCTGCAGAGTCCCTTGAGTCCTGAAGCACCAAGTTGAGATCTAACAGAGGACCAGTCTTCCCGAAAGTGAAGAGGCAATTTTTTTCAGGTTACCACAAGAAATGGGGTAGGTTTTCCTTACAGAGGTCTACCATAGCATTTTAACTCTTTTTCCTCCTTGGACAGGCCTCCCTATTCAGAGGCAGCAGATCTCCGTTCGCAGGAGGACCAAATATCCAACAGCAGCTGAATCTCTGTCCAGTGAGTTCCTGAGGCCACAGTAATTGGGCAGCTCCTTGTGGGCAACTAGACCAAGCCCTTGAGGGCTCTGGCTGGGACCAGGACAAATGGAAAGACTGGCTGTCCTTACTGTAGTAAGGACAGTTCCTTTGCCTCCTGGGACTCACAAGATCTCCCCTGGAATACCTTACAAATGCCAGGGTTTTCTTCCCTCATATAAAATGCTTCTGAGTGTGACATAGGCAGCTGGAAGAAACTAAACCACAAACGCTTTTCTGCAGTCAAGAGTATTGACAGTTGTAATGCTACATAGATCAGAGAGAGATTAAAGCAGAGAAAACAACCTGTTCTTATTTACCTAGAGCTGTAGGGCAAGTCTGATTCCTCCAGTGCCCACAGCACAGACCGCTGCTCCCAGGGGCACCCTCAAGCCATCACCAACCAGATCCCAAGCAAGGTCTCAGAAAGGGGAAAGTAACTGTAGGGGGGCTTCGATGAGAACTGGGGTAGGTTTTCCTCAGAGTTGTCTCTCCTAGTTTATCACCATCTTTTCTTCCTTGTGTAGTTCCCTTTGTCCAGGAAGATTAGATGTCCAACAGCAGCTCCATCACCGAGTTCCTCCTCCTGCCATTCGCAGACACGCGGGAGCTGCAGCTCCTGCACTTCGCGCTCTTCCTGGGCATCTACCTGGCTGCCCTCCTGGGCAACGGCCTCATCCTCACCGCCGTAGCCTGCGACCACCGCCTCCACACCCCCATGTACTTCTTCCTCCTCAACCTCGCCCTCCTCGACCTGGGCTGCATCTCCACCACTCTCCCCAAAGCCATGGCCAATTCCCTCTGGGACACCAGGGCCATTTCCTATGCAGGATGTGTTGCACAGGTCTTTCTGTTTGTCTTCCTGTTTTCAGCAGAGTATTCTCTTCTCACCATCATGTCCTACGACCGCTATGTTGCCATCTGCAAGCCCCTGCACTACGGGAGCCTCCTGGGCAGCAGAGCTTGTGCCCAGATGGCAGCAGCTGCCTGGGGCAGTACTTTTCTCTATGCTCTGCTGCACACGGCCAGTACATTTTCCCTGCCCCTCTGCCAAGGCAATGCTGTGGACCAGTTCTTCTGTGAAGTTCCCCAGATCCTCAAGCTCTCCTGCACAGACTCCTACCTCAGGGAAGTTGGATTTCTTATGTTCAGTGCTTTTTTGGGGTTTGGCTGTTTCGTTTTCATCGTGCTGTCCTATGTGCAGATCTTCATGGCAGTGCTGAGGATGCCCTCGGAGCAGGGATGGCACAAAATCTTCTCCACATGCCTCCCTCACCTGTTTGTGGTCTCCCTGTTTCTCAGCACTGTCATATTTGGCTACCTGAAGACCCCCTCCATCTCTTCCTCATCCCTGGATCTGGTGGTGGCAGTTCTGTACTCGGTGGTGCCTCCAGTAGTGAACCCCCTCATCTACAGCATAAGAAACAAGGAGCTCAGAGATGCTGTTAGAAAAGTAGCTTCATGGGTGTTTCTGAATATTGATAAATTTCTCCTCTTTCTCCAAAAGTGATTTCCTGGATACTTGTTTCATTATCATTATTGTTACTTTTATCTTCATTGTCACTTCTGTTCATTAGTTTCCTAGAAAAATGGTTTTGATTTATACAGTGTCCATTCAGTTATGAAACTGCTCTATGCGTTTTTTTTGTCTGTTTGTTTGTTTGTTTGTTTGTTTTGTTTTGTTTTTTTGTCTACCTATATGTCAGCACTGCCTCTCTCTTTGCTTTTCTGTAATAAAACAGAATCTCCCCAATATACTGACAGAAAGTTTTCCTCTCCTTTCGTAGCTGGTGCCAATAACAGAGCTGAACAGTTTGGTAGTTTCACATTGATGCACAGCTGAACTCTGCCACACTGCTCTTTCACTCCCCCTCCTCAAACGAACAGCTGTCAACAGGCAGTTAACATGGCTTCACCAAGGGGAAGTCACGCTTGACCAGCCTGATAGCCTTTTATGAGGATATAACTGGGTGGACAGATGATGGTAAAGCAGTGGACGTGGTTTATCTTGATTTCAGTAAAGCCTTTGACACCGTCTCCCACAGCATCCTCACAGCTAAACTGAGAAAGTGTGGTGCGGACGATCAGATGGTGAGGTGGACTGTGAACTGGCTGAAGGGAAGAAGCCAGATGGTTCTGGTTAATGGGATGGAGTCTAGTTGGAGGCCTGTATCTACTGGAGTCCTTCAAGGTTGGTACTGTAACCAGTACTATTCAATATATTCATCAACAACTTGGATGAGGAAATGGAGCGCACTGTCAGCAAGTTTGCTGATGACACTAAACTGGGAGGAGTGACTGACATGCCACAGGGCTGTGCTGCCATCCAGTGAGACCTAGACAGGCTGAAGAGTTGGGTGGGGAGAAATTTAATGAAATGTAATGAGGGCAAGTGTAGAGTCCTGCATCTGGGCAAGAACAACTCCAGACACCAGTGGAAGCTGGGGACTGCCCTGCTGGAGAGCAGCGAAGGGTAAAGGGACCTGGGGGTCCTGGTGGACAGCAGGATGACCATGAGCTAACACTGTGCCCTTGTGGCCAAGAAGGCCAATGGCCTCCTGGGGTGTATCAGAACAGCTGTGGTTAGTAGGTCGAGAGAGATTCTCCTCCCCCTCTACTCTGCCCTGGTGAGACCGCATCTGGAATATTGTGTCCAGTTCGGGGCCCCTCAGTTCAAGGACAGGGAACTGCTTGAGAGAGTCCAGCGCAGAGCCAGGAGGATGATTAAGGGAGTGGAGCATCTCCCTTATGAGGAAAGGCTCAGAGAGCTGGGTCTCTTTAGCCTGGAGAAGAGAAGACTGAGGGGTGACTTTATTAATGTTTATAAATATGTAAAGGGTGAGTGTCAGGAGGACAGAACCAGGGGCTCTTCTCAGTGACATCTAATGATAGAAGTGACAGTGGGTGCAAGCTAGAAGATAGGAGGTTCCACTTAAATATGAGATGAAACTTTTTTACAGTGAGGGTGACAGAGCACTGGAACTGGCTGCCCAGGGGGGTTGTGGAGCCTCCTCCTCTGGAGACATTCAAAACCCACCTGGGCACATGCCTGTGTGACCTGATCTAGGCGTTCCTGCTCCATCAGGGGGATTGGAGTAGATGATCTTTCAAGGTCCCTTCCAATCCCTAACATTCTGTGATTCTCTGTGTGATTCTGTGAAGATGGCAGCAGCTGCCTGGGGCAGTGGCTTTCTCAATGCTGTCCTGCACACTGCCAACATATTTTCACTGCCCCTCTGACAAGGTAATGCTGTGGACCAGTTCTGTGAAATCCCCCAGATTTTCAAGCTCTCTTGCTCAGATGCCTAAGCTATTCATCCAATGGGATGGAGGAGAGAACTGGGAGAAAAAAAAAGTAAAAGTTCATGGGTTGAGATAAAGGCTGTTTCATAGGACACAAAAGGAATTATTATGATTATTATTATTATTATTATTATTATTATAGACACCAATAGACTAAGGACATGACATTCTTTATGTGTCTCAAAAGACAGAAAAGGTGGTAGTGATTAATTGGAAAGTGTCAGACCTGAGCATGACGTAGAATGTATGGAATAAGCGGGGGATATTGTCCTAGTTTTGGCTGCGATAATTTTTCTTCCTAATAGCTGCTATGGTGCTGTGTTTCATATTTACAGAATCACTGAATGGTCTGGGTAGGAAAAGACCTTAAAGATCATATAATTCCAACCTATTCTTTCTAATATCTAATCTAAATCTACCCTCTTTCAGTTTAAAACCATTACGCGTAGCCCTATCGCTACACTATTTGATGAAGAGTCCCTTCCCAGCTTTCCTGTAGTCCCCTTTAGGTACTGGAAGGCCACTGTAAGGTCTCCACAGAGCCTTCTCTTCTCCAGGCCGAACAACACCAACTCCCTCAGCCTGTCTACATAGGAGAGATGCTCCAGCCCTTTGATCATCCTCATGGCCCTCCTCTGGACTTATTCTAATAGATCCATGTCCTTCTTGAGCTGGGGACCTGAGAGCTAAAAGCAGTACTTGAGGTGTGGCCTCACCAGGGCCAAGAACAAAGGGACAATCACTTCCCTAGTCCTGCTGACCACAGTATTCCTGGTACAAGCCAGGATGCTCTTGGCCTTCTTGGCTACCTGAGCAAACTGCTGGCTCATATTCAGCCGACTATCCACCAATATCCCTAGGGCCCTTTCTGCCGGACAGCTGACCAGCCACTCTTCCCCCAGCATGGATGGGGCTGTTGTGCCCCAAGTGCAAGACTCAGCCCATGGGTCCAGCCTATACAGATCCCTCTGCCGAGCCCTCCTACCCTTGAGCAGATCAACACTCGCTCTGAATTTGGTGTCATCTGCAAACTTACTGAGGGTGCACTTGTTCCCCTCATCCAGATCATTGATGAAGATATTGAAGAGAACAGGCCCCAGTACTGGGCCCGGGGGGACACCAGTAGTGACCAGCCTCCAACTGCATTTAGCTCCACTTACCATGACTCTTTGGACCTGGCCACCCCGCCAGTTTTTAACCCAATGAAGCATACATCCATCTAGGCCTCGAGTAACCAGTTTCTCCTGGAGAATGCTGTGCGAAATGGTCTCAAAAGACTTACTGAAGTCTAGGTAGGCCATATCCACAGACTTTACCTCATCTATTCATGCTGACTACTTTCCCTCATGCTGACTGGGCCTGATCTCCTGGTTGTCCTGTAAATGTTGTGTGATGGTACTCAAGATAATCTGCTTCCCCTTCATGAGCTTCCCTGGCACCAAGGTCAGACTGACAGGCCTGCAGTTCACAGATCCTCCTTCTGGCCCTTCTTGTAGATGGCCGTCACCTTTGCTAGTCGCCAGTTGACTGGGACCTCCCCTTATATGCAGGACTGCTGATCAGTGATGGAAAGCCGCTTGGTGAGTGCTTCGGCCAGCTCCCTCAGTACCCTTGGGTGGATCCCATCTGGCCCCTGTAGACTTGCATATATCTTCGTGGAGTAGCATGTCTCTAAATATTTCCTCACGGAGTATGAGAGCTTCATTCCACTCACTGTCCCTATCTACCAGTTCAGGAGTCTGAGTACCAGGGGAACAACTGTTCTTGCTGCTGGAGACTGAGGCAAAGGAAGCAATAAAAACCTCAGCATTTTCATCATCACTTTTACCTATGTTTCCCCCCACAACCAATAGAGGATGAAGATTCTCATATATCCTCTTTTTTTTTTTTTAATTTTATGAATTTAAAAATATATATTATTTTTTATATATCTTTAGTAAATAAATTGGGCTCCAGTTGGTCTTTCGACCTTCTAATTTTGTCCCTGCACAGCCTCACAACATTTAGGATACGGTTCCAAACAAAATGACAGCATGCATGAGAAGGAAGCAGAGAAAAGGTAGAATCCAGTGGAATTCCATCCCCTATCATTCTGTGATACTGTGCTGCAGTTTTATTCCACTAAATCCTGTATTGTCCAAATACTCCTGCAATTGTTGATGCAGTTATCTTATAATAGACAGCACAGTCAGGGTGAGCCATCCGCCTGCAGATATTAACAGCTGACAGAATGGAGCGTCAGTCAGGGAGAACCTTGAGAAATCCCAGGATTTCTCCTGCAGAAACCTCTTGACGTTTACAAGGAGAAGAGCCTAGTCCTGTACCAGACAAGAGTAACCCCACACATCAGGGCAGACTGGGACCATGCTGAGTGAGCCGTGCCCAGGAGGAGGAGGGCCTGGGCACCACGAGCGATGCCATAGAGCAGAGGTGCCTGGTCACCAGGAACCAGGCCGGCTTCATAGACAGCTGTCTTATGAGATATTTGTGTCCATGGCTATGGCTGTTCTCTCTGCCACTAAAGCCTATGAGGAGACAACCAATTGCTAAAGCACCAGAGTCTAATTGACACCTCGCCCACCTATGAACCAGGCAGGGGTCATACTATTCTCCTGCACTTGGCAATGCACATCCCCATCTCCTACTGCCCCAGGAAGAGCCCTGAGCAAGGTGTGACAGAAACAGATTTCCCTTCCAGGGTGCCAGGGGACAAGGCGTAGTCCTTTTCTTTGGTGAAACACATCCAGGTTGTCTACACATCAGTGTCACCTTCACATTGCCTTTGTCTCCTTGTCCTCACTGCCTCCAATGCTCTGCTCTAACGAGCTCCAAGGGAGGCTGTGTCAGTCCTGGCCCTCAGGGGGACACTGCAGGAAACTTGCATCTGACCTGGACTTCTTGAGAGATTTCTTCAATTGTCTCTCAGTGCCTGAGGTTCGTGGGCTCATCACCAAAGCCCCCAGAGGGGTGATTCCAATGCCTTGGGCTGGGCCTGTGCTGCTGAGCTGGGCCGGGCTCCTGGGACAGAGAGAGCTCCTGGCAAGAGGGCCCTGGTGCAGAGAGACAGCTCTGCCCAGGAGCAGCTCCTCTGCACAGCACAGCAGGGCTGGGGGCTCTGGCCACAGCAGAGACACAGAGAGGAGAGAAGGAGAGAGGGCTTGGAGGCAGTTGGGAGTGGGAGGATGCTGAGAGCTGACTGCAGGAGAAATCTGCACAGCCCTTGACAAGGTAAGTGTCTGGCTGCAGGGCCATGCAGCTGCACGTCCTGGAAGGGTCTCCTCCTGGGTCTTGTTTCTGGGAGGGCAGTGGGCAATGCAGTGGGCTTTGAGAGTCCTGCTGGATTGCACTGCGTGGTGAGGAAGACTGGCAGAAGCCACATTGAGTGCCCTAACCTAGCTGCCCTTGGTCAGCCAAGAGCGGAGTCGCCAGGCATCCTCCAGACATTGCAGGGGTTGCAGCTGCAATTCTGGGACACTCCAGCTTGTGGGGTGCATGAGGCTCTGTGCATGGGGCATACTCCTGGGCTGCGGGCTGTTCTCCAGCTAGAGCCGCTCTCTCATGGCATCCTTGTGTTATCCAGGTTCCCCAAGAAGAAGACACCTCCATGCAAAGGCTATGTCCGTGCTGCTGGATGGCTGTCTGTGGGCACCTGGAGGGAGGCCTCTGCACCCCTGGTTAGGAGGGAAGAGCTGAGATCCTGATCAGCCTTACAGAAACAAGGTGAGGATGCTGTCCAGTTGCACTTGGACTGGGGCTTCTCTGTTCTCAGCTGTCTCCAGTTTCTTCTCAGGGAAACACCTCAGTGGGATGGTCCTGCAGCTCACAGAGGGGTGACACAGGGCTGCTGAGAACAGGTCTGGTGGGAATATCTGCTCTGCTCAGTCTTCAGCAAGGCACAGTCCCTTTGCCTCCTAGCACCCACAGGATTTCACGAGGAGCGCACAGGAAATGTCAGGTAGTTCAACAATCCAACGCCTCTCTTAAGCATTATGGGGCAACTGGGATAAGAAAAGCAAACAAAAAGAAAGCAAACAAAATCCCCGCAGCTCTGCTCTGCTCTGTATTCAGATCTGTTGTTGCAACAACACTGCAAAACTCATAGACTGAACTTGAGTTTCCCCCATGTTCCTGCTTTCCTCCTGCTGCAAAGCAGGAGGGACTCCTCTGGAGCCCACAGCAGCCCCAGCTTCCAGTGCCACTCTCAGCCAGCACCAGCCACAGCTCAAGAGAGCTGCAGAAAGGTTCTTTGCAAAGAGAGAGGCTCAGGCTGGGGGTGCTCTAAGTCTTGCAATAGGTTTTCTTCTTAGGAATCTGTTCATTCTGCCGCCTTCTCTTCAACAGACAACTGTGTCCAAGCTCATCAAATGCCCAACAGCAGCTCCATCACCGAGTTCGTCCTCCTGGCATTTGCAAACACACGGGAGCTGCAGCTCCTGCACTTCGCGCTCTTCCTGGCCATCTACCTGGCTGCCCTCCTGGGCAACGGCCTCATCCTCACCGCCGTAGCCTGCGACCACCGCCTCCACACCCCCATGTACTTCTTCCTCCTCAACCTCGCCCTCTTCGACGTGGGCTGCATCTCCACCACTCTCCCCAAAGCCATGGCCAATTCCCTCTGGGACACCAGGGCCATCTCCTATCAAGGGTGTGCTGCACAGGTCTTTTTCTTTCTCTTCTTCATATCAGCAGAGTATTTCCTTCTCACTATCATGGCCTATGACCGCTACGTTGCCATCTGCAAGCCCCTGCACTATAGGAGCCTCCTGGGCAGCAGAGCTTGTGCCCAGATGGCAGCAGCTGCCTGGAGCTGTGGCTTTCTGTATACTGTCCTGCACACTGCCAATACATTTTCCCTGCCCCTCTGCCAAGGCAATGCCGTGGACCAGTTCTTTTGTGAAATCCCCTACATTCTCAAGCTCTCCTGCTCAAAGTCATTCCTCAGGGAGGTTGGGCTTATTGTAGTTAGTGTTTCTTTAGTCTTTCTTTGTTTTGTTTTCATCGTTTTCTCCTATGTGCAGATCTTCAGGGCAGTGCTAAGGATCCCCTCTGAGCAAGGCCGGCACAAAGCCTTTTCCACGTGCCTCCCCCACCTCTTTGTGGTCTCCCTGTTTCTCAGCACTGGCATGTTTTCCTACCTGAAGCCCCCCTCCATCTCCTCCCCGTCCCTGGATCTGGTGGTGGCACTTGTGTACTCAGTCTTTCCTGCAGCTCTGAACCCCCTCATCTACAGCATGAGGAACCACGAGCTCAAGGACGCAGTGAGGGTACTCTTTGGATACATGCTTCTTCATCAGTAATACTGAAGCCCACAATCCAATCAGAACTCACTGTTTTTCTATAAAATTGTTAGGATAGTCTTTTGTTATAATTCTTTTATAATATATTATACTGCATCTTTAGATTTTCATTTAATAATGGTATTTTTATTTTCATATCTCTTAATTATTCTTTTTTTTTTCACATAAATGTCTCATGTACCTGTAGAACCATGCTTGCCTTGTAGATAATGACAATTGAGAAGCTGTCAGAACCTGATTGGTCTCAGTATCCCGCTCTTCCCACCTCCTCTGCAGCTTGGAGAGCTGCCCCAGCATGCAGGAGGGGCTCGGAGCCAAGAGTCCAGCTGCCACATGGAGGAGCAGTCCTGCTGGCCCTCGGGGCTGCCCCTCACTGCCCCCTGGGCTCTGCCTCTCTGCTGCCTTCAGGCTGGGGCTGCTGCTTCCCTGGAGCCATGGCCATGGCCAGCAGCAGGACCTGGTCTTTTCACTGCTGCTCTATTTTGGCTTCCTCATTGTGCTTCTTGTATTTGGATAATCCGTGAGATCTCATGTACCTTGGTGACAGTCCTGTTGTCCCTACAGTGACATCCCTGTCCCTGCAGGCAGCAGCAGGCACTGTGCAGCCCTGGGTCACAGCTGGCCTCCCTGCTAGCTCCAAAATCACAAAAGGGGCTGCTCAGGGCAAATCCAGAAGCCTGGACACCTCTTCCAAATGTGTTATCAGGAATAGAGCCAAGGGGTTGCTCCCTGCTCTTCTGATTTTTTGGGGTTCTTCATGGAATGAAGGACACGGGCTGAAAGTCCCAGTGTGGTTTGTGAGGAACCAAGGGCTGGGCCAAGAACTCCTTTTGTGGCAGCACATGCCCAAATAGACAACACTGTCCCCTGAAGTGGGGTAGATGTCCAATGCCAGCCTGGAGAGGAATCTGAAGCTTCCAGCAGATGTCAGGGGATCTGCAGGGACAATGTGCTCAGTGGGCAGTGATTAGAACCTCATAAAATGAGTGACCATCCAAAGAAGGGTCTGGTAAAGGAAAAGGCAAATCTGAGGAGTCCATGGGCTAAAGGAGGGCTCTGCAATGGCAGAAGAGGTGGTGAAGAGCCAGCAGGCAAAGGCCCATAAGACTGCAGATTAATTGAGGATAACCATTTTGAAGTGCTGTGGGCGAGGTCTGGTGCAGCATTCGCTTGCCCTTTGTGCCCTTAGAGACACCCCGTGGCCCTGCCAAGCACTGTCCTGTGCTGCTGAGCCATCAGGGCAGATGGAAATGGGTTCAGCAGCAGAGATCCCCATGGAATTGGGTCTACTGCCCACCCTGAGCAGCACAGGCAGGGGGGAGACCCCCGGGGGTCCCAGGGCACAACAGCCCCTGGCTCTGCACAGCAGCACCACCAGTTCGGGGCCCTGCGGGGAGCACCGGGAGGGAAGCAGCAACGGCCGGCCAGGCCATCACAGACACACTGCCCTGGGCAAGGCTCTCTGGGAGCAGGGATGGCCCTGGGGAAGAGTAGGGCAGCATTTCTGGGCCTGCACAGATGGGTAAAGGAGAAAGGGAAAGCTCTTTTGCAGGGACCTGCTTGGGGCAGGCAGCTCTGTGCCTGGGGCAGGCCTCTTGTGCTGGCCTGGGGAGCGGGGCTGGCCCTGCGGGGCACAGGCACTCTGTGCTGGGGATCTCCCAGGCAAGAGACCAGGGCTCCTGCAGCTTCACCGACCTCCATTTCCTTGCACCATAGCCAGCCTCCTCCTTGCTCACCCCAACCAGCAACTACACATGCATGAGCTGCCTGCTTCCTCCTCCTCTAGAGGAAGAGGAGGAAACACATCTCGAGAGAGAAGGGAAAGAACATAAAAACTCACAGAGAGATAGACACATAAGGAAGGGAAAGGAAAAGAAAAATTAAAGAAAAAGAAATTCCAACCCCAAACATGATGAATATTTAGTAACTCATCAGTTCCCACAAGCAGACCGCTGTGCTGCCAATCTCTGAGAAACTGCCACCTTGTCTTGGAAAGATGACCCCAGTATTTCCTGCTGAGCACCATGTTATGTCCAAAGTGGACTGACCAGAGCTCAAGTGCTCAATCTGGTGTGAGCAGGCAGAGGAGAGCTCTGCAGCCCCAGGGCATGCAGCAGCCCCAGCAAAGGAGTCTGGTGAGTGATTTGTTGCAGCCCTGGGGCAACGGCAGTGACCCCATGAGCTGGGTCTGCCTCCCAGCCTGCCCAACACAGTTCTGCAGAGTGCCCCCATGCCCCAGGCACCACAGCCCCCTCTCTCTGCAGAGTAGCACCTCTGGCTGTCATGTCAGAGATTTCAACTTTAGCCTAAAGTCATCCTCCACGGCTGCTTTCAGTTTTCTACACAGAGTCAGCCAGTGCCTCCATGATCCTTGGGGGAAACTGAAGCATGCATGAGGGCCTGGGAATAGTTAGCTTGAATCCATAGGAGCCATTCTGGAACCAAAACTTAAGAGCAAGAAGCTCAGTTTTGTGGTGGTGCAGAGCTGCTGGGCACATTGTGCAAGGTGCTCCCAGACATGTTTGTGTCCTCTTCCATTTTGCCTTAGGTGACACTTCTGTTTTAGGAATGGAGTAGCCAACAGAGGTGAGACAGATACTCTGAGATCATGAAAGCCATCAGAAAGCTGATCCCAACAAGATTACTGCTATGGGCAGGTCAGCTAAACCCTGGCTAGGAGCAATGTGAGATTTAGGGGAGGGAAGAGGACCTAGGGCAGCAGAAATTAATCATAGAATCATAGAATCATAGAATATCCTGAGTTGGAAGGGACCCTTAAGGATCATCAAGTCCAACTCTTGTTACCGCACAGGTCTACCCAAAAGTTCAGACCATGTGACTAAGTGCACAGTCCAATCTCTTCTTAAATTCAGACAGGCTCGGTGCAGTGACCACTTCCCTGGGGAGCCTGTTCCAGTGTGCAACCACCCTCTCTGTGAAGAACCCCCTCCTGATGTCGAGCCTAAATTTCCCCTGCCTCAGCTTAACCCCGTTCCCGCGGGTCCTGTCACTGGTGTTAATGGAGAAAAGGTCTCCTGCCTCTCGACACCCCCTTACGAGGAAGTTGTAGACTGTGATGAGGTCTCCCCTCAGCCTCGTCTTCTCCAGGCTGAACAGGCCCAGTGACCTCAGCCGTTCCTCGTACGTCTTCCCCTCCAGGCCTTTCACCATCTTCGTAGCCCTCCTCTGTACACTCTCCAACAGTTTCATGTCCTTTTTATACTGTGGTGCCCAGAACTGCACACAGTACTCGAGGTGAGGCCGCACCAGCGCAGAGTAGAGCGGGACAATCACCTCCCTTGACCTACTAGCGATGCCGTGCTTGATGCACCCCAGGACACGGTTGGCCCTCCTGGCTGCCAGGGCACACTGCTGGCTCATATTCACCTTGCTGTCTACCACGACCCCCAGATCCCTCTCTTCTAGGCTGCTCTCCAGCGTCTCATCGCCCAGTCTGTATGTGCAGCCAGGGTTTCCCCGTCCCAGGTGCAGGACCCGGCACTTGCTCTTATTGAACTTCATGCGGTTGGTGATCGCCCAGCTCTCCAACCTATCCAGATCCCTCTGCAAGGCCTTTCCACCCTCATTCGAGTCCACAACTCCTCCAAGTTTGGTGTCATCAGCAAACTTGCTCAAAATACCTTCTATTCCTACATCCAGATCGTTTATAAAAATATTGAAAAGTACCGGCCCTAAAATGGAGCCTTGAGGGACCCCACTGGTGACCGCCCGCCAGCCTGACACAGCCCCATTTACCACAACCCTTTGGGCCCTGCCCGTTAGCCAATTGCTCACCCATCGTATGATGTTTTTATTTAGCTGTATGGTGGACATTTGGTCCAGTAGGATCCTATGGGAAACCGTGTCAAAAGCCTTGCTGAAGTCCAAAAAAATCACATCAGCTGGTTTCCCTCGGTCCATCATACGGGTGATCTTATCATAAAAGGAAATCAGGTTAGTTAGGCAGGACCTACCCTTCACAAACCCATGCTGGCTGGGACCAATGACTGCTTTGTCCCCCAGGTGAGCCTCAATAAGTTTGAGAACCATCTTCTCCATGATTTTACCAGGCACTGACGTGAGACTGACAGGCCTGTAATTGCTAGGGTCTTCTTTCTGACCCTTCTTGTAAATCGGCACAACATTTGCCAGCTTCCAGTCTACCGGGACCTCTCCAAATTCCCAGGATCGTTGAAAAATAATTGAGAAATTTTAATTTTAAATAATAATAATTTTAAATAATAATAATAATTTTAAAATAATTGAGAAAAATAATTGAGAGAGGTTCCGCGATGACGGATTTTTGAATGATTTTGAAGAGGAAAAGAGTTCAGGTAATGTTAATGCTGCTCTCACACTAACTTCAAAAATTCATGTGAGGCCCTTCCCATGTCTCAACCAGTAACCTTAATCCCTAAACCTAAATGCTACTCCACACCCTGAGAGGAATACACTACTCTAATGCCAGACCTCAAAGTATCCCTTGAAGCCAAAACTCAGCCCATAGCCTCTTTCCCTTATGCTTTTTCTCATGCTTACCTTGATCCCTGCCCTTAATACCAGCATTGAAATGCTCTGTTTAACCCTGGACAACTTCTTAACAGACCTAAACAAAACCCTAAACCGCAAAGCTTGTCCATACCCTAACCACAGAGGTCACACCTTAAACAGAACACCAAACCCTTCCACTAGATTTTCCTTAATCTCTAACTCAGAAAGGTGAGCCCTAGTCCCTAATCCTATACATGAACAACTAACACCCAAAGCCCCCGTTCCTGTGCATTAACCTCCTCACCTTCAACCCCTCTCCTAACCCTTAACTTTATGCACTTGGCCCTTTGGGGCAGGGCAGAAATTTGAGATTGCTGTGCAGTCTGATGGCATTCAAAGATGAATGTGAGGGGCCATGGATCTGATCAGCTCGTCAAACACAAGGAGGAGATGGGTGGGAATGCTCTGATGAGCTCAGCTCTGCCTCAGGATCTCCTGCCCCAGCAGGAGGAATGTGGCTGGGGCAGTGACTGTGAGGTCACTTCTGTCTGAAGTAGCTGACAGGTCACCCTCGACTTCTCCCTGGGATCTGTACTTTTTGGCTGACATCTGCCAGTGGCCCTGCTAGGCCAGCAGAAGGCACCTGGTTGGCATGTTGACTGTGGGATCCCCTCTGCCTCCATACCCAGGAGGACCCAGGCAGAAAGAAGGCCTGCATATGGGTTGTCCTGTCCCTTCTCCTTGAGTCCATGACTGGACAGCAGGAGGCACAAGACTTGGGTGTGTCCAGCCAAGAAGCTGCAAGGCCAGCAGCAGGCCCATGGCTTGGAAGATGCTGGTGAGGTGACTTCTGTCTGGTTGGCTGACAGGCCGCAAGAAGGCTGATGGGTTGGGATTCATAGGAAAGCCTGCAGAGGAGAGGGCAGAGCGTGCTGGTAAGAAGGGTAGGACCCAGCAGCCCTGAAGTTTTTGTCCCCTTGGCTAGAGCTTATGAGGAGATATGTTATATTCATTGCAATGGGGCCTCATTGATTCCTCTCAACCCTGTGCAGCAGCTCGGAGGTGGCATACCACTGTTCTTCTCGTGGCATCACACTGCCCACTGCATCCCACAGACCCCCAGGAAGAGCCTTGAGCCAGATGTGGGGGTGCAGGATCTCCTCTCCCAGTGGCTGGGGTCAGGCCTTGGCTCTTCTGCTTCACCAAAACCAACCAAGACTTTTCTCAGCACAGTGCTTTGCCTGTCTGTAGTCATGGCCTCCAATTATCTGCCTTAACGCACCCCAGGGGAGACTTTGTTAGTAACAGCCCTCAGTGGGGCCCATTAATACTCCAAGTCACTTCAACTTTTCCTCCTGACTTTACTTGCTCAAGCGGTTACAACATTCTCCTCTCAGCACCTGAGCTTCATAGACTCAGCACCAAAGTACACCATGGAACTCATTAAAATGCAGAAACTCCTAACGTCTCTTCCACAGTTTTCTTCAAGTCTTCACAGCTTGTACAGCTAATTGCAGAGCCTGCATGATGTAGTTAAGGAAGATTTCAAAAAGCACCTAACACAAATCTTTTCTTGTTTTAAAGGCTGAATTTTGCTGCATTTCAGTTTTGAGCATCATTCTCCTATTGCTGTTGATCCAGGGTGACTTCTTTGGAGACCTTCATCGGGAAGAAAAGCAGAGTCTGGAGGTCTGACACCGCCACTGCCAGCAGTGGTCTTTGTCCCTGTAACTGCAGCCCAGCCCAGCACATGAAACCCTTTCTAAGATAAGTCCTGGCTTCCTTGGGAAAATAAAATAAAATAAATAAAATAAAATAAAATAAAATAAAATAAAATAAAATAAAATAAAATAAAATAAAATAAAATAAAATAATAAAATAAAATAAAATAAAATAAGTTGAAATTACCATTGGAACCTGAGAAATTCGGCTTGAAACTTAGTAGACACCTGGACATCCATGGTCTCTCTTGGGTCTTCTGTTGAAAACTCAGGATGAAAGTAAAGAAAATGTATCTTCAAGTGGCTGTAGCTGTACCCATGAGCTTAGCCTCTTTTGGGAAATCGTCCAGCCACAGAAAACTAAATTGAGTAATGTGAAAAGACCTGTCCGGTCAATAGGGTAGGGCAAAGTCATACTTCCTGTGCTATAGATGCAGAAGGCAAGAAGAATTGCATTGTGCCTTACACTACTCTGGGATGTGTAAGCCAGGTCATGCAACTTTACCTTAGTACTGACAAGTCCATCACTAAACCATGCTACTAAGTTCTACATCTACACATGGGCTCTCTAGTCGATGAACCAGCTCATGGATGGCAATCAGGGAGTCTCGGTCAGTGTGACGCTGCCTCAGGTGTGCCAGCGTGGTAGCCATTGGCACCTGCTCTTCTTCAACCCTCAGCAAACCCCCAACAGAAGGATTCTGTGGCAGGCCAAGCAAGGTAGACAGCTGTTTAATGTCCTCCATCTCCAAGACAGCTATGCCAAAGCCCCACCGGTGCCCTCTTGGAACTTTGAAGTACCCTCTCCTGAAGTAGTCTATGCTGAGGATGCAGATAGCCTCCAGGCCAGTCCCAATGGGGTGCTTTCACCATTCCTTCCCAGTTAGACTCACTTCAGGCTCCAATACAGTTAACTCTTGGGATCCCCCTGTCACTCCAGAAATACAGGTGGGTTCTACCTCTTTATAGCTTGATGGCATTAGGGTACACTGTGCACCGGTGTCTAGTAGAGCCTGATAAATTTGTGGGTCTGATGTGCCAGGCCATTAAATATACACAGTCCAGTAAACCCTATTGTCCCTTTCCTCCCTGCCTCCCCCTGGCTGGAAGCAGGACGTCTCTAGTCCTGCTCATAGTATTCATTACTGTGTCTGGTAGATGGCCCACTGGAAACACGTCCCACCATAGCACTGTCATCCCACAGGACAGGGGAGAGTGAGCTGACAGCCAAGGGATGCAATTCGGTGCAGGAGGTGGGGCTCAGCAGAGACAAACAGTCAAGGCAGTGGGGTGGGGGAGGCCAGCAGAAGCATCCCAATCAGTGGTGCTGCTTGTGAGGACACGTTTGTGCCAGCAACCTGAGTGGGCAGCAGCTGTGCACAGGCAAGGGGAGGCCAGGAAGAGCAAGCCAAAAGCGCTCCTGCCAGCAGAGACAAGGCTGGGGCCGAGGGCAGGGGGAGAGGCAGGCCCAGGGCAGGGGGCTGCAAGGGCCATGCTGAGCTCCCTGCCCCTGCAGCAGCTGCACTGGCCCTCAGCAGATGTGCTGGCTGGCACACACAGGGAGGTCCTGGTGTGCATCAGAGAGCAGCAAGGAGGGTGCTGCAGAGGGCCGGGGCGAGGCGGGTGGCAGAGCCCCATGCAGGGGCTGGCTGGGGGTCCCCTCTGCTGCAGCCACCACATGGAGTGTGGCAGGAGGAGGACAGGCAGGACTCGTGGCCGCCTTGCTGCAGACGAGCCCCGAGCTGGGGGGCAAAGCTTTTCCTGCTCTGCAGGCTGAACAGCTCCTGCTTCGCCCCACACCCTGTGGCTTTGCCCTCTCCCTGCACACCACAGGGCAGAGCCTGGTCCTGGGCTCTTCCTGACATCCCTGCAGCTCCTGGCAGTCTGTGGTGAGGTGCCCCTCAGCCTTCCCTCCTGTGCTGCCAGGGCACACAGCTGCCTTATTCCCAGCTCACTGCCCACCAAGAACGTCTGACAGGGCTGCTTCCCAAGCTGGGCCTTGCCCAGGGTCAGTCCCCTGCAGGGGCAGAAACTGGCCCTTGTCCTGGTGGCTTTTCTTGGCCTTCCTCTCAGTACATTCTCTTCTCATCCTTGAACTCTTTTACTGAATACATAGGCCTAGGAGAACTTTTTGGTACAGACTAATACAGAGAAAACATTGAGTCCCTCAGCCCCGTCTCTGTCTGCTGCTATGACGTGGCTATGAGACATGGATTTGCTATCAGGTATTTTCCTCTGACAATCTCAGCAGTCTCCATGACAGGACAAGACATGAGAATACATGACATTCCACACAGGAAAACACTTTTACTGTGAGCAATACCAAGCACTGGATCATGTTTCCTAAAAAGTACCGGAGTCCCCATCACTGGAGATACCCAAAGAACAGCTGGAAATGGGCCTGGGCTGCCTGGTTTAGGTGTCCATGCTTGGCTAGTGGGGTGGGCTAGATGGGCTTTGGACGTCCCCTCCAGTCTCAGTGAACCTATCACTCTGCAATGCTTGTCAGTGTTTCTGAGAACTCCTTGGCAGTATCTCCAAACCAGCTGGACACCGGGTGCTCATGGGGCAGAGCCTTCTTTTGAGGATGAATTCGTTCACGATGTAACCCCAAGGACAAAGTTGAGCAGGGATTACAAATGCCAGCAATACCTCGACTCACAGAGAGGGAGTGCCTGCCAGGGCAAAATGGGGCAGCCCCAAGGGCCACCAGGGCTTTTCCTCCGCATTGCAGCTGGGCTCTTCATCCCACAAGCACTGCTGTACCTGAAGAGAAATTATGAGAAACAAGAGTCACAGAAAATGAAACAGAAAATGACTACCTGCTGGTTCCTTTATTTGGTTATCTACCAAGACCTTATCAGCACCTGTACATGAGGTCTTTGGGTTAAAAAAAAAAAAAAAAAAGGTGAGCTTTGACTCAAAACAGAGCACTTTGACCTGAAACACAGCACATCTTTACATTTGCTGGGGGTGCACTCTATTCCATCATCCAGGTCATTGACAAATAAGTTGAACAGGACTGGACCCAGTGTAGATCCCTGGGGGACACTGCTGGCTCCAGGCCTCCAACTAGACTCTGTTCCACTAAACACAATCCTCTGACCTCTGCCATCCAACCAGCTCACAATCCACCTCTCTGTCCACTCATCCATCCCACACTTCCTGAGCTGGCCTGTGAGGATGTTATGGGAGACAGTGCTGAAAGCCTTGCTGAAGTCAAAGTACACAACATCCACTGCTCTCCCTCACCCACTCAGCTAGTCATTCCATCACAGAAGGCTATCAAGTTGGTGAAGCATGGTTTCCCTTGGTGAACCCATGCTGACTACTCCTGATCACCTTCTCCTCCACATGCTGGAGATGACCTGCAGGATGAGCTGTTCCATTGCCTTTCCAGGGATGGAGGTGAGGCTGGCCAGCCTGTAGTTGCCTGGGGCCTTCTTCTTGCCCTTGTTGAAGACTGGCATGACATGAGCTTTCTTCCAGTCTTCAGGCACCTCTCCTGTTCTCCATGACCTTTCAAAGATGATGGAGAGTGGGCCAGCAATAACATCTGCCAGCTCCCTCAGCACTCATGGATGTATCCCATCGAGGTCCATGGATTTGTGGGTGTCAAGTTTGCCTAAGAGATCTCTGACCTGATCCTCTTCAACCAAGGGAAAGTCCTCGTTTCTCCAGATCTCCTCCCTTGTCCCGAAGCTCAGAGATTCCAGAGGGCTGGTCTTAGCAGTGAAGGCTGAAGCAAAGAAGGCATTCAGTAATTCTGCCTTCTGTGTATCCTTTGTCACCAGGGCACCCACCTCGTTAACCAGTGGGCCCATATTTTCCTTTGTCTTCCTTCAGCTCTTGATATATTTGAAAAAGCCCTTTTTGTTGTCCTTGACACCTCTTGCAAGATTTAACTTCAAATAGGCCTTGGACTTCCCTGTCACTTCCCTGCATCCTCAGACAATGTCCCTATATTCTTCCCAAGTGGCTTGTCCCCTTTTCTACATTATGTATGCTTTCTTCTTTCATTTAAGTCACTCCAGGATCTCCTTGATCATCCAAGCAGGTCTCCTGCCCCCTTTGTCTGACTTTTTGCTCACAGGAATACACAGCTCTTGAGCTTGGAGGACTTGGAGGTCAGTGCACTATTGCTGCCGGTGCACCGTTGTGGCAGCCATCGGCACCTGCTCTTCTTTGGCTCTCAGCAACCCCACAACAGAAGGGTCCTGTGCGAGACCAGGCAAGGTAGACAACTATTTGACGTTCTCTGTATTCAAGGCAGTTATGCCAACAGCCCTCCGGTACCCTTTTCTTTAGTTGTTTACCCTTGGAAAAAGCCAGAAACAGAGTCTGGAGGCATGTCATTAGGGTTGCCCAACGATGTTCACAATACTCAAGAGCTATCATGACTGGCCCCAAAGAAAGAAGGGGAAGGTGCCCTGCCTTGTGCCCTCCACCAAGTGGATTCATGAGTGTCGTACCAGTAGCAGCTCAAATAGTATTTATTGGTGCAGATTTAGGGAAAGCATCACAAGCCCATATTTGCTTTCCTAGTGGTAACTTAGTAGTTTCTTGCACTATGTAGTTGCTTTACAGGTAGGGTTTTGTAGCAATATGTAATAAAGACATTCATGAAAACGGAGCAACGAGGTGTCTGTGTCCTTGTGTACTATGGAATCCTACCAACCTCCTGTTGCGATCCATGGGCGGGCTGACCCTCATAGGTCCTGACCATCATTACTGTGATGCCCTTGGAGTGGTCCTCAGAGCTGCAGGAGCAACCACAGACCTGGGGCTTGGTGACAGCTCTTTGCTGCGGAGAACAGACCCAACCGCAGGGGCTGGACCCTTCAGATGCCCCGGTGCCATGAAACTGGCTTTTTTTCTGCTCAGGTCTGCTGCTCCCTCACACACAGCCAGGCCTGTGGCTCATCTCCCTGTGGAGGAGGAGGAGGCAAAGCGCTGCTGGTGCCCGAGTAAGGGAGAAATACTCCACCTGTAGGAGGGCAGGGCTGGAGGGGAGGTGGCACAGGACAGGCACTGGCCTCTTTCTCCTATTCCCTACCCTAAGAGCATTGAGACCGCAGGTCAGTGTCCGTACTGCTCACAGGTGCCTGCAGCCCTGTATCCTCAGGATCCATCTTCTCTCCTTCTGTACGTAACATTGTTACTTTGCTTCTCACAGTTTGGGGCCAGCATTTGTGGACCTGGTACCTGGCACTGAAAGGCTGTGTCTCACACCGTGTTTTTTTGGTGAGTTTTTCCCATTGCAGCAGCAGAGCAGCAGCTAATTGCTTCTGGAAGACAACTGAAACAGCTTCTTCAGTGCATGCTTGAGCTCCTGGTTCCTCATGCTGTAGATGAGTGGGTTCAGTGCTGGAGGCACCACAGAGTACAGAACTGCCACCACAAAGTCCAGGTATACGGAGGAGATGGAGGGGGGCTTCACGCCGGCAAACACGATAGTGCTGATAAACAGGGAGACCACAGCCAGGTGAGGGAGGCACGTGGAAAAGGCTTTGTGCAGGCCCTGCTCAGAGGGCATCCTCAGCACGGCCCTAAAGATCTGTATATAGGACACCACAATGAAAACAAAGCAACCAGCACCTAAACAAAAGCTAAATGCAATAAACCCAACTTCCCTGAGGTAGGCATCTGAGCAGGAGACCTTGAGGATCTGTGGAACTTCACAGAAGAACTGCTCCACAGCATTGCCTTGGCAGAGGGGCAGGGAAAATGTACTGGCCGTGTGCAGGACACCATGGAGAAAGCCACTGGCCCAGGCAGCTGCTGCCATCTGGGCACAAGCTCTGCTGCCCAGGAGGGTCCTGTAGTGCAGGGGCTTGCAGATGGCAACGTAGCGGTCATAGGACATGACAGTGAGAAGAAAAAACTCTGCTGATATCAAGAAGACAAATGCAAACACCTGTGCAGCACATCCTGCATAGGAGATGGCCCTGGTGTCCCAGAGGGAATTGGCCATGGCTTTGGGGAGAGTGGTGGAGATGCAGCCCAGGTCGAGGAGGGCGAGGTTGAGGAGGAAGAAGTACATGGGGGTGTGGAGGCGGTGGTCGCAGGCTACAGCTGTGAGGATGAGGCCGTTGCCCAGGAGGGCAGCCAGGTAGATGCCCAGGAAGAGCCCAAAGTGCAGGAGCTGCAGCTCCCGCGTGTCTGCAAATGCCAGCAGGAGGAACTCGCTCACAGAGCTGATGTTGGGCATTTGCTGCCCTTCATCAGGGACACTGCCAAAGAAGAAAAAATATAGAGTGTTAGGGAAAATTGCTCTGAGCTACAGCCATTTGATTCTTCAATGCAGCCTTCACATTGCCTTTCTTTCTAGGGGACCTTTTTGTCTCTCCCTGGCTGGAGCCCTGCTCTGTGCTGGCTGAGTGTCCTGTACACAGCAAATGCCTCTGCCCAGCAGCTCCCGATGGGCCACCTCTGCTCCAGAGCAGTGGTACACAGAGGTGCCAACAGAGCCATGTACTTGGAGGAGGGTTCCAGGGAAGGGGATCCCTCTGTTGAGTGAGGGGTGTTTGGCTGTGTGACTCCATGTGAGTCTTCTCTATTCCCCACCCTGAGAGAGGAAATCAGCTCACAGACTGCCTGTGTCTGGCCGGAGAGAACAGGAAGCATCTCCTCCTGCTTCACCCTCCATGCACAGCATTCCCTGTCAGAATCAAGCACCAGCAGCTGCCACGCTGGGCAAGGGAGAGAAGCAGGCATGGGCAGGCAGGGCGGACCCAACCCGGTGCCGAGGCTGCGGTGTCGGTGAGGTAGAACCTGTCCTCACACCCCTGTGCCACCTGGCCGGCACAGGCAGCAGAGGGAAAAGAGCTCTGGAGTCTAAGAAGCGTTTGGAATATGCTCCTTGTCATATGGTAGGAATTTTGGGGTAAGACCTCTGTGGAGCCAGGAGCTGGACTCAATGATCCTTGTGGGTCCCTTCCAACTCAGGATATTCTATGATTCTGTGATTCTATGCCTTCTTCCATGGAGGAAGGTGGAGGGGGCCTGCAGCAAATGTGCCTACTTACACAGAGATTTAGGCTTCAGACACCCCGTATTCTCAGCCCCACAGATTATACATGCCATGACAGAAGCTGTGCTGGGGAGGAGAGGAGACCAGGGGCTGCTGCAAGGAAAGCGCCTGCACTTCAGGGGATGGCAGGGAGGGAGCAGCTCCCTCTCACTGCCTGCCCATGTTCCTGCTGCCTGCAGCTGTCCCTGCCAGCAGCTCTTTCTCTGTCCCCACGTCTCCTCCCGTCCATGCTCACAGACACCATTCCATCCGCCCAGTGTGCCCAGCTCTGCCCTGCAGACACCTCCCAGGGATGGGGACAGCTCTGGGGACATCTCCCTCTCTGCAGGTCCTAAAGAACAGCTCAGAAAAGCCCTGGTGTAGTGTGTAAGCAGAGAGAAGGGAAGGGATATTCTCAGGTTCATCACTAACCTGTTTATGTCTCAGTTCAATGCAATAGGAAGTTCCTTCACCTGTGCAATCCCTACAACTCTGTTAACACAGAGCCTGCACAAGAATTAGAGCAGGAAAATGCAGGCAGAGACTGCAGAAAGTGCCCTCTTTGCAGGCAGCCCCTGCCCTCCCCTTCCTCTGCGCAAGGCTGCTCTGCAGCACCTTCTCCTCCACACAGCACGAGCCACAAGAGACATCCTGGCAGCTCCTGGCCAGGCAGAGACGTCCCAGATCCAGGAGCCCCTTCCAGGAACCTCTCCTGCACTGTCCTGCAGCCGAAGACTTAACATCTGCAGAGCTGTGAAGGTTTCTCCTGCACTGAGCTCTCCTCTGCCCGCACCCTCCAGGCTGCCTGGAATCACTTTCTGCCTGGGTGCCTGCAGTCAGAGCCCCCAGCCCTGCTGCGCTGTGCAAAGGAGCTGCTCCTGGGCAGAGCTGTCTCTCTGCACCAGGGCCCTCTTGCCTCGAGCACTCTCTGTCCCAGGAGCCCGGCCCAGATCAGCAGCAGAGGCCCAGCCCAAGGCATTGGAATCACCCCTCTGGGGGCTTTGGTGATGAGCCCACGAACCTCAGGCACTGAGAGACAATTGAAGAAATCTCTCAAGAAGTCCAGGTCAGATGCAAGCTTCCTGCAGTGTCCGCCTGAGGGCCAGCACTGACACAGCCCCCTTGGAGCTCGTTAGAGCAGAACATTGGAGGCAGTGAGGACAAGGAGACAAAGGCAATGTGAAAGTGACACTGATGTGTAGACAACCTGGATGTGTTTCACCAAGCACAAGGGCTGAGCCTTGACCCCCAGCCCCTGGGAAGGGAGATCCTTTCCCTTCACACCTTGCTCAGGGCTCTTCCTGGGGCAGTAGGAGATGGGGATGTGCATGGACAAGTGCAGGAGGATGGTACAACCACTACCTGATTCATGGCTGTGAGCGAGGAGGCAATGAGGCCCTGGTGCTTTAACGATAAGGTGTCTCCTCATAGGCCTCAGTGGCGGAGACAACAGCCATAGCCACGGACACAAAGACCTGGATCCTGTTGGGACTTTCAGACTTGGTAGAACCCCTGATCCTCTCCACATCAGGCTGTCCTAGGGACTCCCACACCTGTACCTGTTTTCCTGCTGGCTCTAGACCCTTGTCCATGTGGTATCTCACGGGATCTCAGCTGAGTCTGATAACTCAGATCTTCTTGGTGGCTTTATATAAATAATATATTTATAAATTTTATATAATTAAAAATAAATAATATATAAAATAATATATAATAATAATTATTATAATATATTATTATAATAATATATAAAATAAATAATATATTTATAAATATTTAATAAAGGAGGATTAAGGAGAATCATCATATTTTATTGGATGTGGGGCGAAACCTGGTGAAAAGAGATGCGGTAAAGGCTGAGCCACTTAATGCTTTCTTTGCCCCAGTCTCTAGCAGCAAGACCAGTTGTTCCCCTAGATATTTCTTCCTCCTCATGGCCAGTGCCACACTTCTAAGATACACTTTGTGGCAGTTTTTTCTCTCCTGCTCTTTCCCAATACCAAAGAAAGCTCCATAAGGGTGGAAACCACTCCTGAAGTAGGCATCCCAACCCATCAGGCTCCTTGTGGCCTGTCAGCCCAGCAGACGCAAGTCACCTCACCAGCATCTTCCAAGGCATGGGCTTGCTGCTGGCCTTGCAGCTTCTTGGCTGGACACACCCAAGCCTTGTGCCTCCTGCTGTCCAGTCATGGACTCAAGCAGAAGGGACAGGACAACCCATATGCGGGCCTTCTTTCTGTCTGGGTCCTCCTGGGTATGGAGGCAGAGGGGATCCCACAGTCAGCATGCCAGCCAGGTGCCTTCTGCTGGCCTACCAGGGCCACTGGCAGATGTCAGCCCAAAAGTGCAGATCCCAGGGAGAAGTCAAGGGTGACCTGTCAGCTACTTCAGACAGAAGTGACCTCACAGTCCCTTTCCGTGACATGTTCCTGCTGCTGCCCTATCATCTGCAGAGACAGAAGTGACCTCACAGTCACTGCCACAGCCACATTCCTCCTGCTGGGGCAGGAGATCCTGAGGCAGAGCTGAGCTCATCAGAGCATTCCCACCCATCTCCTCCTTGTGTTTGACGAGCTGATCAGATCCATGGCCCCTCACATTCATCTTTGAATGCCATGTGACTGCACAGCAACCTCACAGCTCCTGCCCTGCGCCAAGGGGGTAAGCGCCTAAAGTTAAGGGTTAGGAGAGGGGTTGAAGGTGAGGAGGTTAATGCACAGGAATGGGGGCTTTGGGTGTTAGTTGTTCATGTATGGCATTAGTGACTAGAGCTCACTTTTCTGGGTTAGAGATTAAGCAAAATCTAGTGGAAGTGTTTGGTGTTCTGCTTGTGGTGTCAGGTCTGTGGTTAGGGTATGGTCAAGCTCTGTGGTTTAGGGTTTTGTTTAGGTCTGCAAGAAGACTAGGGTTAACTAGAGCATTTTAATGCTAGTGTTAAGGGCAGGGATCAGGGTGAGCAAGAGTGTAAGGGTAATGGAAAAAGGCTATGGACTAAGTTTGGCTTCAAGGGATATTGTGGACAAACATTAGAGTAGTGGATTCCTTTCAGGGTGTGGAGTAGCATTTAGGTTTAGGGACTAATGGATATGTCCAGACCTTGTCTTGGATGAGATGAACACCAGTATTTGAGGCAACTTCTAGACAAGGTCAGCTCCCATCTGATCTCTCCTCATGCCTCCTCTCTCCTCTCCAGCTCTTCCTGGCCACCTCCCCATGCTCCCCCTGTGGTCCTGAGCTGGTGGTGCTATGAGGAGACCAAGCATGCTGTGGTGCCCAAGAGGGGACGGCACACTGGCTGTGCTGCACACGGTGGGAAGTAGACCTATCTGTATTGGGATCACTGCTGCTAAACTCTCACTCTGGATTCAACATCTGTGGCAGATGCTCAGGAAGACTAGGGAATATTTCCAAGGACTCTAGGGGTTTCCAGGTATTTTATAGATCCAGGCAGCTGGACTTCCCTGAGGATGAGGCGAACCCCTCTCCAGCCTTCCTTCTTTGAGCATGCTGGTCCCTCACTGAATCCCACAGGCACTGAGTTCTTGTTTGCCTGGGGACATCAAAATTTGGCACTGTTCCTATGGGTGACTCCCCCTTGGGCAATCTCTCACTTTGTAGGGCTCCAGGCACTGCCCACCCCTGGGACATGCTCCCTAGGGAGAACCCCTGAGCTTCCCAGGCAGCTCCACATTACTCTCCTGGAGGATGTCCTCTGCCCTGCCCCATGTGGGACAGACGCGGGGATGTACCTCAGTGGCCATTCACCACTTTCACTGTCATCAGACACCAACAGGTTACTCCTAAATCCTACCCTTGATATGTCACAACTCATATGATGGTGATGAGCTTTTTGTCTCCCAAACGCATGGAGTTACAGGCCTTCTGAGGTGCAGCAGCTTGTATTGGGCTTAGGTGTCACTGTTTTGGTAGCAGGGGGGATCTAGGGCTGGACCCTGTGAGCAGAGTCCAGAAGCTGCCCCATGTTAAAGAAGAGCCAGTTACAGATGGCTCCAGAAGTGACCCATTGCTGGCCAGAGCCGAGCCAATGGGCGATGCTGGGTTGGCCTCTGTGAGAACAGATTTAAGGAAGGGGAAAAAAAATCTGCTCTGAAGCTGCAACTGGGAGAGAGGAGTGAGAAAATGTAGTGAGAAGCAGTCCTTGGTACAGACACCAAGGTCAGTGCAGAAGGAGGGCAGGAGGTGCTCCATGCACCAGAGCAGAAGTTCCCCTGCAGCCCGTGGAGAGGCCCCTGGTGGAGCAGGCTGTCCCCCTGCAGCCCACGGGTCCCACACGGAGCAGATCTCCACGCTGCAGCCCATGGAGAAGCCCCCGGTGGAGCAGGTGGATGTGGCCTGGAGGAGGCTGTGGCCCATGGAGGACCCCTGCCGGAGCAGACTCCAGGCTGGACTGTATCCCATGGAGAGGAGCCCACGCAGGAGCTGGGGGCCTGGGGGGATCAGTTCGGGAAGGATGGCATCCATGGGAGGGACCCCAGACTGGAGCAGGGGCAGAGGGTGACCATGAAGGAGCGGCAGACACAAAGTGTTATAGACTGACTGCAGCCCCCATTCCCCGTTCCGCTGCACCACTGGGGGGAGGAGGTAGAAGACGGTGGATTGGGGTGAAGGTGTTTTTAGGCCTTTAGTTTCTCACTGCTCTCGTCTGTTAGTAATGCTCAATAACTTACCTGAATCTCTCTACTAAGTCTGTTAAGACCATGACTGAAATATATCAGTCATCTGCCTCTCCCTTAAATCAACCCTGGAGTCCTTTTCCACTCTTTTTTCTCCAGCTTTTCCTTTAGAGGGGGGTGAAAGAGCAGTGTGGAGGACTTCAGCTGCCCATCGATGTGAAACCACCACACTGCTCAGCCATGTTATTGGCAACATCTTTGAAAGAAGAGACAGGATTTCAGGTAGTGCACTGGGGAGATTCCATTTTATTAAGCAGATGCTAAGAGAGAGTACTGGCATCCAGGTAGACAAAAAATGTCCAGAGAAAAAAAAATAGCAATTTCATAGCTCGGGAGAAGTGGGGTGAATAAAATACTTCTTTCTACAAAAGTAATACATGGAAATGACACTGAAGATAAATATAACATCATGGTAATGAAAGTAAGTACCAAGCCTCCAAGTGAAAACAAAGGAAGTCACTTGTGGAGAAAGAGGAGAAATGTGCCAATCTTAAGAAAAATCCATGTAATCACTTTGCTGATAGCACGCTTGAGCTCCTTGTTTCTCATGCTGTAGATGAAAGGGTTGAATATCGGGGGCACCACTGAGTACAGAACTGCCACCACCAGATCCAGGGACGGGGAGGAGATGGAGGGGGGCTGCAGGTAGGCAAACATGCCAGTGCTGAGAAACAGAAAGACCACAAACAGGTGAGGGAGGCACGTGGAAAAGGCTTTGTGCCGCCCCTGCTCAGAGGGCATCCTCAGCACGGCCCTAAAGATCTGCAAATAGGAGAGCACAATGGAGGCAAAACACCCCAAAAACAGAACATTACTGAATGTGAGAAGCCCAGCTTCCCTGAGGTAGGAGTTAGTGCAGGAGAGCTTGAGGATCTGGGGGATTTCACAGAAGAACTGGTCCACAGCATTGCCTTGGCAGAGGGGCAGGGAAAATGTATTGGCAGTGTGCAGCAGAGCATAGAGAACCCCACTGCCCCAGGCAGCTGCTGCCATCTGGGCACAAGCTCTGCTGCCCAGGAGGCTCCCGTAGTGCAGGGGCTTGCAGATGGCAACGTAGCGGTCATAGGCCATGATGGTGAGAAGACAATACTCTGCTGAAAACAAGAAGACAATCAGAAAAACCTGTGCAGCACATCCTGCATAGGAAATGGCCCTGGTGTCCCAGAGGGAATTGGCCATGGCTTTGTGGAGAGTGGTGGAGATGCAGCCCAGGTCGAGGAGGGCGAGGTTGAGGAGGAAGAAGTACATGGGGGTGTGGAGGCGGTGGTCGCAGGCTACGGCGGTGAGGATGAGGCCGTTGCCCAGGAGGGCAGCCAGGTAGATGCCCAGGAAGAGCGCGAAGTGCAGGAGCTGCAGCTCCCGCGTGTCTGCGAATGGCAGGAGGAGGAACTCAGTGACAGAGCTGCTGTTGGACATCTGATCCTCCTGGGAATTGGGATCTGCTGCTCTGAATAGGGAGGCCTGTCCAAGGAGGAAAGAGAATTAAAATGTTAGGGTAGACCTCTGTGAGGAAAACCTAGCCTATTTTATTATTATTATTTTTCTTTCTTTCTTTTTTTTTTTTTTGAAACCATAAAAAACTGCCTCTTCACTTCTGGGAGGACTGGTCCTCTGCTTGATGTCACAGTGGTGCTGCCTGAGGGTGGTACTGCGAGCAAGAGACTCTGCAGGAGACAGTGCTGACCTATAGCAAGAAGTAAATGGAACATGGGGAGGTCTCAAATGAACTGTGTTTGATGTAACAAGGAGTTTTGGAGTACACTTTCTCAAAATTCACCCAACTGCAGAGCAGGGCTTTGTGCACAATGCTTTGGTTTGTTACTTTATACTTGTCCCCCTACACCCGAGGAGTGCATTTAAGGCACAAATCCTTGGCACATTTACTGCCCACCAAGTGAAACCTTGGCCTCCTGGGAGGCAAAGGGACTGTCCCTCAGGGCAGAGTGAGGACAGCTGGTGTGTCCCTCCATCCTGGTCTCAGCTGCCCTGTGCGGGCACCTCTGGAGGATGGTCACACTCAGGTGTTTCCCTGAAAAGAACCTGGATGCAGCTGAGAGCACCTGAATCCAGGTTCAAAGTGCAGATCTCCAGACCCCTCACCCTTCTGATTGTACCTGAAGAGGATCTCAGCTCTCTGCTCTTCTCCACGGACACAGAGGGATCATAGCAGCTGCCCACATACAGCCATCCACCAGCATTTCTATGGCCTTAGGACTGAAGTTTCTTCTCCATGGGGATGCTAGATAACACAGGGCTGCTAGGGAAGAGCTGTGCCCTTGTGCAAGGCAGCCTGCAGCCCAGCAAAAGCCCCAGTGACATTAGGGCTGGAAGTCTATGGTGTGAGAAAAAGGAGAGTGGAGAGTGGCTCCAGGGGAGGCATCTGCAGTACAGGGATGGCAGGGAAGTGCTCAAATCTCCCCTGCCATGGAGTTCCTGGGAGCGCCTCCCTCTCACTCCCTGACCAAGGCTCTGCTGCCTGCAGCTGTCCCTGCCTGCAGCTGGGTCTCTGTCCCCACGCCTCCTGCCTGCAGGTCACAGCCCCCATCCCACCCACCAGGTGCTCAGCTCTGCCCTGCAGACACCTCCTGGCAGCAGGGCTCTGCCCAGGGGCAGCTCGCTGGGGGCACGTCCTAGAGAACAGGTCACACAGACCCTACTGACACTACATGTGTGGTGGTGGAGCTTTCTATGGGCTGAGGGGCAGGCAAGGGAATTGTTGGGGGTCCTTGTAACCCTCAATGGGAAGGCTTAGGCGTATCAGACCCTTCTGGGAAATAGCAGCCTCTATTTCTATTCCCACAGGGACAAAGAAGAGAAAACTGAAAGCAAATAGTCTGGAAAGCTGAGCCTAAAGTATCTAACCCCTGATTGTCTTCTCGCCTTAGATACATCCCAGTTGTGCTGTGGATCTGTGAGCAGGCTGCCCCAGGCAGCAGCCTCCCGACAGCAGCAGGACCCTGCCCTGCCGGGGGGGCTCCTGCCACCCACAGCTTCTCCCCGCAGCGCCCTGGGCAGCTCCCCGCGCAGGCTGAGTGCTGAGCCTGGCAGGCGGCAGAGGCCCTGCCCCGGCACACAGCCCCTGGGGCACAGCAGGGACCCTGCTCTGCACCACAGCCCTGGGCACCCCTGCCTGCACCCGCGGCTTCTCCTTCCTCCAGGAGCTGCGGCTGCATTGCCCTCCAGCCAGAGACTTACCGGGGTCAGGGCTGGCAAGTGTTCTCCCCCAGCGAGCTCTGTGCATCCTGCCACTTCTGCCTGCCTTTACCCACTCTGTCTCTGCAGGCAGTGCCCCCAGCCCTGCTGCGCTGGGCACAGGAGCTGCTCCTGGGCAGAGCTGGCTCTCTGCAGCGCTGCCCGCTTGCCAGGAGCTCCCCTTGGGCCCAGGAGCCCGGCCCAGCTCAGCAGCACAGGCCCAGCCCAAGGCCTCCCTTGCTCTGCCCCCCACCAGGCTCCCTGCCCATGGCCCTGGGGCTGCAGGGGAACCTGCTGGGAAACAGCCCGAAGGGATCCCTGGGGTTCCTCCCTCACCTGGCACACACACTTCTTGACACCAGGGTCATTTCTCCTTACAGAAAACCAATTAAGTGTAACAATCTCGTTGTCCCAGTATCAGTTAGGACATGAAGTCATGGTCAGGGACTGATCTCCTTCATCCCCACTTGAGGAAGGAAGTCAGCAGAGTCAGTGAAGGCATCTCATGCTGCTTGTTATTCCTGGGGCTGGGAGAGGTCTCAGCTCCCTCCCATGTCTGCCACAGACCCACAGGACCCGGGAGTTCAGGTGTTCACAACATAGGCAGCTTAATGCGAATTACTGAGCCACAATAGCTCCTTAGTGGAGATGGAGGACAGGCAGGAGCTGTTCAGATGCAAACATCTGGTGAAATTTGTAGCTGATCCTCTGCGAGTCAGGTGGAGGCATATGTCCTTTGGGTAACTGAAATGGCAGCAGATGCCACATGTAGGACAACTGAACCTGTCCCTACCCCTTATGTGCAGGGCAGCCTGCAGAGGCTGTCAGCAGAGCAAAAGGAGTCATGTGTCACAGGGAGAGCTAAACCTATTCTCTTCTCTTCTACATGACCCTTGGCTGTAAAGGCTGTTGTGTCACGGACATCTGCACAGGGCCTCAGCTCTCACCAGCAAGGTCTCCCTGCCCTTTGTGCCTTGAGGCAGGACTCTGCAGGGCTACAACAGGCGGTGGGTGGGGACAAAATCAGTGGTTACTTTGCAAACTACACCCTTAACAGTTCATGGGACCTTAGGGCGTGCATCCATGGGTACAGGGAGAGTGTTCTGGCCTGGAGGTACTGGTTCCTTATGATCCCAGGAAGGGATCGGACAGCAGCATTCAGATACTGTAAGGGATCATTTAACTGCTCTTAGAGCTAAGACTGTAAGGAGAGAAGACTATAGATGACCTATTGAATTTGGTGTGACTTCATTCTAGACACAGTACTCCACTGTTAGTTGCAGCTCTCCACTAGATGTTTGCACTGACCCTATGGGATTATTAAAGGGTGAACAAATTTTGCTGATCAGTCCTTGGCTCTCCAGTAATGAAGCAGCATATATATGGTAATCAGGGAGTCTCGGATAGTGCCATATTGCCACTGGTGCACCATTTGGATTTCTAATGGCAATTTGACCCTGAGCAACCCCACAACTGAAGGATCCTGTGAGGGACCGGGCAAGGTAGAAAACTGTTTAATGTGCATAAATCACCATAAATCACCTCCAGCGTGGCCAATTCCATCAGATACAGGCTGCCTCTCTCCCTGGTGGTCCATTTGCCTGGGTGGCATACAACATCTTCCTTGAAGGGATACCTTTCCTTTACACGTGACAGGAGTTGCCTCAAGAGAGTGAGGGTTTGTGCCCCCTTTCCAACTGCTTTGTCAATGCCCCCTTCCCTGGGGAGGTATCCAGCTGCTTGACTTCCCTGCCCTCTAATTCCAGGCTACTGGCCCTGTTATCCCTGTATCAGATCAGCCAGGTGACAATGTGCTGGCCTACATGATGGCTGAAATCTTTTCGCACATCAGCTCCCCAAGGAACAGTGATCAGGTGCTTACTGATGATTTTATGATATCTCACTCTTCATCCACCTGTTCCTCTGAGGGCCCTACTTGGGAGTAGCCTGCCTCATCTTCTTCTTCCTCCTTCCCTCTATGAGTAGGAGCTTCTTTCCTTGCTAAACAAGCTGATTTTGTTTTTTTCTCACGTATATGTATGACTGATACAGGCACAGTTTGGTTCTGTGGCTCAGTCACAGGGATTGGAGTTGTGTAGATTGCAACTCAGTAAGCGAAGGCCAAGCCCCAGCACTTTGCAGTTATTTCTGTCTCTTTGGAATTGCCAGGGTGATGACACTCCTTTTTCAAGCATTCAGTGATTATTTTTTTTAGGATTCTGCACTTGTTCATGGGTGAAGTAAGAAAGCATTGCAGGTGCCTACAATTCTAGGTGCCTGCCCATATCCTCCAACATTCCCTGCCACTCACAATTATCCTGCCTCAAGGCACATCCCTGTGTGGCATTCTAGAAATAGGTTACCCTAACCTTAAACAAAACCTGAAACACATTCAGGAGAGATAAGAATAAGAAGAAGTTGGTTTGAACATCCCAAGGATATTGAAAGTTTTGAAGAGCTATTGTAACTAGCCTGGAGGAGAAAGGGGGAGGTGAAGGAGAAAGGGAAAGGGAAGAAGGGGGAGAAGAAGTGTCCCCCCTCATCCATCCCATAGATTGGCTCCCCGAGGAGAAAAGGTAACAACTGTTAATTATGAATAGTTTCTGGGAGATGGTTCCTCAAGTATGGAGGTGACAGCAATGCTGAGTACAACTACCAGATTAGTCTCATGACCAGCAATTTTATCACAACATAAGGCAGTGTTAGGCTGTAGAGTAAACTAATAACCATAAACCAGCCCCCAAAAAGGATAAACAGCACAACAGGGAACACGCACAGTATGTAATGTGCTATCCAACACAATTCTGAGGGCAAACAGAGCTACTACATCGAGATAAAAACAAAATAAACATTGTGGCCAGCAACCATGAAGGTGTTAGAATGCTTATAACAGGTTTATTTTAACATGATCCAGTCATAGTTGTCATTATCTCAATCCTTTGGTCCCCACGCAGGATCCATTTGGGAAGGACAGCATTCCATGGGAGGGACGCAGGGGCAGAGATTGACCGTCAAGGAGTGGTGGAGACAAGTGCCATGGACTGACTGCAATCCCCCTTTCCCTGTTCCACTCAGGGGAAGGAGATAGAAGAGTGTGGATAGGGGGAATGGTGTTTTTAGTTTGCTTGTAATTCCTCACAGTTGTAGTCCACCAGTGATAGGCAATAAATTATATTAGTCTGCCTATGCTAAATCTGTCTTGCCCCGATGATAACTGGTGCCCATGAGGATGTTCGGTGGGTGACCTCCTATTCTACCTGAACCCTTGATCTCTTTTCATCATATTTCTCCCCCTTTTCCTTGTAGGTGTGGAAGTGAAAGAGCAGTTGCTGTGGAGTTCACCTGCATAGCCGGGTAAAACTACCATAGCAGAGATATAGGAAGGGTTCAGCACCAGGATTGTGGACATTCAGGGATGGCATCTCAGCATCCAGGACATGCTCTGCCAGCCTGGCGGAACAGGAGGGAAGGAACAGAGGTTCCCCTGAAGGAGAGCAGTACAAGGGGAAGGCTTGATTTCCAACTCAGGCATGGCTGGAACATTCCTGAGAGGCCTGTGGGAGCTGCAGGCCACACCAGTCTCTGGGACACCAGAGGTCTTTCCTCCCAGAGACAGATTCCAAAGAGGCACCAGCTCCCAGGAAAACCTGGCCCTGGATTGTCCCCCATCACGACGAGGTTGAGCCATGCCTAGTGGATCCCTGGGGCTCAGGGCAGCCCTAGCATCAGGACCAAGGAGTCGTGGTTGCTGCAACGTCCCCTGAGCCCATTGGAATCCTCAGGCAGGGCTCTTGAAGCAGACACTTGTCCTGCCCAGCTCCCCAAAACAGCCCAGGGCTTGCAGCTTGGGACAGCTGACAGCCCTGGGACACCCCTTGGGAAGGGGCTCCTGACACCCTCACCTTTGGAGGAGAGCTGCAGGAGCACTGGAAACAGGGAAGTCAGGTTGGAGGTGATGGTCACCCTCCAGCAGCCATCCATCTCGCTTGCTGCTGGCCCTCAGCTCAGGACAAGGGATGCCCGCCCTGGCTCCTCAACCACAGCTCCTCTGCAAGGTGCCCCTGCTCCTCTGCCCGTCAGCGAGGGTCGCCCAGTGCAACCTTGCTGCCTGCTGAGCCCACTCCTGGCCACAGAAGGACAGCGGTGGGGAGCACCCAAGCAGTGCCCAGCAGGGACCAGGCCTTGCAGGGAAGTGCCGGCACTGCCACTGCTCCAGTGAAGATATCCTGGTGATGCAGTGCATCCCCCTGTGACATCAGCACGTGTCATTTGGAGGCCTGGGAGGTCAGCAGCATGGAGATGGCACAGCTTGGGAGAGTGACGAGAGATTTCCCTTCTTGTCCTGAGAAACAGTCACCTCCCTTCTGCCCAGTTCTTTTCCACAGGATCCTGACAAATCCACCAGGAACATCTTGAAATGGTGACAAAGGCCACGGAATAAAGGATGTGGAGCGCTGGAAAAGTCACCCCTGTGTTCCTGCACCAACACGCCTGTGCTCTTGGGAGCCCTTCCAGGAAGGTGGGTTTTGAGGCTTGTCCTGGGCCTGGGCTTTTTTCAAAAGATGGGAGCGAAGGCAGCTCGGTATGCGAAGACAGCCCCTCGGTATGCCTGAACTCCTCTTCAATGCATGTCGCTCACTTGGAGAAGTAGGATGTGTTATATGGAGGGAATTGCAGCACATGCCAGTGCCTTCCTTCCCGGACATCTCACGGGGCTCTGAGATTTGAGAAGGCCTCAGCAACATCCCCCAGTCTGCCATGCAGGAGGCAGAAGTAGTACACGAGGGAATGGCAAACATACTCTCAGCACCTCATGGCAAGGGAAAGGGGTAGGGCAGTGCAGCAGACGAAGGGGAGAGTAGGGAGAACAGCTTGGGACAGATGCAGTGCACTCCTTAAGGCTGACGCAGCTTCCTTACGGTGGGGATTCAGCTCCTCCTGCCTGTGCCCCACGCTGAGGGCATTGGGGCACATCTGGGCTGCAGCACCTCAGCTGTGGCACAAGGGCCAAACTCAGCCTTGTCCCAGACCTTGTGCCCAAGCATGGGCATGCAGAGGCTTTCCTTCACAGCAGAGACCTGCTGCCGTGGATGGCAGATGGCCATGGGAGGATGAAATGAGGGGCCCGAAGCAGAGCACGCCCTGGTGTTCCTGAGTCCAGAAGGAAACAGGCCTGGGCTGTGCTGCCCTGACAGCAGAGGGCCTTTTGTGGTGTTGGTGCAGCCCTGAGGGCCAGTGCTGGAGCTGGGGCTGATCTCCGGGCAGGAGAAGGGGCTGCTGCCAAAGTCCTTGGCTATGGGCGTCCTGTGATCCAGGGACACAGAAAAAATCACTGGGCTGTGTCTTGACTGAGTAAAGGATGGGGGTAAGAAGCAGCAGCAGTGTTTGCAAACACAAGTGGAAACCCTGGTGTGATGTGCCTCATGTCCATGCACTGCCTGCCTCTACTGGATAGAGGAGGGCCAGACCTTGGCTTGCTGCAGCCCTGGGAAGCGGCCACTTGCTCATAAGCACCAGATCTGTCGGAGATGCCATCGGGGTGCCCGTTAAGTACCAGCTATGAATGGCCAGAGCTGTCCTGTGGGTCCTGTGCTGCCCGTGTCAGCTGCATGCTCCAGCGGTGCTGGGCAGCGTTGGCATCTCAGGTAGCACTGCAGGCCTGGAATTGGCTATTACATGGAGCAGCTGCCCTGAACGAGGTTAGGCAATGTAGGGATGTCCGTGAGACAAGTGCCGTTACAGTCACTGGAGATGGAGGGAAAACCAGATGGAGAAGAGGGAGAGAGAGACTCAGGTCTCCCTGTGGCACAGTTCTCCATTGGGTCAGGTGGATACCTCTACAGGCTGCCCTGAGCCTACTGAGGAGGGACAGGTTTAGTTGTCCTAAATGTGTGCATTTGCTGTCACTTCAGCTGGCCAAAGGCATTCCCCACCAGCCTCCAAGGGGATGCCCCCAGGTGCTGCCCTGTCCCTCAGGGTTCCTCCATGAGAGCTTGCAGATACCTGCACGTCCCTCTGCCCCCTGACATGTCACCAGGTGTTTGCAGCTCCCTGATTGCCTCCATCTCCATTAATGATGTTGGAGCTGAGAAAAGGAGCTCACCTTCAGGTGCCCATGTGGTGTACATTAACGGGAGGGCAGAGGAATCCCAGGTCCTGTGGGTCTGGGGCAGGCACGGGTATGAGCTGAGCCCCGTTCTAGTCCCAGGACTAAAACCCTGAATGAGATGCCTTAACTGACTCTGCTGAATCCCTTCCCTGAACAGGGGATAAAGAAGATGATTCCCTGACTTTGTCTGGATGCCCAAACTGATAGTGGGACAAGAAGATGTGATTGTTACACTTAATTGGTTTTCTGTTAGGAGAAATGAGCATGCTGTCGAGAAGTGTGTGCCCAGGGGAGGGAGGGAAGCCCAGGGATTCCTTCAGGCTGTTTCCCAGCAAGTTCCCCTGCAGACTCAGGGCCATGGGCAGGGAGCCTGGTGGGGGGCAGAGCAAGGGAGGCCTTGGGCTGGGCCTGTGCTGCTGAGCTGGGCCGGGCTCCTGGGCCCAAGGGGAGCTCCTGGCAAGCGGGCAGCGCTGCAGAGAGCCAGCTCTGCCCAGGAGCAGCTCCTGTGCCCAGCGCAGCAGGGCTGGGGGCACTGCCTGCAGAGACAGAGTGGGTAAAGGCAGGCAGAAGTGGCAGGATGCACAGAGCTCGCTGGGGGAGAACACTTGCCAGCCCTGACCCCGGTAAGTCTCTGGCTGGAGGGCAATGCAGCCGCAGCTCCTGGAGGAAGGAGAAGCCGCGGGTGCAGGCAGGGGTGCCCAGGGCTGTGGTGCAGAGCAGGGTCCCTGCTGTGCCCCAGGGGCTGTGTGCCGGGGCAGGGCCTCTGCCGCCTGCCAGGCTCAGCACTCAGCCTGCGCGGGGAGCTGCCCAGGGCGCTGCGGGGAGAAGCTGCGGGTGGAAGGAGCCCCCCTGGCAGGGCAGGGTCCTGGTGCTGGCAGGAGGCTGCTGCCTGGGGCAGCCTGCTCTCAGCTCCAAAGCACAACTGGGATGTATCTAAGGTGAGAAGACAATCAGGGGTTAGATACTTTAGGCTCAGCTTTCCAGACTATTTGCTTTCATTTTTTTCTTTTTTGTCTCTGTGAGAATAGAAATAGAGGCTGCTATTTCCCAGAAGAGTCTGATACGCCTAAGCCTTCCCATTGAGGGTTACAAGGACCCCCAACAATTCCCTTGCCTGCCCCTTCGCCCAGAAAAAGCTCCACCCACTACGTGCAGTGTCAGCAGGGTCTGTGTGACCTGGTCTCTAGGACGTGCCCCCAGCGAGCTGCCCCTGGGCAGAGCCCTGCTGCCAGGAGGTGCCTGCAGGGCAGAGCTGAGCACCCAGCGGGTGGGATGGGGGCTGTGACCTGCAGGCAGGAGGCGTGGGGACAGAGACCCAGCTGCAGGCAGGGACAGCTGCAGGCAGCAGAGCCTTGGTCAGGGAGTGAGAGGGAGCTGCTCCCAGAAACTCCATGGCAGAGGGGATTCAGGCACCTCCCTGCCATCCCTGCACTGGAGACGCCTTCCCCTGAGCAGCTGCATGGTCTGCTCTCCCATCCAGTAAAGCCCCTACCCCCACAACCATGGAGTCTTTCAACGTTATTCACTTGGCTGTCCAATCTTCAGGACAAGAGGTCACCCCAAATGCCCAGCTCTCACTCTCATTCTTGGCTTCTTCAGCAGAAGCAATGGGGCATTTCTTTGTGTTTCCCCTCCCATCCATCCTGCCCTTACTATTCTCCTCAGACTCTGGGCAGTGGGATTAAAGCCAGATCTCAAACAGCAGAGTACTGAGTCCTGCTCTGGAGGTGTATCCCTGGGAACAAAGTGCCCAAGTTGTTCTAGGCAATATGGCTCTGGGCACTGTGGTGCGTAGGGCTGGGAGATGAGCTGGCTCTATTCAGGTCACTCTGGTTTAAGGACATCCAGCGGTGTCCCTGGGGTTATCCTGCTGGAGGATGTTGAACAGCCACTCTGCGTTACAGGTGCACAGCATCTGAACCAAACTATGAGTTTCAGAATGGGTCACCAGCTTTCCCAGGTACCCACTGCTGCAAAACAGGGCTGAGTCCTAGAGAACTCATGGGCAGAGGCTGCTGCTCCAAACAGCACTCAGCCAACACGAAGCAGAGCTCCAGCCAGAGAAGAGAATGAAACTGCTGCTGAGAATGCGTTTGTGTAGGTGAGTGAGAAAGGAAGAGTGTTGCTGAAAGTACAGAGCTCTGCTCAGAGAAGTCTGCCCTAAGTTCTCTGTGTCCTTATGTCTTTGGACAGGCTCCGAGGCCAAGAGTCAGCACATGTCCAACAGCAGCTCCATCACCGAGTTCCTCCTCCTGCCATTCGCAGACACGCGGGAGCTGCAGCTCCTGCACTTCGCGCTCTTCCTGGCCATCTACCTGGCTGCCCTCCTGGGCAACGGCCTCATCCTCACCGCCGTAGCCTGCGACCACCGCCTCCACACCCCCATGTACTTCTTCCTCCTCAACCTCGCCCTCCTCGATGTGGGCTGCATCTCCACCACTCTCCCCAAAGCCATGGCCAATTCCCTCTGGGACACCAGGGCCATTTCCTATGCAGGATGTGCTGCACAGGTCTTTTTGTTCCTCTTCTTCATATCAGCAGAATTTTATGTTCTCACCGTCATGTCCTACGACCGCTACGTTGCCATCTGCAAGCCGCTGCACTATGGGACCCTCCTGGGCAGCAGAGCTTGTGCCCAGATGGCAGCAGCTGCCTGGGGCAGTGGGGTTCTCTATGCTCTGCTGCTCACTGCCAATACATTTTCCCTGCCCCTCTGCCAAGGCAATTCTGTGGACCAGTTCTTTTGTGAAATCCCCCAGATCCTGCAGATATCCTGTGCACACTCCTACCTGAAGAGTTTTTGGGTAGTTGTGACTGGTATCTGTTTAGCATCTGGCTGTTTTGTTTTCATTGTTTTTTCCTATGTGCAGATTTTCAGGGCTGTGCTGAGGATGCCCTCTCAGCAGGGCCGGCACAAAGACTTCTCCACCTGCCTCCCCCACCTCTTTGTAGTCTCCCTGTTTATCAGCACTGGCTTTTTTGCTTACCTGAAGCCCCCCTCCATCTCCTCCCCATCCCTGAACCTGGTGGTGGCACTTCTGTACTCGGTGATACCTCCAACATCGAACCCCCTCATCTACAGCATGAGGAACCAGGAGCTCAAGTGGGCTATTAGGAAAGTGATTTCATGGACGTTTCTGAATAGTGAGAAATTTCCCCTCTTTTTCCAGAAATGACTTAACTTGGTACCTCCCCTCAGGCCTGGTCCTTCTTTCATTATCATTATTGTTATTCTTATCTTTGGTATCATTTGCATTTATTATGCTCTTAGAGTAATATTTCTTTTTCATCTTACTTCTGCTGAGGATCGACACTGCTCTATTTGCTCTTGAGGCTCTGTAAATATGTGTCTAACAGAAAGTCAGAGCTGACTCTTCCATAGCATCTGCAAAACAAAACGGGATCTCCACAGTGCACAGTCTGAAGCCTTGGCTCTTTTTTCAAGGTTGTTGCCAAGCTTTCCCGAAGCTTGTGCCGCTTTCCATCACCTATCAGACTCTTTCCATCATCTGTCAGTGGTCATGGTCATCCAGAGAGGTCCCAGATGACTGGCGACTTGCTAATGTGAAGCCCATCTACAAGAAGGTTTGTAAGGAGGACCCGGGGAATTACAGGTCTGTCGGCCTCACCTCAATGCCAGGAAAGGTGATGGAACAGATCATCTTGAATGCAGTCACACAACGTATGTGGGACAACCTGGGGATGAGGCCCAGTCAGCATGGGTTCATGAAAGGCAAGTCCTGCCTGACCAACCTCATCTCCTTCTATGTCTGGGTGACTTGCATGGTGGATGAGGGAAATCACGTTGATGCAGTCCACCTAGACTTCAGCAAGGCCTTTGACACGGTCTCCCATAGTATTCTCCTGGAGAAGTTGGCAGCCCATGGCTTGGACAGGTACACTCTTTGCTGGGTTAAAACTGGCCGGACTGCCGGGCCCACAGAGTAGTGGTGAACGGAGTGAAATCCAGCTGGTGACCGGTCACTAGTGGTGTTCCCCAGAGGTTGGTGTTGGGGCCCATGCTCTTTAACAGCGTTATTGATGATTTGGATGAGGGAATTGAGTGCACCCTTAGTAAGTCTGCAGATGACAACAAGTTGGGGGGAAGTGTCGAGTTGCTGGAGGATAGGAAGGCCCTGTAGAGGAACATGGACATGTTGGATTGATGGGCAGAGGCCAATGGGATGAGGTTCACCACGGCTAAGTGCCACGCCCTGCCCTGTGGCCACAACAACCCCATGCAGTGCTACAGGCTTGGGGCAGACTGGCTGGAAAGCTGTGCAGAGGAAAAGGTTGGATGTAGTGCTTAGGGACATGGTTTAGTGAGTGATGTTGGTGGTAGGGGGATGGTTGGACCAGATGATCTTGGAGGTCTTTTCCAACCTTAATAATTCTATGATTCTACACTTCTTACGATACAGAGCCACAAGTCCACGGTTTCCTGTTGCTTCACCAGGCCTAGGAAGTGGCTGAGGAAGAACTGGTGCCCTATATTCTCCAGCCCTTATTGCAACCATCTTTCTTGCTGGGTGCTATCGAAAGCAATGCCTGTGCCCTGTGTCAGGGCTTTGACTGATGGAAACAGGGCCCAGCAGCCATAGCAGTTTGCTGCTGTTCCTCTGGCTGTGTCTAGCACATGGCCATGAGACAGTCTCCCCCAGTCTGTGTGCTGAACCTGAGCCCAAAAGTCCTCAGCAAGTCCTCAGCTTGGGTCCTCCCCAAGGACTGGAGTGCAGTTGTGACTACAGGAAGGAGGATCCCTCTCCTTGGGCCTGTTCATGGCTGGATGCCTTTGCATTCTCCACAGGAAAAGGGAGCATATTGATAACATGCTAACACCCCTTTCACCATCTCTGTGTCTGTGGGAGCGTCAGAAAATGTCCCTCAGTCCTAAGATCCAGCAAAGCCCAGCTTCTTCTTTCGTCAGGAACCTTCAGAAATTCTCTCAAAATTTCCAACACTCTTGTGCACACAGAAAAAAACACACACGTGCATGCACAAACATACACTCTCATACACGCAAAGATGTGCACACAGGGCATGTACACAGCCGACCACACACAGAGCAACTCCAACAGGGAACAGCACCTTCACAGCCACCACACCACCAGCAGCACACACAGAGCCATGAGCAACACACCTGGCCCCATCCCATTCCCCACCTCAGCCTGATCTGCTCTGAAGGTCACCAGTGCTCCACGCATCCCCAGCAGCAATTACCCATGGGTGCAGACGCACACATGGCTATGTGGTTCCATAATTGTATGATTCACCCCTAACACACCCAGGAGTGAGCACACTCACACAACAAATAGCCAGCAACAGAGTTGAATAAGAAGGCAGGACAGTGATCAGGAACAGGGCCTGAGCAGACCAGCCCTGACCAGCCCCATATCCACATGCAGCTGGCCCCTTGCACCCCTCTCCCCTCCTCTTCCACAGGATTCTTCCTCCTCGAGACACTTTAATCCCTTCCTTTCTTACATGCAGTGCCCTGCTCAATTACCAGTGCTCACCAATCACATTTTCCCCCACTGATCCCTAGTTTGCTATACCTGTACCCGCATTTGGCAATTCAGATACCATTGCCTACATCATCTGGGCCTCTAACAGGCAGGAGAGGTCGACATGTCAAAGATTTGCTCTGTGGCAGGAGTGAGGGGTGGCATGAACAGTCCTGAGCAGGGAGTGTTTTATGGTAACTGTGCTCAAGGCAGGACAGAAAATCGTCATTTTATGGCTGTAGGCCTGAGTATTGCCTCCATTTTTTTTAACCATTACAAACATTTCACTTCAATCAGCACACTTCAATCAACTGAAATGACTGAACACTTCTAATACAATGTTTGAATTGCCCCATGACATTTTTTTTTCTTGTATGTCTATTACAGCAAAAGAAAAAGATACCAATCTTCCCCTGTACTTGCATTGCCAGAACTCTGTCTCTTATGCACCGCACTTCATCTCCCCAGTCTTTCAGGTATTTCCACCTGGCTTTATGAAACAGACCATGTTGGAAGTCACTTCTCCAGCAGACTCGCTGGACATGTGCAGTTTCCATTCGTCTCCAGATTCCCCTCCCCTCACCCTTTGATCATTCAGATACCTCTCACCTACACAGTTGGTTCTCAGAACTTGAGGGATCTCAAGCTTGCCCATATTTCAGTTTTCGATCTCATCATCCCTACAGCCAACTCTGTAATTGCATTTCTATTCATCATTTCCTACCCATGTCAAACATTTATGTATAGTCATCCCTTGTGGAAGTTGCACCTCATTGGAGGCAACTTGGATTTGGCTCACAGTTGGGGACTGTGGGGTTTGCTTCTTTGTTGTAACATGTTAATAACAACGACATCAAAAACTGTGCCTGTGAGCAGCCAGTTGTCTGAGGAAAAGAGGTGGGACTTGGTGCAAAGAAGCTATAACAACTGTGGACTTAACAGCTATAACAGCTCTGGACTATAACAGCTATAACAGCTATAACAGCTACAACAGCTGTGAACTTAAGTGGAGAAGTTTGGTGTAAGGCAAAGTGATGCAAGTCCCAGGTGCCTGATGAGAGAAGTGCTGGGGATGTAGAGGTGAGCAGCAAGGTTGTCCATACAGTCTAGGACTTCAAGGGACTGCTTTTCCACTTATACAGACCTCCTTAGGAGGCACATTGGATCCATGACAACTAGAGAGTGAGGCTATCAGTTCTTCTGAAAACTCTAAACTAATGGAAACTAATCTCAAATAAGGAAAATGCTTTTAGTGAAGTAGTCATTGAAAACTTCCTCTTTAAACTGCATTCTTGAAACCTCACTAATTAATTGTACAAGTCTGGGAGACTGGATGAAAATGACTGAATTGTAATGAGCCCCATGGTGCATTTGGAGCTGAGACCATAAACTTCAGGTAGTGATAAGAGAATGATGTAACTGCAGGAGAAGTTAAAGTCAGAAGGAAACCTTGAAGTGTCTAGGAGTATTAATGGGCCCCAGTGAGGATCATTACTGACAAAGCCTCCCCATGGACTTGTTAGAGCAGACAATGGGAGGGCATGATTGCAGGTAGGCAAAGGCACTGGGCAGGAGCCTCTGATGCTGAGTAAAGGCCTTGGTTTGTTTGGTGAAGCACAAAGGCCAAGCCCGGGCCCCCAGCGCCTGGGAAGGGAGGTTCTGTCGCTCACCCATGGCTCAGGGCTCTCCGTGGGGCAGTGGGATATGGGGTGTGTGATGCTGTGTGAAGGACAATGTTATAACACCTCCTGGCCTCCCCACTGGGTTGCAAGGAGGCAACAAGGCCCCAGTGTCATGAGCACAGCATGTCTCCTCATGAGCCTGAGTAGCAGAGACAACTGCCATCGGCAGGGGGACAAAGACCTTGGATATGCTGGGGCCTTCCAGCCTTGCCAGTGCTCTTGGTCTTCTCCACCACAGGCTGTCCTGCCCTGTCCTATCCCTTCCCCCTTTTCCCTGAAAGCTATAGGCACCCACCTTGCTTCTCCACCTTGCTCTCATCCAGGCGTTTCCTTACTTTTACTGATGTCTCCCCACCCTCCATGGCAGTTGCTTGAAACACAATGGCATGGGCTGACCACAGACTCCTTCTGGGTGACCTCTGACACCACAGCACTACCCTTTCAGTGACATTTCCTCCTCCTCATGCCCAGTCTTAAACTTCCAAGAAGCACATTGCAGCAGCTTTTACTCTCTCCTGCTGTTTCCCACCAGCAGAGAAAGCTCCATCATCCACAAACCGCTTTTTTAGCAGATGTCCCAAGCCATCAGCCTTCTGGAGCCCTATGGCCTGACGAGACAGGAGAAACCTCACCATGGTCTTCCAAGCCATATACCTGCTGCTGGCCTTCCAGCTTCTCAGGTAGACGTGACCAAGTTGTGTGCCTGTTGTGTGACTTTAAGTTTCTGAGGTACAACAGACCACATAAGAACACATTCACCCAGCACCCACTTGTGGGCCAGGACATGAGGACACAAAAATAAGCTTTTTAAATGAAATTTATCAATCAAATTTTCTAACACTTTTTTAAATATGGAAACATTCTTCACAGGATCTACTGTGTTCATAGTAAGACACGATGTATCTGTACCTCTGCCTCTCTCTCTTTTCTTCTTCTTCTCCCTATTATGTCCTCAGAGAGCTCTCCAATGGAAAGAGTCATTGAATCGCAAAATAACTCAGGTTGGAAGAGACCCCTGAATGGCATCCTCTTCACCTGTCCTGCTCAAGGCAGACTAAACTAGATGCGGTTGGTCAAGGGCTCCTCTGAGCTTGGCACCATCCAGAAAGGATTTGAAAGTGTGCTCCATCCTGTAATTCAGAGAGTTAATAACGACATTCAGCAGTGTTGGCTCAAGTACTGATCACTGAGGGATGGTGCTAGGAACTGCCTGACAGGAGAACTTTCCACCACAGATGACAACTGGGCCTGAGTGTCCAGCCAAATTCCCACCCACAGCCTCATCCATTTGTTAAGTCCACATAGCACCAATCAGGCTGTAAGTAGTCTCCAGGAGACAATGTCAACAGCTTTGCTAAAGTGCAGGTAGACAGCGTCCCTTTCTTTTCCCTCACCTATGGGTTCAGCAATCCCATTTTTGTCCTTGAAGTGCCCGGAGGTAGCTGTGGAAAAACTTGCCCCATCACCTTCCCCGGGATGGAGGTGAGGCTGACCAGCCTTAATTCTTCTCACCCTCTTTTTTCCTCTTCTGGAAGGCAGGTCTGATGTCATCCCAAGTCTCCAGAAAGCTCTCTGGTCCCCCTGGTACATTTGCTGACACAGTCCAGGAAGGCAGGGGCAGGTGATGCAGGAGACAGGCAAGAACACACAAGTCCTACCCTTGTACACCCAAAGGCAGGGCATTGCAGTGGTTGTGGTGTCCCTCTGGCTCCTGCTGCCTCTCCCACAGGCTGGGAGGCACCTGAGCCCTGTGGTGCATTGCCCTGCTCTGCACTTGTCTGAGATACCCCATGGCATGAGGAATGGACACAGGGAGAGGGCATTTGTGCTCACTCATGTTCGCCTCACATGCACATGCACACAATGTGCACACTGAAGCCTCATCTGTACAGGGCACACATATGGACTTCTGACTTATCCATTAAGTGTCCCATTAAGTGTGGGGGCATAAACCACCTCTCTGAGCTGCATTGAGAGCCAGAAAAAGTCACCCAAGAAGTAACCAGGACAATACTCACCCCTTATTCTGTACCGTTTATACCATGACAGGTTCCAGACTTTCCAATATGTCTTCATTAATCAGCCCCCTGCAATTAGAACACGGATATCATTCCCTTAGTCTATGGGCCACCTCCCAGAAATGGCCATATTAATCAAATATTCAGTGAATCCGTTTAGTTCATGAAATGGTTTCTATCTGTTGTTGTGGCCTCACAGGACAGGAGAAGGCAGTTTGGCCCACACTGGCCAAAGGGATATCCCATGCCACATGATGTAATGCCTAGCAAGAATGCTGGGGGAATTGACCAGGAGTGTCTGGGCATTGGTCAGCAGAGGTCAGCAATAGCATTCTGCATCACTTTTTTTTTTTTCCCTTTGTTACAAAACACTTGTTTGTTACACCAACAAGTACCTGCGCTTTTACCATTTTCAGTCCTCTGCCCTATTGCGCTGGTGCAGGGGATTTGAGCCAATAGCTGTGTGGTGCTTATCTGCCTGCTGGGTTAAACCACATCACAGACCAGGCTGCAGAATCTGACCCTGCAATGAACTCCTCCCCTCACCCCTGCTCCAGCCTGGGCTCATCCACTGTCCACACTCCCTTAGGTGTGTACCTGTTCCAACACATCCTTATCCACGAGCCACAGTCCCTTCAAAGCTCTACCTACTGTGTCGTGGACTTACCAACAGCCATAGACGGTTGCAGGTGTGCCTTCAGAGGTGTGGACTTATCCACGTGCCACACTCTCTTCAGAGGTGTACCTGCTCTAGTGTGGCCTTTTCCATTCCAGAAGGATTATGTCGAGTTCAGGGCGGCAATGTAGAGATTCAGTCCAATGACAATTCAAGCAACTGTGGGTCTGGGACACACTGGCTGATAGAGTTCCAATAGGGTGAGGCTTTGGAAGAAGCCTGATGTGTTGTGGGGAAACCACAGGTATTGGGAAATCCTCAGGAAAACACAGGTTTGTGTTTGAAGCCAAAGCTAGTAAGGATGGAGAGAAATTAGGAGAGCTTTGGCAATCATGGGGTCAGAGTGAGGTGGGAATGTGAGTGCGTGGTAAAAGTGTGCAGGGATGCAAACACAGATACAGGAAAATGTAGGACAGGATGTGGAGGGGCATGGGAGAGGGCCATTGGGGGGCAACCTATTCCAGTGCTCTGTCACCCTTACAGTAAAGAAATGTTTTCTCATATTCAGCCGGAACTTCCTGTGTGTCAGTTTGTGCCTCTTGCCTCTTGTCGTGCTGCTGGGCTCCGCTGAAAAGAGTCCAGCCCCAAACTCTTGACACCATTCCCTCAGATGATTGTACACATTGGTTAAGATTCCCTCTCAGTCTTCTCTTTTCCAGGCTAAAGAGTTCCCTCAGCCTTTCCTCGTATGTCAGGTGCTCCAATTCCTCTAATCATCTTCATAGACCTCCTCTGGACTTCCATGTCCCTCTTGTACTGGGGAGCCCAGAAATGGACACACTATTCCAGGCGTGGCCTCACGAGGACTGAGTAATAATTGGTGCCCGTAACAATGCATGGAGGATGATCTCATGTTCTTATCTCAACCCTTGGTCTCTTTTGTCGTATTTCCTCCCCCTTTTCCTTGTATGTAGGGATATGAAAGAGAGGTTGTGGTGGAGTTCAGATGCATAGCAGGATAAAACCACCCCAGTAGGGACATGGAAAGGGTTCAGCACCAGGACTGTGGCCATCCAGGGATGGCATCTGAGCATCCAGGACATGCTCTGCCAGCCTGGTGGCACAGGAGGGAATGAAAAGATGTTCCCCTGAAGGAGAGAAGTAGAAGGGGAAGGCTTGATTTCCCAACTCAGGCATTTCTGGCACATTCCTGAGAGGCCTGTGGGAGCTGCAGGTCACACCAGGCTCTGGGACACTGGACACCTTTCCTCCCAGAAACAGATCCCAAAGAGGCAGCAGCTCCCAGGGAAACCTGGCCCTGGATTGTCCCCATCACGAGGAGGCTGAGCCATGCCCAGAGGAGCACTAGGGTTCAGGACAGCCCTAGCATCAAGACCCAGGAATCCTGACTGCCACATTGTCCCGAGTCCAGAGGGACACTCAGGCACGGCTCTTGCATCAGCCACCAGCCATGTTCAGCTTCGCCCCAAAGCCCAGGAGCTGCAGCTTTGGACAGCTGACAGCTCCTGTTCCAGCCCTTGGGAAGGGGCTCCTGACACCCTCACCTTTGGAGGAGAGCTGCAGGAGCACTGGGAACATGGAAGTCAGTTCGGAGGTGATGGTCACCCTCCAGCAGCCGTCCATCTCGCTTGCTGCTGGCCCTCAGCTCACGACAACGGATGGCTGCCCTGGCTCCTCAACCACAACTCCTCTGCAAGGTGCCCCTGCTCCTCCGCCCGTCAGCGAGGGTCGCCCAGTGCAACCTTGCTGCCTGCTGCCCCCACTCCTGGCCACAGAAGGACAGCGGTGGGGAGCACCCAAGCAGTGCCCAGCAGGGACCAGGCCTTGCAGGGAAGTGCCAGCACTGGCGCTGCTCCAGTGAAGATATCCTGGTGATGCAGTGCATCCACTGTGACATCAGCACGTGTCTTTTGGAGGCCTGGGAGGTCAGCAGCATGGAGATGGCACAGCTCAGGAGAGAGACGAGAGATTTCCCTTTTCTGTCATGAGAAACAGTTGCATCCCTTCTGCCCAGTTCTTTTCCACAGGATCCTGACAAATCCACCAGGAACATCTCCAAATGGTGACAAAGGCCATTGAACATAGGAAGTGGAGTGCTGGAGGAATCACCACTGTGTTCCTGCACCAATATGCCTCTTGTTTGGAGCCCTTCCAGGAAGGTGGGGTTTTCACCTTCTCCTTGGCCTGGGCTTTTTTCAAAAGATGGGAGCGAAGGCACCTGGGATTCAGCAGCCCCTCACTGTGCCTGAACTCCTCTTCTGCATGAATCTGGGCTCTCTCTTACAACCGACCAAGTCTCTCATTTCAGGAGACCTGTGGCATGCTGAAGGCAGGACTACCGTCCCTGACTGTACTGCACAGAGATCCACGTGGTCCTGTGTCAGCTGGACTATGCTGCAAGCGAACCCTGCTGGATCATGTGGAGCTGATCATGGTGTCCCGGCCATTAGCTGCCATGTCTGCAACCAGAGCCCCAGAAGAGGAGATGCACATCTCTGCGGACACGCTCCCCTTTCCTCTTGCATGACAGAGGGGATGCCAGTGACTGCCCAGCAGTGCCCATCCCTGGGGGCTGTGCACAGCTGGGTGAGGCTCTCGGGGGGGGGGTTTCTCTGCCTCTTTGTCTTCCTCAGAGTGAGCACCGTGATATTTCCCCACATTTCTCCACCCATTCATGCTGCTCCTGCTATTGTGTTTAGGCTCTCTAGGGATGGGGGTTTCAGGTGCAGTTCCAAAAATGACCCTGAACATCCTGCCACAGATGTGTTGGCACAGCAATGAGGTGTTCCATCGCCCATCTGACTTGTGGGGCCACAGGCAATGCAGTGCAAGGGGGTGGGTAACATGCCAACTGTCCCTGCACAAGACCTAGAGTGCCTTTCTCCTGGGATCATAATGAACCAGCACCTCCTGGTCACAACCAAGAATTCTTCAATGTAGGCCCTACTGTCCCATGGACTATAAGGATGTAGTTTGCAAAGTACCAGAGATTTTATCACCACCCAGCACCTCTTGTACCCAGGCAGAGTCCTGTGTCAGGGCATAAAAGGCAGGCAGACCTTGCTGGTGTTAGGTGAAGCCATGTGGACATGTCCATGACATAACAAACTAATTCTCAGAGAAGATGTGATTGTTATACATAATTCTTTTTCTACAAGGAGAAATGAGCCTGCTGTCAAGAAGTGTGTGTGCCCAGGGGAGGGAGGGAACCCCAGGGATTCCTTCAGGCTGTTTCCCAGCAGGTTCCCCTGCAGCCCCAGGGCCATGGGCAGGGAGCCTGGTGGGGGGCAGAGCAAGGGAGGCCTTGGGCTGGGCCTGTGCTGCTGAGCTGGGCCGGGCTCCTGGGCCCAAGGGGAGCTCCTGGCAAGCGGGCAGCGCTGCAGAGAGCCAGCTCTGCCCAGGAGCAGCTCCTCTGCCCAGCGCAGCAGGGCTGGGGGCACTGCCTGCAGCTGGCACAGGGAGGGGAAAGAAGGGAGAGATGTTTAAGGCTGTGTGGAGGGTTAGAAAGCTGAGAGTACACTGGAGAAGCAATGCTTGCAACCCTTAACATGGTAAGTCTAAGTGAACTGCAATGCACTCGAGTATCCTGGAGGTGTCCTACACCTGGATTGTCCCAGAGCAGATCAGGCTGGAGACACTGTGCGTTTTTTTCTTGTAGAGAAGCACAAGCTCCAGAGCAGGGGTTTCTAAGCTGCAGGGTCAGTGTCCAGGCCCCGAGGGCTCCCTTGTCATGGGCCAGCTGCAGGCTGTGAAGCCGGGGGTGCAGGCAGGGGTGCCCAGGGCTGTGGTGCAGAGCAGGGTCCCTGCTGTGCCCCAGGGGCTGTGTGCTGGGGCAGGGCCTCTGCCGCCTGCCAGGCTCAGCACTCAGCCTGCCCGGGGAGCTGCCCAGGGCGCTGCGGGGAGAAGCTGCGGGTGGAAGGAGCCCCCCCGGCAGGGCAGGGTCCTGCTGCTGGTGGGAGGCTGCTGCCTGGGGCAGCCTGCTCACAGTTTTACAGCACAACCAGGATGTATCCAAGGGGACTTTGCAACAGCCGGGGTAAGGTAGGGGATTTCAGCTTCTGTCACAGCTTTCCTGAGCCTCCTGAGCTTTCAATCTTCTCTACTTGCTTCAGTGGTAATAGAAACATATGCTTTTAATTCCAAGAAGAGGCTGAGGCTCCATGATGGCTGAGAGGTTACAAGGATCTTTCCCTTCCCCTCAGCCCATAGAAAGCTCCACCACCACATGTGGAGCTTACATGCAGTGTCCCCTGTGTGACCTGGTCTCTAGGACATGCCCCCAGCGAGCTGCCCCTGGGCAGAGCCCTGCTGCCAGGAGGTGTCTGCAGGGCAGAGCTGAGCACCTGGCGGGGGGGATAGGGTCTGTGACCTGCAGGCAGGAGGCATGGGGACAGAGAAACAGCTGCAGGCAGCAGAGCCTGCAAAGTATTCTGGCACCTCCTTGTCCACCGTCAAGCCCACAGGATTCAGGACATGACTCATAACCTCTCATCAGGAGGACCTGCAGTAGAGCGGACTCTCCCGAGTTCCGGTCGTTCCCTCCCTGGCCTTGCTTCGCCTGGCAGAAGCCGTGTGCTATTTCCCTCTGTTCCTGTACCTACTGTTGCTGTTCTTGTTTTGGGGCTCCCTGCAGATCTGGCTCTCAGCTGCAGCTCAGGCTCTGACCGTCTGGGTCCCACCACGCAGACCTGTCCTTAGGGGAAAGGTGCCCAAACCCCCTTCTAAACTCTGAGGCTTGGGGCAATGCAGTCTATGGGGAAGGAAAACACTGAATCATTTTCCCGGATATTCCTGAGACCACAGTCATTGAGCAGCTCGGTGTGGGCAACTGGACTGAGCCCTAGAGGAGTCTGGCTGAGACCAGGGTAGATGGGCAGACTGGCTATCCTCATTACGCTAAGGACATTCACAAAATCTCACCTGGAATGTACGAAAAATGCCAGGGTTTTCTACCCTCAAAAAAACTCTTCCGAGTGTCACACTGGAACAAATTAAACCACAAATGCCATTTGGCAGTCTATAGCGTTGAGAGTGGTAATGCTGGGAAGTCCACATACATCAGAGGTAGATTTAATCAGAGATCACTCCTGATTTCTTTATGCTTAGACCTGTAGGACAGGTGTGACTCCTCCAAAGTGCACAGCAGGGTCCCCTGCTCCCAGTGGCACCTTCCTCCAGCACCATCCAAAACTCAAGCAACAGAGCAGCAGAAAGGTCTCGGAAAGGGGAAAGTCACTGTGGGGGGTTTCAGTGAGAAGTGGAGTAGGTTTTTCTCAGAGACGTCTCTCCTAATTATCACTGTCTTTTCTTTCTTGGGTAGTCCCCTTTGTCCAGGAGGATCAGATGTCCAACAGCAGCTCCATCAGCGAGTTCCTCCTCCTGCCATTCGCAGACACACGGGAGCTGCAGCTCCTGCACTTCGCGCTCTTCCTGGGCATCTACCTGGCTGCCCTCCTGGGCAACGGCCTCATCCTCACCGCCGTAGCCTGCGACCACCGCCTCCACACCCCCATGTACTTCTTCCTCCTCAACCTCACCCTCCTCGACGTGGGCTGCATCTCCACCACTCTCCCCAAAGCCATGGCCAATTCCCTCTGGGATACCAGGGCCATTTCCTACTCGGGATGTGCTGCCCAGGTCTTTCTGATTGTTTTCTTCTGTTCAGCAGAGTATTTTCTTCTCACTGTCATGTCCTATGACCGCTACATTGCCATCTGCAAGCCCCTGCACTATGGGAGCCTCCTGGGCAGCAGAGCTTGTGCCCAGATGGCAGCAGCTGCCTGGGGCAGTGGGGTTCTCTATGCTCTGCTGCTCACTGCCAATACATTTTCCCTGCCCCTCTGCCAAGGCAATGCTGTGGACCAGTTCTTCTGTGAAATCACCCAGATCCTTAAGCTCTCCTGCTCAGACTCCTACCTCAGGGAAGTTGGGCTTCTCACATTCAGTGGTTTTCATTGTTTTGGGGTGTTTTGTATTCATCGTGCTGTCCTATGTACAGATCTTCAGGGCTGTGCTGAGGATGCCCTCTGAGCAGGGCCGGCACAAACCCTTTTCCACGTGCCTCTCTCACCTGGTCGTGGTCTCCCTGCTGGTTAGCACTGGTGTATCTGCCTACCTGAAGCCTCCCACTATCTCCTCTCCATCCCTGGACATGATAATGGCTGTTCTATATGCAGTCATGCCCCCAGCAGTGAACCCCCTCATCTACAGCATCAGAAACCAGGAGCTCAAGAATGCCATTAGAAAAGTGATGTCATGGATGTTTATCAGGATTTGCTCAGGAAATTGATTGGACCTTTCAGCAGCTATAGACTGCTTCTTGTCTTCTTCTACACTTGAATTGTGGTTTATGTCATGACAGGCTAAGCCTGGTTGTACTTCTAGATGAATTTGGTTTTCTTTTTCATTTTCCCCTTGTGATAATGTTTTCCACAGAGAAATGCCATTCTTCATGACCTTGTACTTAAATACCAACATATCTTTTGTGACCCTGAGGCTCTGCATAAACAAGGAACCAGCCTCTCTGTGTATTTAAACAAAATAAATGAACCTACAGCAAATTCTTTGTCTGGACCCCACTCTCAGAAGAGCAGGACATAATGGGACCAGCAAACCCCTTTCTGGCTGCAGCAGCTCAGGTCAGGCTGCCCTGGCCCTGGGGCAGCAGGAACTGCCTGAGGACCCCAGGGATGTCACAGAAGGGCTGCGAGCCTCTGAGGATGTGCTGCAGAGGAGTGCAGGGGACACAGCATGGTACACTGACCTCTGTACGCTTGTTCCATGGATGTTCCCATCTGTGGAGCTGAGCCCTCTGTGTCTCCGGGAGCTGCTGTGCCCTTCAGAGGGGCTGGGGCTGTGGTGGCAGTGCCCAGAGCCCTGCAGCAGCCTGTGGTGGGCACTGCCCTGGGGCTGCTGCCACTGGACTGGGATGAGGGCAGGGAGGTGGGCAGAGGGCAAGGAGTTGGGAGAGCCAGGCTTGGGGCCTGTGTCGACGGAACGGCTAGCCCCGTCAGCCTCTGTCCTGGCCCAGAGCCCTGCAGACCTGGAGCAGGGCTGTCTGCAGAGGCCCCCATGGGATGTAGCTGGGTTAGGGCAGGGGCCATGGGCTGGAGGAGGCTGCAAAGGCAGGAGGGCCATGGCAGGAAGGAACCCTGAGGGTCTCGTTGGGATTGTAACAGGGGGAGCTTGACCCAGCCCTGAATGTGCACTGCCATGTGCGGTGCCTTGGCAGCATGGCTGTGGGAGCATGTGTGGGGCAGTGGCACTGGGGCGCTGCAGGGACAGGGTGCAGACAGGGGCCACAAAGGATCTGCCAGGGTGTGGCAGCAAGGACAGGCTCTGAAACAGAAATTTATGGTGGAGGTGGAGGTATGGTTTTAGCAAGGGCAGAGCTCACCTGGAAGTGGTGTTATCGAGAAAAGTCAAGAGCAAAGAGAAGAGCTTTTGCTGGAGCTAAGGCACAGATTTCTCACCCAGCTCGCCCAGGGCTCGTCCTGAGCAAGGCGGCCACGAGCCCTGCCTGCCCTCCTGCCTGCCCCGCGCCGTCAGGTGGCTGTAGCAGAGGGGACCCACAGCCAGCCCCTCGATGGGGCTCTGCCAGCCCCTCGCCCTCCCCTCTGCAGTGACGTCATTTCTGCCCAGGGGCTCTCTGATGCGCGGGATGATGTCATAGTGCCTGCCGGCCAGCCCTTCTGAGGGCCAGTCAGGCTGCTGCAGTGGCAGTGACCTCACTCCAGCCCCCTCCCCACGGCCTGCCTCTCCCCTTCCCCTCTCCCCTCTCTGGACCCCGGGGTGTCACGCAGTTGGTGTCACGCAGCAGCTTTGCAGTGGTGGCCTCCGTGGTGGTGTTGCCAGGGAGGACATCTGCCCCTGAGCCAAAAGGACCTACTACTGCCAAGATGCATTTGGTGTTTCAAGCTGTCACTGGCAGAGGTCTTGCAAAGTCTTTCTGCAGTTGTGCCCAGGGACCTTCACTCCATGAGTCCTGGGCTGGGGCTCTCACTTCAGACGAACCTGCGTCGGTCGTGGCACAAGAAAGACGCCTCTTACAGCTGTGCTCTGCATCCTCCTTCATGCTAGGGCACCACTCGGTGCCCTTCGCTCTGCTCACAGTGTTTGTCTTAGCTCAGGGATGAACCACATTAGATCTGCTTGAGTCTTCTGAGGCCCTATCCAAGGCCTCCTGCCTGCTGCACCTACAGCACAAGAACCATTACTTCTCCGTATTATGCAGATTGACCTGATGGGTCTGTTCATATTAATCCCTTTTAAATTCACTAGATGGAAGGGGACATATTCCCAGACTGGGGCAAGCTGCTGGGCTCTGCCACAGTCATTCAAATTCACCTGCTCTTGAGTCTTTCAGCCTGAGTTTATCGCACATGGACCAAAATGATTTTCTTGGGGGTCTCAATGGCCATTTCAAGTGTAGTTAACTCCAGGAATCCACTGGAACGTGTGCCAGGATGCATGGTGCCAGCCCACAGGAATCCCTCACACAACCTATGGTCTTGTCCAGGCCACAGTCTCGAGTTCCCAGACTGCAGTGGCTGCCTTCCAATGATTATGACCTATGTTAGACTCCTAGAACCATGAAACCATAGAATCATGTAGATTGGAAAAGACCTCTCAGATCATGAAGTTCAACCGTTAACCTAACACTGCCACGTCTACCACTAAACCATGTCCCTAAGCACCACATCTGTATGTCTTGTGAATACCTCCAGAGATGACCACTCCACCACATCGCTGGGCAGCCTGTTCCAATGTATCACAACCCTTTCAGGGAAGACATTTTTCCCAATATCCAACCTAAACGTCCCCTGGTGCAACATGAGGCCATTTCTTGTCCTCTCGTTGAGCCGTGGGGGACACCGCTTGTGACTGGCCGCCAATTGGATTTAACTCTGGGAAACAGAGTCAAAACCTTTACTAAACCTTAGGCAGACAACATCCACAGCCTCTCCCTCATCCACTAAGTGCATCACCTTTTCATAGGAGAACAGTTTCGTCAAGCAGGACCTGCCTTCCATAAACCCATGCTGACTGGGCCTGATCACCTGTATGTTGTCCTGTATATGCAGTAGGATGGCACACAAGATTATCTGCACCATAACCTTCCCCGGCACCAAAGTCAGACTGACAGGCTTGTAGTTCACTGGGTCGTCCTTTGGGCCTTTCCTGTAGACGGGCGTCACATTTGCTAACCGACAATTGACTGGGACCTCCCCTGCTTATCTTCCACACACTCCAGAGACCTCCTAGACTATTTCCTCTCTGCTGTGTTGTCTTTCAGGCAGACATCTGGGAAGCTGAAGACCCCAACCAGACTGTATTTTCAGTAACCAAGTCAGTATCGGCCAGTGTGTGAGTGGCTCTAGGACACTGGATGTGCTCCGCGCACTCCAGTCTTTGATTCAATAACCTGCAGTGCTCTAGGACAGAAGTCACTGAGCACAAGCCAACATGTCAAAGCTCTTTTGTGTTTCTATAAAGCATTCCCATACTTCAAACTCACCTCTAGAAGAGTCCGAAACGCTCCAGGCACCCACAATTGACATAAGCAATGGCAGCATTACTGCAGGCTGTTGCAAGGAGTCCCAGAAGTGCCTTTCCGTGATGACCAACTCTGGAGAAGGCCTTGGGTTGCTTAGCTTGGATGGAATGCCAGTGGATATTGGAAAGCAAGAGAACCAAGGCTTTGCACATCTCTGGGCCCCAAGGGCAGATGCCACTCACAGACGTTGCCTGGGTGACATGTGGCAGCGATAGCTCCTGCCGAGAGGCAAAACCCCTCTCTCAACAGAAGGGATGAGGAACAAAGCCTTCATCCCATTTGGCTGATCTCACTAATACCCAGGTGCAAAGCTGCCAGGCTGTCACCATGACTGTGGCAGCGTTCCGCTCTGTCAAGGAACTAGTAACATTTCATGAGAATTCAGCCCTAGTGCTTATTCTGCAACTAAACGCTGCTTTCCTAACCCTGTCAGGCTTCTCATGCATACCACCTTTTCTTTGTGGTGTCTCCTTCCTAGGGAGGAATAACACCAAGCACCTGTACAGGATGAGTAGAGGGGGAGGATCACCTCCCTTGGCCTGCTGGCGACACTCTTCCGAATGCACCCCAGGATCCCGTCGGCCTTCTTGGCCACAAGGGCACACTGCTGACTCATGCTCAGCCTGCTGTCCACCAGGACTCCCAGGTCCTTCTTTGCAGAGCTGCTTTCCAGCAGGTCATTCCCAGCCCGTACTGGTGCTGGGGGTTATTCCGCCCTAGGAAGGAGACAGGACCCTGCACTTGCCCTTGTTGAACTTTGTGGGGTTCCTCTCAGCCTATCTCTCCAGCATGTCCAGGCCCCTCTGAATGGCAGCACAGCCCTCTGGGGTATCAGCAACTCCTCCCAGCTTTGTGTCATCAGCAATGTTGCGGAGGGTGCACTGTATTACGTCATTGACTGCACTGATGAGTAAGTTGAACAACAGAGAGGAACTTTGGCATGTCCCGCAGCCCTGCACACCCTGGCAGGGAAATTCCTGCTGCAGGAATCAGTCAGCGCAGTGCTTAGAGAGGGCCAGTCAGTGTTTGCTTTGTCTGCTTCCAAGTGTGTTCCCCAGGAGGGACCCTGCTGCCATCCAGGAGCTGTGAGCCCAGGAGCCCCAGGGCCATGTGCAGGGAGCCTGGTGGGGGGCAGAGCAAGGGAGGCCTTGGGCTGGGCCTGTGCTGCTGAGCTGCGCCGGGCTCCTGGGCCCAAGGGGAGCTCCTGGCAAGCGGGCAGCGCTGCAGAGAGCCAGCTCTGCCCAGGAGCAGCTCCTGTGCCCAGCGCAGCAGGGCTGGGGGCACTGCCTGCAGAGACAGAGTGGGTAAAGGCAGGCAGAAGTGGCAGGATGCACAGAGCTCGCTGGGGGAGAACACTTGCCAGCCCTGACCCCGGTAAGTCTCTGGCTGGAGGGCAATGCAGCCGCAGCTCCTGGAGGAAGGAGAAGCCGCGGGTGCAGGCAGGGGTGCCCAGGGCTGTGGTGCAGAGCAGGGTCCCTGCTGTGCCCCAGGGTCTGTGTGGCGGGGCAGGGCCTCTGCCGCCTGCCAGGCTCAGCACTCAGCCTGCCCGGGGAGCTGCCCAGGGTGCTGCGGGGAGAAGCTGCGGGTGGAAGGAGCCCCCCCGTCAGGGCAGGGTCCTGCTGCTGGCGGGAGGCTGCTGCCTGCTCACAGCTCCACATGACCCATGGGATGTATTAAGGTGAGAAGGCAGTCAGCGGTTAGATGCTGCAGGCTCAGCTTTCCAGACTATTTGCTTCTTTGGCTCTGTGGGAATGGAAATAGAGACTGTTATTTCCAAGAAAAGCTGACACTCCTAAGCCATGCTACTGAGGGTTACAAGGACTCCCATCAAGTCCCTTTCCTTCTCCTCAACCCCTAGAAAGCTCCACCACCACACGTGCAATGCCAGCAGGGTCTGTGTGACCTGGTCTCTAGGACGTGCCCCCAGCGAGCTGCCCCTGGGCAGAGCCCTGCTGCCAGGAGGTGTCTGCAGGGCAGAGCTGAGCACCCAGCGGGTGGGATGGGGGCTGTGACCTGCAGGCAGGAGGCGTGGGGACAGAGACCCAGCTGCAGGCAGGGACAGCTGCAGGCAGCAGAGCCTTGGTCAGGGAGTGAGAGGGAGCTGCTCCCAGAAGCAACATGGGACGGGGGATTTGGGCACCTGCCCTGCTGATGCCTTCTTCATACAAACTCCTGAGCTTCTTTTCTCATCTAATAATAATGTCATGAGTTTCTTTTGACTAACTAGAGCTTTGGGGAGGAGAATTCGTGTGCAGCTCAAAAACTGGTGATGACGTTCCTATCTCATGGATATGCTATGAATAAAAGGCATCCATGTTTCCTCCTAACTGTTGGGTCTCTGGAAAATGCTGTGTGTGGGGAAGGAGCTGACTCTCCCTTCAGGACACCACATCTAAGGAAATTTGACTCTTTATATGGGGCTTCTGCTGGGCTGCGCGTGTCCATGCAGAAGGGCACAGCTCTGCCCTAGCAGCTCTGTGTTATCTATCCATGGAGAAGACACATCAGTCCTAAGGTCATAGAAATGTTGCTGAATGGTTGTATGTGGGCAGCTGCTATGATCACTGTGTGTCCGTGGTGAAGAGCAGAGAGCTGAGATCCTCCTCAGATATGATGACATGGGTGAGGGGTTAAGAGATCTGCTCTTTGAACCTGGATTCCTCTGCTCTCAGCAGCATTAAGGTTCTATTCAGAGGTACACCTGAGTGTGACCTTAGCCTTGCGGGACCTCCAAGATTTCCATGGGCGAGTAGGACAAACGCCAAGGATATATACCTAAAAGGACCCCTTAGATGAGGCGTGGAAACTTTAAAAAACACACTGGAGTCTGGATGGTGGGTTTTCACAAGAACAGAGAGTTATTGTGAATTGGCAGCAAGCATGCTGAAAATAGTTTGGTATCTCATCTGTAATTAATCCAAGAACAGCCCATGTTCTCATTTCCGTAACTGCGGAGGGCAGGACTGCCTCCTCCAGAGCCCTTCTCATCCCAGTGGTGCCATCAACCAGCACCAACCACAGCTCATGAACGGAACCTGCAAAGGTGTTCCTGAAAGGGCAGACGCAGTCGGGGAGGTTTCTACAAGAAATGGGGTAGGTTTGATCACGGAGTTCTGTCCTAATGTTTTCCTGTTTTTTCCTCCTCAGACAGCTCTCCATACCCAAATTACTTCCCTCACTCCGATCTCAAGGACAGAGTCATTACCTCACAGGACCCACAAGATTTCAGCTGGAGTGCAGCAGAAATGCCAAGGACGTCCAGAATCCCCTGCTCCCAGCAGCACCCTCTGGCAGCACCAGCCAGAGCTCTAGCAAGGCACCTGCAGCAGGGGTTTTCCTGAAAGGGTAGCAGCAGTTTTGAGGTGTAACAAGAAATAGAGTAGGTTTTGCTCACATGGTCTAGCTTAACATTTTGCTTTATTTTCCTCCTCAGACAGGTCTCCAGGCCCAGAGGAATTAAATGTCCAACAGCAGCTCCATCAGCGAGTTCCTCCTCCTGCCATTCGCAGACACGCGGGAGCTGCAGCTCCTGCACTTCGCGCTCTTCCTGGCCATCTACCTGGCTGCCCTCCTGGGCAACGGCCTCATCCTCACCGCCGTAGCCTGCGACCACCGCCTCCACACCCCCATGTACTTCTTCCTCCTCAACCTCGCTGTCCTCGACCTGGGCTGCATCTCCACCACTCTCCCCAAAGCCATGGCCAATTCCCTCTGGGACACCAGGGCCATTTCCTACACAGGATGTGCTGCCCAGGTCTTTTTCTTTTTCTTTTTGTTTTCAGCAGAGTATTATCTTCTCACTGTCATGTCCTACGACCGCTACGTTGCCATCTGCAAGCCCCTGCACTACGGGAGCCTCCTGGGCAGCAGAGCTTGTGCCAAGATGGCAGCAGCTGCCTGGGGCAGTGGCTTTCTCCATGCTGTGCTGCACACTGCTAATGCATTTTCTCTGACACTTTGCCAAGGCAATGCTGTGGACCAGTTCTTCTGTGAAGTTCCAAAGATCCTCAAGCTCTCCTGCTCAAACTCCTACCTCAGTGAAGTTTGGATAATTATGGTTGGATTCTGTTTAGCGTCTGGGTGTTTTGTTTTCATCGTGCTGTCCTATGTGCAGATTTTCAGGGCTGTACTGAGGATGTCCTCTGAGCAGGGACAGCTCAAAGCCTTTTCCACGTGCCTCCCTCACCTGGCCGTGGTCTCCCTGTTTCTCAGCATGACCATATTTGCCTACCTGAAGTCCCCCTCCATCTCACCATCTCTGGACCTGGTGGTGGCAGTTCTGTACTCAGTTGTGCCACCGGCATTGAACCCCCTCATCTACAGCATGAGAAACAAGGAGCTTAAGAGTGCTGTTAGGAAAGTGATTGCATGGATATTTCTGATTAGTGATAAATTTAATGATAAGTGATCATTATGATGATTAGTGATAAATTTAAATGATCTACACAAATGACTTCCCTTGCAGGCCTGCTCCTTGTTTATCATTATTGAAGTTTTTATCCTCAGTATCATTTGCATTTACTAATTTCTTAGAAATATGTTTCTTTATTCATCGGCCACCTACTGCGGAATGAAACTGTTCTGTTTACTCTCGAGGCTTTATAATATGTGTATAACAGCAGGCCAGAGTAAACTCCGTGATAGCGTCTGCCTAATAAAATTGCATCTCCCCAGTGCTCTTCTTGAAGACTTGGTTCTTCTTTCAAAGCTGGTGCCAAGACCAGGGCTGAGCAGCTGCTCCCCGAAAAGCCTGTTGGTCCACGGATAAGGCAAAGAAAAAGCTCATTTTGTGAGCTGTGAGAGACCAAGGGTAGGATTTATGAGTAAGCTGTTGGTGTCTGATGACAACAGAAATGGTGAACAGTCACTGAGGTACACAGCTGTGACTGTCCCACAACTGTCAGGGCAGAGGACATCCTCCAGGAAATTAATGGGAAGCTGCCTGAAGAGCCCAGGTGTTCTCCTGAGTAGCATGTGCCCAGAGTGGTCAGTGACTGGAACCCCACAAAGCGAGAGATCCCTTCCCCCAAGATGAAGTCTCCATAGGGAGAGTGCCAAACTTAGATGTCCACAGGCACACAAGGACTCTGCAAGGCCTGGGGGATTCAGTGGGGGACCATCACGCACAAGGTGGGGAGTATGGAGAGGAATTGCTGTCATCTCCGAGGAATTACCATCAGGTGGATCTAAAAAGACAGCTGGAAACCTCTGGTGTCCTTGAAATGTTCCCTAGTTTTTCCGAGCACCTGCCACAACCATGGAACCCAGTGAGAGGGTTTGGCAGCAGTGATCCCAACCCAGCTGGGTCTACTTCTCACCCTGTGCAGCTGTGTCTGTTTGCTTCTGTCCTGCAGTTCCTAGGGCCAGCACGCATCCTTGAGACAGTTTCCCCCAAGCTATCTGTTGGCCCTTACCTCAAAAGTCACCACTGGACGAGGCTTCTCAGCTCACGCACACCTGAAGGACTGGAGTGAAGCTGTGATCACAGAAAGAGCAAGCCCTTGGATCCTTGCAACATCCTTGGATCTCTGCATGGCTGGAAGCCTCTGCAAGCCCCATGGGAAAAGAGAGCCTACTGAGAACATCCTGATGCTCCATATACCATCCCCTCAGGCCATCAAGAAAGGTCCCTCAGCCCTAAGATCCAGACCAGCTTCTAGCAAGCAAATACGCCCATGTGTGTACATAAACACACCGTCTTGTACACACACACACAAACGTGCACACACGGATACAGCTGAGCACACACAAACCGGTTCAACTGGGAACAGCATTTGCCCAGGGTAGGCAGTGACTGGAGCCTCACAAAGGGAGAGATCAGTCAAGCTGGAGTCACCCACAGGGACAGTACCGAATTAAGATGTCCACAGGCAAAAGATGACTCTGCAGCTCCTGTGGGATTCAGTGGGAGACAGCATGCACAAGGAAGGGAAGACACACAGGGACTGATGCTGTATAACCTGCCAGGCACCTAAGCACCGCACAGCCATTTTTTCCCCTCTCCCCTCACAGCAGGATGAATGAGAGAATTGAAAAAGCTAAAAGTGTGAGAACTCGGGGGTTCAGATAGTTAACAACTTCATAAGAAAGAAGACAAAGAAATAAACCAACAAATATAAGGGGAAAAACAAATATGAAAAAAACCACCTTCTTCTCGTATTTATAGGCATTGGTGAGATCCCTTCAGACCCTCCTCTGCTCTAGGCTAAAAACGTCCCTTATCACCCTGAGCCCGAGTAGAAACAAGCAAAAGAAGGTCCCTATGTTATAAATTAGTTTTGTTAGAAATCATTCCCGACACATCATGGGTAAGGTAGATTGAATTTCTATTTATTTGAGCAATTCAGCAAGCAGCGATAAGTAAAACAGCACTGGGCGGCCGAGGAGTCTCCTGCTCCGCCAACGGCACACAACTAAGCCCGCCAGAGTTTCGATTTATAGCCTAGTAGTTCCGGGTTTAGTGGCACATCCTGGTGTCTTCTTACGACTGCGAGGCCTGTTGCTAGGGGGTCTTCGTCTGTCCTCTGGTGGTCATGGGGATGAAGATCGTTGTCTTCCTCTGCGTTGGGGTCGTGACTTTGCTGCTGATATGTGTGTTCTCATGCGAGGGGGAATGCCATTTTGCCCTTTTTTGGAGCTGGTTTCTACTGCAATTGTTAACTTAACAGGAAATTCCTATACTTGTTTTTTTCCTTCAACAGGATATTGGGGGTATAAGCAGTTAACCGTTGTAAACCTTCCCATCAGCAATATTTAATGAACAAACAAGGCTTTACCCATTACAATCCCCCCTTTTTCTCTGTATCATTTTGTTCATTAAATCTATTTAGTTCTAATTGACTCAGGATTAATGTTTCCTCTAGTACGGGTCTATCATTTATCGATTCGTACTTTGTCCTCATAAGCATCAGATGAGCAGCCTCCAATCTACCTTTAACAATAGCTATGACTTTGTTAAGGATACAAGGACCAAACGTCAGTCCTAGGGTTAATAAAATCAGCGGGCCAACTATTGTTGACAACAGAGTGGTGAGCCACAACGAGTGATTATACCAGGACTTGTACCAGCTTTGCTGGGCCTCCCGCTCTCTTTTTCTCCTTTCCAATTCTTCTCTAAGTTTGGTCATGGTATCCCTCACAATTCCAGTATGATCAGCATATACACAGCATTCCTCCCTCAGAACGGCGCACAATCCCCCTTGTTGTAAATACAATAAATCTAGTCCTCTGCGATTCTGTAATACCCCTTCAGATAATGATCTTATAGATTTTTCTAAAGCACTAATAGATTTCTCAATTCTGGCTAAATCTTCATCCACAGCTGTTCGTAGAGAGGTGAACTCTCTGCCTTGTTTGATTAGCGAAGCAACTCCTGTGCCTACCCCTGCAACCCCCCCCAAAACCATTAGGGTAGCCACTGTCAGTGTGGAAATTGGTTCCCGTTTTGTCAAATGGTGTTCTTGATTGATCTGATTGTCATACATAAAATTCTCTGGGTGGTAGAGTATCTTTGGGATGATTATTACTTGAACACAGACCCACTGAACAAGTCCAGGGATAAACAAGGGGTAACTCCTATCTTTGAGCATACCCACCTAGCATCCTTCACTGGTAATAACCATTCCGCTGGTTTCTTTATATTTCCGATGTTAGTTTGATTTGCACACAAGTGCATTTTATCGGGTGGGACTTGTCCCACGCATCTCCCCTTCCCAGTCACTTGGGTCATTGTTATGCCCTGACCCTCTTTCCCCCACATACATTGTGAGGGATTGGATCCATTTACCCGTTGGGCCTTCTCATTGACCCCCACAGCTTCGCAAAAGGGCAGCCTTACCCCCTAACAGAGCCAGCACCGCTCAGTCAGGTGAGGGTTGGTAGCGTTTAACAGCTGGTAGCTTACTTGCATCAATTTCCACAGGGCCCCTTCCTGGGTTCGAGCTGGGGCAGAGGTAGAAATCTATTTGGTTCAGACACAGGCTTGTGGGTGCCAGTTGACAAAGGGATGTGAGAAAACTTGGTGCACCCGCCGTAGTTACTTGGTTAATGATAACTTGGTCCTCCCACCTAATTAAACTCCACTTAAAGGGCTGGTGCGAATATCCCTGGTCGGCCCCAGCCGGACAGGGGATATTCAATAGGAGAGGTAGCGCCAACATACACCAGAAGGGCAGTGTCCTTTTATAATTTTGGGGAGGCGGCTTCGAGTTATGGTGGGTACTAGGGCGGTTTATTCGGCCGGACTCCATCATCTCAAATAGGGGTGGGTACCAAATAACTCTCCCCACTGTTGTACCCCTCTGCCTCGCCCGCCTACTTGGTTGCCTCAAGCAGCGGGGTTCACTTTCTTCATGGCAGCAAGGGTAATCTTCAGGGGCCTAGGTACCGATTTCCCTGTTCCAGCCACTCCCAGTCCCAGTTACTCACTCCTCCTTAGGCGCGTTACCCTTCTGATGTATGGGTCTGGGTACATTAAAGAATTTCCCTTCCCCTACTTCCCAGTTTCGTTTACAGTGAACCTGTTATTCCTTAGAGAGGGTTACCGATCATATGATTACGAATGCACTCTTCAGTCCTCTTTCGCATGGTCAGCCTCAAGTCTCTGGGTCGGCTGACCACTCTCCACCGTTCCTCCGGTATTGTTCCTTTAACTCGGCTAGCGTGAGTCCATCCTTTCTCGGCTGTCCAGACAGCTGTGTCTGTGGTAAGTAGAACAAGGTAGGGTCCTTCCCAACGAGGAGTTAAAGAGGTCTCTTTCCAGGATTTTATCAGAACCTGGTCTCCTCGTTTGATCCTGTGTATGGCCATCTCTAGAGGGGGGGTGCGTTGTACTACTCGCTTTGCTGCAGGATCCCCCCTTATATTGTGAGGTGACAATACCCTCAGTTCGCCCCCAAAGGTGATTTTATGCGTTTCTTCCACCAAGAGTGCAGCTGCGACCACTGCCTGGAGACATGTGGGCCATACCCTACTCACGGGGTCCAAAAGTTTAAAGATATCCCACGGGTTTCTTTTTCCCTGCCCAGTCTTGAGTTAAGACCCTGAACGCTGTCCCCTCCTTTATGTTGATAAATAGATAAAAGGGTCTCTTCACATTGGGTAAATTTAACACAGGAGCGTTCACTAAATCCATTTTTAAGTCTATCAGGCTTTGCTCATCGCTTTGGCTTCATTTCATTAATCCTTCCCCAACCATTTTCTGATACAAAAACGTCACTTTGCTAGTATAATTTTCAATCCATTGCCGACAATATCCTAACAATCCCAGCAGCTGCCTAACTTGTCTTTTGCTTTTTGGCGCTTGCAGTGACAAAATCCCATTTACTCGTTCGGGGTCTAGTTTCTTTGTGCCCTTACTTAGCCAATGTCCTAAATATTTCACCTCTTCCTCTGTAAACTGTAATTTTGACTTTGATACTTCTAGTCCCTTTAAGCTCAAGAAGTTTAGTAGCTCGATACTTTCTGTTCTGACTGCCTCCTGACTCTCTCCTGCTAACAGCAAATCATCCACATATTGGACTAAGGTTACTTCAGGATTTGGTTCATAGTTCTCTAATACTCGTTCTAATGCCTGACCGAATAGATTTGGTGATTCCGTGAATCCTTGGGGAAGCACAATCCATCTTAATTGTTGTTTCCGATGGGTTGCAGGATCTTCCCACTTGAAGGCGAAATAATCCCTGCATTCCCTTTTTAAAGGACATGCCCAAAACACACCTTTTAGTTCTATGATACTATACCATTTCTGCGCTGGGGACAGCTGGCTTAGCAAAGTATGTGGGTTAGCTACTACAGGAAATCTGGTTATTGTTCTTTTGTTGACCTCCCTCAAGTCTTGGACTAGCTGATAAGAGCCATCAGGTTTCTCAATAGGTAATATAGGAGTGTTATGAGGTGACATACAAGTCTCCAGTAATCCCTGTTGTAGTAGCCTCTCGATTACTGGTTGCAGCCCCTCCCTGCCTTCTTGAGACCTTGGGTATTGTTTTACCCCGATAGGAGTCTCGGGATTCCTGATAGTGACTTCAAAGGGACTAATATCTAAACGGCCTACTGATTCGGGAGAATACCACACCTCAGGGTTTATTTTTGCCTTGTCCTCTACAGTGAGGGCGTATAATTTAACCTCAATTCCTTTATTTTTCACCTCCAAATTAATTTTTAGCTTAACCATTAAGTCTCTTCCCAACAGGTTATATTCAGTTTCTGGTACTAATAAGAAGGATCCTGTGCAACTTTGGGCTGGGGTCTCTATTTCCACCCCTTTTATTACTGAGACCCTAAAGGGCTCTCCTTTTGCTCCTATCACCTGTAATTTCTCCGAGGAAAGTTGACATCCCCGGGGTACCATTTGGACAGTCGATCTTTCTGCCCCAGAGTCCACAAGGAACTCCACTTCTTGATGCTGGGGACCGAACTTCAATTTTATCAAGGACTCCGTTATACCAGAAGTCCCCAGCAGATGGAGCCCCTGACTCCCCTAATCTTCTTTAAACATTCGCTCATCTTGTAAGCGTTTTCTGCAGTCCTTTTTCATGTGTCCCTTCTTTTGGCAATAAAAACATTCTATCTGTCTTAGATCCCTCTGATCACTCTGGCTCCTCGGAGGTCTTTTTCGTGGTAGCGGAACACCCTTCGGGCGAGGGGGGGGGACCCTTTTTGTCCTTCCTGGACCACTGCCACTAGAATCCTGGCCTGCCTTTTATGAATCTCTTCTTCTCTTCGCACATATACCTTCTGAGCTTCTCTCAGCAGCTCATCCATCCCTCTATCCTGCCAATCCTCTAATTTTTCTAATTTCCACCTGATATCCCCCCATGATTTTGCCACAAATTGCATTTTTAACAAGGCCTGTCCCGCTGGTGTACCAGGATGGTACCACGTACCGCTGGTGTTCCAGTCCTGGATAAAGCTGGAGGTTCTTCCTTAATCTCTCCAGCCATTCTGTGGGAGTTTCATCCTTCTTTTGATGTTCACTAAAGGCCTTATTTATATTTTGTCCTCTAGGGACTGACTCCCTTATGCCTTGTACAATAATAGTCCTTAAATCCTGCATATGATCCCTATCTTGTTCATTTTGGTTATTCCAGTTAGGCCTCTGTAGGGGCCATTTAAGATCTCCTACAGGACCCTGCTGGTGTTGCTGGTCCCAGATTTGCATTCCAGCCCTCCGGATCATATTCCTTTCTTCCGCAGTGAATAATATACCTAAAATGGCCTGGAGTTCTTTCCAGGTGTAAACATTAGACCCCCAAAATTGGTCTACTCGCTCAGAGGCCCCAAGAGGATCTTCTAAGAGATTTCCCATTTCCTTCTTGAATTCTCTGACGTCTCCCGTATTTAGGGGGATGGAGACGTATCCCATACCGGATTGGGGCCCTCCCATTGCAACCTCTCTTAGGAGATAGAGTCTACCCTCACGCTCTCGATTTCTAGTTTGGCTCCTAGTTACCCGTCTAGTTCCCCGAGGGGTGTCCATGGCCGAATCAGAGTCACTATGGTAGCCCGGAGCTGTGGGGGGGGGCTGGAGGTGAGAGAGCAGGATGTATATAAGGGGGGGGGGGTGAAAGTGGGACTTCTTCCTCATTCTGTTCATTCTTCTCCCCCCCCCCCCCCCCCCCCCCCCCCCCCCTTTTTCTCTTAATGGGTATAAGTTGGCTCGGGTCTCAGATCCTATCCATAAGTGTGCATACTCACTCTCCTCTTAGGCTGAAAGGCTCATTTGAATTCACATAAAGGTTTAGAGCCTGACAGATCCGTTTCTCAAAGGACCCAAACACGGGCCAATATAATGGGTGAGCCCCTAATTTGCTTCCCACCCCAGACTTCCATACAATAATGTATCATCTTAACTTTATCCTTACCCCGCCTAGAGGGGTAATCTTTCCAATGTTTAATCGTTAACCCTAACGGGCTCTCCGGTGGTATCGGGGGCAACCTAGCCTTGGGTTTCGACCCACCCATGGGACCAGAAGACTTGCTCCTCTTCTGTCCCATCTTCCAAAGTGCCTTCACACACACACACACAGTCTTCACCTCCCGTTCGTGGCCCAGTCCCTCGCGGGAGGTGGGAACCGCACTACCAGGGAGTCCACACTTGCTTCGTCCTCGGTTGGACGTCTCACACAGGCATACTCTGGGATTCCCAACCCCAACCGAACGGATAACCGGCCTATACTTACTCACTCCTGAGTCTTCGTTAGGAGCTTCATGCACAAAGATTAAGGGGTTACCGGTTGTTTATTTACTTATCGCTGGAACTTTAGGTTCGTCGGTAGGGGTGCATTGGCTTGGGGACCTCCAGACAGGGACCGCAGAATCAGCAGGGCGCGCCTCCCCTGGGAGGGATCCAGCCAAGCTACCACTATCCGAGTCATGGTACCAATTTGTTATAAATTAGTTTTGTTAGAAATCATTCCCGACACATCATGGGTAAGGTAGATTGAATTTCTATTTATTTGAGCAATTCAGCAAGCAGCAATAAGTAAAACAGCACTGGGCGGCCGAGGAGTCTCCTGCTCCGCCAACGGCACGCACCTAAACCCGCCAGAGTCTCGATTTATAGCCTAGTAGTTCCGGGTTTAGTGGCACATCCTGGTGTCTTCCTACGACTGCGAGGCCTGTTGCTAGGGGGTCTTCGTCAGTCCTCTGGTGGTCGTGGGGATGAAGATCGTCGTCATCCTCTGCATTGGGGTCGTGACTTTGCTGCTGATATGTGTGTTCTCATGCGAGGGGGAATGCCATTTTGCCCTTTTTTGGAGCTGGTTTCTACTGCAATTGTTAACTTAACAGGAAATTCCTATACTTGTTTTTTTCTTTCAACAGGATATTGGGGGTATAAGCAGTTAACCGTTGAAAACCTTCCCATCAGCAATATTTAATGAACAAACAAGGCTTTACCCATTACACTATTTAGAGTCTGTTTTCTGGTGACTGTTTTGACAGCAACTGTGAAAGAAGACCCAAGCCCTCAGGTCTTCGAATCAAGAGCAGCTCTTCTTTGCCATGGAACTGCTCTCGGACAACACCAAAGGTCCCGAGTCCCACAACCTGAACGCCCTGCACACAGAAAAGACAGAAAGGCCGATGAGGGAGTTCTTGAGAGATGGGAAAAGGGATGACTGTCAGAGCAGGGGGACACTGCTCTGTGCCCTGCCCGCTCCTCAGGGACAATGGGGCAAGGTGGGGCACTTTGGAAAGCTTTGCAAAAGAGCCGCATCCTCTGTTTCTTTCGTCACCCCCCTCACAGGATTTGCCAACATCCCTTGGCTAGAGAAGCGCCCGGAGGTTTCCAGCACAAGGATTAGGCCTGGGACTGACTGCCAGCAATTGTCCTAGGCACGGACCCAGGATATTCCCCCATCTCTCTGCTCGCCCTCCCCACTCAGGCCGCAGGGAAGAGTGAAGCCCTAGGGTGTGCCAAACACCTGAGAGGCAGAGCACATCTGGCCTTGGTTTCTCTCCCAGCTGGCCAAGAAGCTGCTCCGGGCACCCTGGGCGGTCTCAGAGCACTACCATGGTGCTCGGGCAGGGATTGCTCTGCAGGGCCCAGGACACCAGCCCACCTTACTCCGCTTCAGCTCTTCCAGAATGTACTCGGATACGGAGTACCGAGGCCCCCTCGGGACCCTGGGGTCCCCTCTAGTCCTTGACTAGGGGTGTGGTGCTGAGACCTTGTTCAGGTCCCTTGAGAAAGGCTGGGCATTGACAGATTGGCAGTGGATTCATCTGGTCTCAGCAGCATCTGGCTTCTTTTCAGGGTAACATAAATGTGATTGCCCTCCATCTACAAAAGCTCAGGTAGCTGGGGACAAGTCCAGCCAGCTCCCTCACTCTGCTCTGAGCCACAGGGAATCCCTTTGCCTCTCAGGTCTCACAACCATTCCCTGTGAGTGCAGCAGAAATGCTCAGGATTTCTGACTTCAGAGAACACTGTGTGGGCATGAAGAGGGGGAAGAGAATGTGTATAAAAAATTGCCCCTAAAACTCCTTTCTGCCAACTACATTATGTAGCAGCGGAATGCAGATGTTAACATGCTGACATGAAGATCATCAGCATGCTGGAGCACCTCTCCTTCGAACAAAGGCTGAGAGAGCTGGGGCTGAGCAGGGTGACCTCACTGCAGCTTTTCCGCATTTAAAGGGGTCTTCTAAAAATATGGAGAGCTATTTTTTTGATCAATCAAATCATGACAGGATCAGGGGAATGTTTTTAAACTAAAAGAGGGGAGATTTAGATTAGAGATTAGGAGGAAATTCTTCACTCAGAGGGAGGCGAGGTACTGAAACATATTGCCCAGATAGGCTGTGAATGTCCTATTCCTAGAGGTGTTCAGGACCAGGTTGGATGAGGTCCTGGGCAACCTGATCTAGTGGGTAGCATCCCTGCCCATGGCAAGGTGTTTGGAAATGGATTATCTGTAAGGTCTCTTCCAACCCGAGCCATTCTGTGATTCTATGCTCTTTTGTGTAAGAAGGGATTTCATCTGACAAAATCTGAAAATAAAACCTTGCCCTCCTGCTATGTTCCTGTGTACTCCCTGCACTGGGTCAGGACTGATTCCCTTGCGAGACCAGCAGCAGAGGCCCCTGCTCCTCATTGCACACTGAACCTTAAAAACGAAGCTCATGTCATGGAGCTAAATGAAAGATTCCAGCAGAGAAACAAAAAGCATTGGAGTATGGCAGGGGGAGGTCTACAAGGAATGGCACAGGGTTCACTCAGAGAAACCTGTCCTAACTTTTCATTGCCTTTTACTACATGTACAGATCTCCATACCCAACAGGCATCAGATGTCCAACAGCAGCTCCATCAGCGAGTTCCTCCTCCTGCCATTCGCAGACACGCGGGAGCTGCAGCTCCTGCACTTCGCGCTCTTCCTGGGCATCTACCTGGCTGCCCTCCTGGGCAACGGCCTCATCCTCACCACCGCAGCCTGCGACCACTGCCTCCACACCCCCATGTACTTCTTCCTCCTCAACCTCGCCCTCCTCGACCCGGGCTGCATCTCCACCACTCTCCCCAAAGCCATGGTCAATTCCCTCTGGGACACCAGGGCCATTTCCTTATACAGGATGTGCTGCCCAGGTCTTTTTCTTTTTCTTTTTGTTTTCAGCAGAGTGTTATCTTCTCACTGTCATGTCCTACGACCGCTACGTTGCCATCTGCAAGCCCCTGCACTACGGGAGCCTCCTGGGCAGCAGAGCTTGTGCCCAGATGGCAGCAGCTGCCTGGGGCAGTGGCTTTCTCCATGCTGTGCTGCACACGACCAGTACATTTTCCCTGAAACTTTGCCAAGGCAATGCTGTGGACCAGTTCTTCTGTGAAGTTCCAAAGATCCTCAAGCTCTCCTGCTCAAACTCCTACCTCAGGGAAGTTTGGATAATTATGGTTGGATTCTGTTTAGCGTCTGGGTGCTTTGTTTTCATCGTGCTGTCCTATGTGCAGATTTTCAGAGCTGTACTGAGGATGCCCTCTGAGCAGGGACAGCTCACATTCTTAGAAATTTCTTAGAAATTAATTTCTTAGAAATATGTTTCTTTATTCATCGGCCACCTACTGCGGAATGAAACTGTTCTGTTTACTCTCGAGGCTTTATAATATGTGTATAACAGCAGGCCAGAGTAAACTCTGTGATAGCGTCTGCCTAATAAAATTGCATCTCCCCAGTGCTCTTCTTGAAGACTTGGTTTTTCTTTCAAAGCTGGTGCCAAGACCAGGGCTGAGCAGCTGCTCCCCGAAAAGCCTGTTGGTCCACGGATAAGGCAAAGAAAAAGCTCATTTTGTGAGTGTCCTGGTTCCAGTTAGGACAGAGTTAATTTTCCCTCATAGTAGCTGGTAGGGTGCTATGTTTTGGATTAGGATGAGAAGAGCGCTGATAACATGCTGATGTTTTAATTGTTGCAGAGCAGTGTTTACACCAGGCCAAGGACTTTTCGGCTTCTCGCTCTGTCCTGCCAGCGAGCAGGCTGGGGGTGCAGCAGGAGCTGGGAGGGGACAGACCCAGGACAGCTGACCCCAACTGGCCAAAGGGGTATTCCATACCATCTGACGTCATGCTAAACAATATATAGGGGTGGCTGGCCGGGGTGCGGGGGGCCGGCTGCTCGGGAATAGGCTGGGCATCGGTCAGCGGGTGGTGAGCAATTGCATTGTGCATCACTTGTTTTCTTACACATTATTATTGTTAATACTATTATCATTATCACTATTATTATTATTATTGTTATTATTATATTCCTTATATTCCTTATATTATTATATTCCTGTCTTAATAAACTGTCTTTATCCCAGCTCACCGGCTTCACTTTCCCGTTTCTCTCCCCCATCCCAGAGAGGGAGGGGGGAGGGTGAGCGAACGGCTGTGTGGTGTTTAGCTGCCAGCCGGGTTAAACCACAACAGTCCTTTTGGCGCCCAACGTGGGGCACGAAGGGTTGAGATATCGACAAATCTGACCAGAGTGTGTTAAACTAAAATTGGTATAAGTATTGGACCTGCTTAATAGTTGCTAGTCACGATGTTGATTGCCTTAATCTCCAGTCTGCTGTACCTGTATTCCAAATTGAGTTTTATGGTGCGTTACTTTCTGTATGTGCTCCCTGTTGCACTGTTTATCCTTTCCGGGCCCTGGTTTAAGATTGTTATGGTACTGTGCGGTGTAGCAATGGCTTATGAAATGATGAAATATCTGGTCACGACTTTAACCTGGTATTTGTACTCAGCACTGACGTCGACTCTATACTTTGGAAACCATATCTCGGAAACTATTAGCAATTACACCTATTGCCTGTTTTCGTTAGGGAGCCAATCTGTGAAGGGGACAGGGGAAGACATGTTTCCCTACCTGTTCACTCTCCCTTTCGCCTTCACCACCACCCTCTTATCCCCCGAGCTAGTTACGGTGGTTCTCCGAGATGTTGAATATCCTTGGGATACTCAGACCAGCCTGCTCTTGTTGTTATGTCTCCTGAATGCGCTTCAGATTTTGTGGAGGGTTAAACAACTACTTAGGAATCTCATCCGGAGATCTGTCTTGAGGCGGGATAGTTGCGAGTGGCAGGGAGTGTGGGAGGATATGGGCAGGTTTCTAGAGCAGTGGTCACCTCCAGTGTTTTGGACATTCACCCCTGAACAACTGCAAAATCCTAAAAAGCTGGCGGAATGCTTGAAAAAAAGGTGTCATGACTCTGGCAGTTCCAAAGTGACACAAATCACTGTAGCGTGCTGGGGTCTGGCTTGTGCCTATCGAGCTGCAATTGATGCTACTAGCAACCTAGCTCCAGCTCCTGCAGCCGCTCCAGTTCCAGCTCCTGCAGCCGCTCCAGCTCCTGCAGCCGCTCCAGTTCCAGCTCCTGCAGCCGCTCCAGCTCCTGCAGCTACTCCAGCTCCAGCTCCTGCAGCCGCTCCAGCTCCCGCCCCTGCAGCCGCTCCAGCTCTAGCTCCCGTAGCCACTCCAGCCCCTGCAGCAGCTCCAGCTCCTGCAGCTGCTCCCACTCCTGTGTCTGGGTCAGAGAAACGAGCCGTAGCAGTGCAAGTTGACCCCGCAGAGGGTATTCCAACCCCTGTGGCAGACCCTGCGTCTGGGTCAGAGAAACGAGCTGTAGCAGTGCAAGTTGCCCCTGTAGACAAGGTGAAAAAATGGTATAGAGGCTCAGGTCGTTTAAAACGCAGACAGTCTTCTGCTAAGTCTGGGCATAGTGAAGACGAGGCTGGGCCATCAAAGGTGCAGGAGACTGAAGATGAGGATGAGGATGTCGGAAAATCAACAGTAACTACCCGGACTCTACACTGGCCATCAAAGGTGCAGGAGACTGAAGATGAGGATGAGGATGTCGAAAAATCAACAGTAATTACCCGGACTCTATACCAGCGTGAGCTACGAGATGTGCGAAAAGATTTTGGTCGCTGTATAGGCGAGCAGCTTGTTACCTGGCTGCTCCGGTGCCTGGACACAGGAGCCAATTATGTGGAATTGGAGGGCAAGGAAGCCAGGCGGCTGGGATCCCTTGCTAGGGACGCATGCATTGACAAAGCAATTGGAGATGGAGCACAATCTCGCAGCCTCTGGAGGCGTCTCCTGTCAGCTGTGAAGGAAAGGTATCCCTTCAAGGAAGAACTTGTATGTTTACCAAGCAAATGGACCACCATGGAGAAAGGAATTCAGTACCTGAGGGAATTGGCCGTACGGGAAGTAATTTATAAGGACCTAGACGACGCACAAACATCCGCAGATCCAGATGCAGTCCGGTGTACACAACCCATGTGGCGGAAGTTTGTACAGAGTGCACCATCATCATATGCCAGCTCATTGGCAATACTAGCCTGGAAAACGGAGGAGAATCCCACAGTGAATGAAGTGACTAAAATACTCCGGCAGTACGAAGGAAATCTCTCCTCTTCCCTAAAGGCCTGTGTCTCAGCTGTGGAGAAACTCTCTGAAGAGGTCCACCAACTTAAAGAGAATTTATCTTCCCCTCCACCTGAACGAACCAGTGTCCACCAGCTAAAAGAGAATGCTTTGGAGAAACTTTCTGAAAAGATCCACCAACTTGAAGAAAGATTATCTTCCCCTCCACCTGAACGAAACAGTGTCCACCAGCTAAAAGAGAATACTTTGGAGAAACTTTCTGAAAAGATCCACCAACTTGAAGAGAGATTATTTTCCTCCCCACCTGTACAAACCAGTGTCTCAGCTATTAGGGGTAAACGTTCATCTATGCAAGGAAGACAATATGGTGGGCACACACACCGCGCCACCCTGTGGTTTTACCTACGTGACCATGGAGAGGACATGAGAAAATGGGATGGAAAATCTACTGCGACCCTAGAGGCACGGGTACGTGAATTGCAAAGGAAAACAATTGGGAAAAAGGAGTTCTCTGAAAGGTTTGCTGCTCCAACTTCCAGCAGGCAGTCCTTTAAACACAGAAATGAAGATTCTGACCAGGACTAGAGGGGCCCTGCCTCCAGCCAGGGGGAGGAAAGGGACAATCGAGTTTATTGGACTGTGTGGATTCGATGGCCTGGCACGTCAGACGCACAGAAGTATAAGGCTTTGGTAGACACCGGTGCACAATGTACTCTAATGCCATCAAGCTATAAAGGGCCAGAGCCCATCTGTATTTATGGTGTGACGGGGGAATCCCAGCAGTTAACTGTATTGGAGGCTGAAGTGAGTCTAACCGGTAATGAGTGGCAAAAGCACCGTATTGTGACTGGCCCAGATGCTCCGTGCATCCTTGGCATAGACTATCTTAGAAGAGGATATTTCAAGGACCCAAAAGGGTTCCGCTGGGCTTTTGGCATAGCTGCCTTGGAGACAGAGGACATTAAACAGTTGTCTACCTTGCCTGGTCTCTCAGAGGACCCTTCTGTTGTGGGGTTGCTGAGGGTTGAAGAACAGCAAGTGCCGATCGCTACCACAACTGTGCACCGGCGGCAATATCGCACCAACCGAGACTCCCTGAGTCCCATCCATAAGCTAATTCGTCAACTGGAGAGCCAAGGAGTGATCAGCAAGACTCATTCACCTTTTAATAGTCCCATATGGCCAGTGCGAAAGTCTAATGGTGAGTGGAGACTAACAGTGGACTATCGTGGCCTGAACGAAGTCACGCCACCACTGAGTACTGCAGTGCCGGACATGCTAGAACTCCAATATGAACTGGAATCAAAGGCAGCCAAGTGGTATGCCACAACTGATATCACTAATGCATTTTTCTCCATCCCTCTAGCAGCACAGTGCAGGCCACAGTTTGCTTTCACTTGGAGGGGAGTCCAATATACTTGGAATCGGCTGCCCCAGGGGTGGAAACACAGCCCTACCATTTGCCATGGACTGATCCAGTCTGCGCTGGAGCAGGGGGAAGCTCCTGAACACCTGCAGTACATCGATGACATCATTGTGTGGGGTGACACTGCAGAAGAAGTTTTCGAGAAAGGGAAGAAAATAGTCCAAATCCTTCTGAAGGCCGGTTTTGCCATAAAACAGAATAAAGTTAAAGGACCTGCACGAGAGATCCAGTTTTTAGGAATTAAATGGCAAGATGGACGTTGTCAAATCCCAATGGATGTGATCAACAAGATAACAGCTATGTCTCCACCAACTAGCAAAAAAGAAACACAAACTTTCCTAGGTGTCGTGGGGTTTTGGAGAATGCATATTCCAAATTACAGTCTGATTGTAAACCCGCTCTACCAAGTAACCCGTAAGAAGAATGCTTTTGAATGGGGCCCTGAGCAACGACAAGCCTTTGAACAAATTAAGCAGGAAATAGTTCATGCAGTAGCCCTCGGGCCAGTCCGAACAGGACCAGATGTAAAGAATGTGCTCTACACCGCGGCCGGGGAGAATGGTCCCACCTGGAGCCTCTGGCAGAAAGAACCTGGGGAAACTCGAGGTCGACCCCTGGGATTTTGGAGTCGGGGATACAGAGGATCTGAAGCCCGCTATACTCCAACTGAAAAGGAGATATTGGCAGCATATGAAGGAGTTCGATCTGCTTCGGAAGTGGTCGGTACTGAAGCGCAGCTCCTCCTGGCACCCCGACTGCCGGTACTAGGCTGGATGTTCAAAGGAAGGGTCCCCTCTACGCATCATGCAACTGATGCTACATGGAGCAAGTGGGTTGCACTGATTACTCAGCGGGCTCGAATAGGAAACCCCAGTCGCCCAGGAATCTTGGAGGTGATTATGGACTGGCCAGAAGGCAAATACTTTGGGATATCATCAGAGGAGGAGGTGGTTCGTGCTGAAGAAGCCCCCCTGTACAACAAGCTACCGGAAAATGAGAAGAAATATGCCTTGTTCACTGACGCGTCCTGTCGTATTGTGGGAAAGCATCGGAGATGGAAAGCTGCTGTATGGAGTCCTACACGACGAGTTGCAGAAGCTGCTGAGGGAGAAGGTGAATCGAGTCAGTTTGCAGAGGTAAAAGCCATTCAGCTGGCTTTAGATATTGCTGAACGAGAAAAGTGGCCAGTTCTCTATCTCTATACTGATTCATGGATGGTAGCAAATGCCCTGTGGGGGTGGTTACAGCAATGGAAGCAGAACAACTGGCAGCGCAGGGGCAAGCCCATCTGGGCTGCGGCATTGTGGCAAGATATTGCTGCCCGGGTAGAGAACCTGGTTGTAAAGGTACGCCATGTAGATGCTCATGTGCCCAAGAATCGGGCTGCTGAAGAACATCAAAACAACCAGCAGGTGGATCAGGCTGCTAAGATTGAAGTGGCTCAGGTGGACCTGGACTGGCAACATAAAGGTGAATTATTTATAGCCCGATGGGCCCATGACACCTCAGGCCATCAAGGTAGAGATGCAACCTACAGATGGGCTCGTGATCGAGGGGTGGACCTGACCATGAACACTATAGCACAGGTTATTCATGACTGTGAAACATGTGCTGCAATCAAGCAAGCCAAACGGTCAAAACCTCTTTGGTATGGAGGACGATGGCTGAAATATAAATATGGAGAGGCCTGGCAGATTGATTACATCACACTCCCTCAAACCCGCAACGGCAAGCGCCACGTACTTACAATGGTGGAAGCAACCACCGGATGGCTGGAAACATATCCTGTGCCCCATGCCACCGCCCGGAACACTATCCTGGGCCTTGAAAAGCAAGTCTTATGGCGACATGGCACCCCAGAGAGAATTGAGTCAGACAACGGGACTCATTTCCGAAACAACCTTATAGACTCTTGGGCCAAAGAACATGGTATTGAGTGGGTGTATCACATCCCCTATCATGCACCAGCCTCTGGAAAAGTTGAACGATACAATGGACTGTTGAAGACTACACTGAAAGCAATGGGTGCTGGGACATTCAAAAATTGGGATACACATTTGGCAAAGGCCACCTGGTTAGTCAATACCAGGGGATCTGCCAACCGAGCTGGACCTGCCCAATCAAACCTGTTATGCACTGTAGAAGGGGATAAAGTTCCTGTAGTGCACGTAAGAAACATGCTGGGTAAAACAGTCTGGGCTACTCCTGCCTCAGGAAAAGGCAAACCCATTCGTGGAATTGCTTTTGCTCAGGGACCTGGATGCACTTGGTGGGTAATGCAAAAGAATGGGGAGGTCCGGTGTGTACCTCAAGGGGATTTGATACTGGGTGAGAATAGCCCATGAGTTGAATTGTAGTATGTTAATTATTATATAATAATGTATGTCATCACTACCATGATTGCTATATATCGTAGATGAAAATGGTGATTAATTAGAATGTATTGGACAGAGTGTAACCTGAGCATGACATAAATGGTATGGAATAAGGGGTGGATATCTGTCCTGGTTCCAGTTAGGACAGAGTTAATTTTTCCTCATAGTAGCTGGTAGGGTGCTATGTTTTGGATTAGGATGAGAAGAGCGCTGATAACATGCTGATGTTTTAATTGTTGTAGAGCAGTGCTTACACCAAGCCAAGGACTTTTCGGCTTCTCGCTCTGTCCTGCCAGCGAGCAGGCTAGGGGTGCAGCAGGAGCTGGGAGGGGACAGACCCAGGACAGCTGACCCAAACTGGCCAAAGGGGTATTCCATACCATCTGACGTCATGCTAAACAATATATAGGGGTGGCTGGCCGGGGTGGGGGGGCCGGCTGCTCGGGGATAGGCTGGGCGTCGGTCAGCGGGTGGTGAGCAATTGCGTTGTGCATCACTTGTTTTCTTACATTATTATTATTAATACTATTATCATTATCACTATTATTATTATTATTGTTATTATTATATTCCTGTCTTAATAAACTGTCTTTATCTCAACTCACAGGCTTCACTTTCCCGTTTCTCTCCCCCATCCCAGAGAGGGAGGGGGGAGGGTGAGCGAACGGCTGTGTGGTGTTTAGCTGCCAGCCGGGTTAAACCACAACAGTCTTCTGAGGCCCTATTCAAGGCCTCCTGCCTGCTGCACCTACAGCACAAGAACCATTACTTCTCCGTATTATGCAGATTGACCTGATGGGTCTGTTCATATTAATCCCTTTTAAATTCACTAGATGGAAGGGGACATATTCCCAGACTGGGGCAAGCTGCTGGGCTCTGCCACAGCCACTCAAAATCACCTGCTCTTGAGTCTTTCAGCCTCAGTTTATCGCACATGGACCAAAATGATTTTCTTGGGGGTCTCAATGGCCATTTCAAGTGTAGTTAACTCCAGGAATCCACTGGAACGTGTGCCAGGATGCATGGTGCCAGCCCACAGGAATCCTTCACACAACCTACAGACTTGTCCAGGCCATAGTCTCAAGTTCCCAGACTGCAGTGGCTGCCTTCCAATGATTATGACCTATGTTAGACTCCTAGAACCATGGAACCATAGAATCATGTAGATTGGAAAAGACCTCTCAGATCATCAAGTTCAACCGTTAACCTAACAATGCCACGTCTACCACTAAACCATGTCCCTAAGCACCACATCTGTATGTCTTGTGAATACCTCCAGAGATGACCACTCCACCACATCGCTGGGCAGCCCGTTCCAATGTATCACAACCCTTTCAGGGAAGACGTTTTTCCCAATATACAACCTAAACGTCCCCTGGTGCAACATGAGGCCATTTCTTCTTGTCCTCTCGTTGAGCCGTGGGGGACACCACTTGTGACTGGCTGCCAATTGGATTTAACTCTGGGAAACAGAGTCAAAACCTTTACTAAACCTTAGGCAGACAACATCCACAGCCTCTCCCTCATCCACTAAGTGCATCACCTTTTCGTAGGAGAACAGGTTCGTCAAACAGGACCTGCCTTCCATAAATCCATGCTGACTGGGCCTGATCACCTGTATGTTGTCCTGTATATGCAGTAGGATGGCACACAAGATTATCTGCACCGTAACCTTCCCCGGCACCAAAGTCAGACGGACAGGCTTGTAGTTCACTGGGTCCTCCTTTGGGCCTTTCCTGTAGATGGGCGTCACATTTGCTAACCGACAGTTGACTGGGACCTCCCCTGCTCATCTTCCACACACTCCAGAGACCTCCTAGACTATTTCCTCTCTGCTGTGTTGTCTTTCCAGAAGACATCTTGGAAACTGAAGACCCCAACCAGACTGTATTTTCAGTGACCAAGTCAGTATCGGCCAGTGTGTGAGTGGCTCTAAGACACTGGATGCACTCCATGCACTCCAGTCTTTGATTCAATAACCTGCAGTGCTCTAGGACAGAAGTCACTGAGCACAAGCCAACATGTCAAAGCTCTTTTGTGTTTGTATAAAGCATTCCCATACTTCAAACTCACCTCTAGAAGAGCCCGAAACACTCCAGGCACCCACAATTGACATAAGCAATGGCAGCATTACTGCAGGCTGCTGCAAGGAGTCCCAGAAGTGCCTTTCCGTGATGACCAGCTCTGGAGAAGGCCTTGGGTTGCTTAGCTTGGATGGAATGCCCGTGGATATTGGAAAGCAAGAGAACCAAGGCTTTGCACATCTCTGGGCCCCAAGGGCAGATGCCACTCACAGACATTGCCTGGGTGACATGTGGCAGCGATAGCTCCTGCCGAGAGGCAAAACCCCTCTCTCAACAGAAGGGATGAGGAACAAAGCCTTCATCCCATTTGGCTGATCTCACAGTGATACCCAGGCACAAAGCTGCCAGGCTGTCACCATGACTGTGGCAGTGTGCCGCTCTGTCAAGCAACTAGTAGCATTTCATGAGAATTCAGCCCTAGTGCTTATTCTGCAACTAAATGTTGCTTTTCTAACCCTGTCAGGCTTGCCATGCTTACGACCTTTTCTTTGTGGTGTCTCTTTCCTAGGGAGGAATAACACCAAGCACCTGTACAGGATGAGTAGAGGGGGAGGATCACCTCCCTTGGCCTGCTGGCAACACCCTTCCGAATGCACCCCAGGATCCCGTTGGCCTTCTTGGCCACAAGGGCACACTGCTGACTCATGCTCAGCCTGCTGTCCACCAGGACTCCCAGATCCTTCTTTGCAGAGCTGCTTTCCAGGAGGTCATTCCCAGCCCGTACTGGTGCTGGGGGTTATTCCACCCTAGGAAGGAGACAGGACCCTGCACTTGCCCTTGTTGAACTTCACGGGGTTCCTCTCAGCCTATCTCTCCAGCCTGTTGAGGTCCCTCTGTGGTATCAGCCACTCCTTCCAGCTTTGTGTCATAAGCAAAGTTTGTGAGGGTGCACTCTGTTACATCATTCACTTCACTGACGAGTAAGTTGAACAACAGAGAGGAACTTTGGCATGTCCTGCAGCCCTGCACACCCTGGCAGGGCAATTCCTGCTGTGGGAATTAGTCAGCGCAGTGTTTAGAGAGGGCCAGCCAGTGTTTGCTTTGTCTGCTTCCAAGTGTGTTCCCCAGGAGGAACCCTGCTGCCTTCCAGGAGCTGTGAGCCCAGGAGCCCCAGGGGCAAATGAAGGGAGCCTGGTGGGGGGCAGAGCAAGGGAGGCCTTGGGCTGGGCCTGTGCTGCTGAGCTGGGCCGGGCTCCTGGGCCCAAGGGGAGCTCCTGGCAAGCGGGCAGCGCTGCAGAGAGCCAGCTCTGCCCAGGAGCAGCTCCTGTGCCCAGCGCAGCAGGGCTGGGGGCACTGCCTGCAGAGACAGAGTGGGTAAAGGCAGGCAGAAGTGGCAGGATGCACAGAGCTCGCTGGGGGAGAACACTTGCCAGCCCTGACCCCGGTAAGTCTCTGGCTGGAGGGCAATGCAGCCGCAGCTCCTGGAGGAAGGAGAAGCCGCGGGTGCAGGCAGGGGTGCCCAGGGCTGTGGTGCAGAGCAGGGTCCCTGCTGTGCCCCAGGGGCTGTGTGCCGGGGCAGGGCCTCTGCCGCCTGCCAGGCTCAGCACTCAGCCTGCGCGGGGAGCTGCCCAGGGCGCTGCGGGGAGAAGCTGCGGGTGGAAGGAGCCCCCCCGGCAGGGCAGGGCAGGGTCCTGCTGCTGGCGGGAGGCTGCTGCCTGGGGCAGGCTGCTTTCAGTTCCACAGCACAACTGGTATATATCTAAGGTGAGAAGACAATCAGGGGTTAGATACTTTAGGCTCAGCTTTCCAGACTATTTGCTTTCAGTTTTTTCTTTTTTGTCTCTGTGGGAGTAGATATAGAGGCTGCTTTTTCCAAGAAGAGTCTTATACGCCTAAGCCTTCCCACTGAGGGTTACAAGGACCCCCAACAATTCCCTTGCCTGCCCTTCAGCCCAGAAAAAGCTCCACCACCACACATGCAGTGTCAGCAGGGTCTGTGTGACCTGGTCTCTGGGACGTGCCCCCAGTGAGCTGCCCCTGGGCAGAGCCCTGCTGCCAGGAGGTGTCTGCAGGGCAGAGCTGAGCACCCAGCGGGTGGGATGGGGGCTGTGACCTGCAGGCAGGAGGCGTGGGGACAGAGACCCAGCTGCAGGCAGGGACAGCTGCAGGCAGTAGAGCCATGGGCAGGGAGTGAGCGGGAGCTGCTCCCAGAAGCAACATGGGACAGGGGATTTGGGCACCTGCCCTGCCGACGCCTTCTTCATATAAACTCCTTAGCTTCTTTTCTCATCTAATAATAATGTGTTGTGGTTTAACCCAGCTGGCAGCTAAGCACCACACAGCCGTTCGCTCACCCTCCCCCCTCCCTCTCTGGGATGGGGGAGAGAAACGGGAAAGTGAAGCCTGTGAGTTGAGATGAAGACAGTTTATTAAGACAGGAAAATAATAATAACAATAATAATAATAATAGTGATAATGGTAATAGTATTAACAATAATAATGTGTAAGAAAACAAGTGATGCACAATGCAATTGCTCACCACCCGCTGACCGATGCCCAGCCTATTCCCGAGCAGCCGGCCCCCCCACCCCGGCCAGCCACCCCTATATATTGTTTAGCATGACGTCAGATGGTATGGAATACCCCTTTGGCCAGTTTGGGTCAGCTGTCCTGGGTCTGTCCCCTCCCAGCTCCTGCTGCACCCCCAGCCTGCTCGCTGGCAGGACAGAGCAAGAAGCCAAAAAGTCCTTGGCCTGGTGTAAACACTGCTCTGCAACAATTAAAACATCAGCATGTTATCAGCGCTCTTCTCATCCTAATCCAAAACATAGCACCCTACCAGCTACTATGAGCTACTTAACTCTGTCCTAACTGGAACCAGGACAGATATCCACCCCTTATTCCATACCATTTATGTCATGCTCAGGTTACACTCTGTCCAATACATTCTAATTAATCACCATTTTCATCTATGATATATAGCAATCATGGTAGTGATGACATACATTATTATATAATAATTAACATACTACAATTCAACTCATGGGCTATTCTCACCCAGTATCAAATCCCCTTGAGGTACACACCGGACCTCCCCATTCTTTTGCATTACCCACCAAGTGCATCCAGGTCCCTGAGCAAAAGCAATTCCACGAATGGGTTTGCCTTTTCCTGAGGCAGGAGTAGCCCAGACTGTTTTACCCAGCATGTTTCTTACGTGCACTACAGGAACTTTATCCCCTTCTACAGTGCGTAACAGGTTTGATTGGGCAGGTCCAGCTCGGTTGGCAGATCCCCTGGTATTGACTAACCAGGTGGCCTTTGCCAAATGTGTATCCCAATTTTTGAATGTCCCAGCACCCATTGCTTTCAGTGTAGTCTTCAACAGTCCATTGTATCGTTCAACTTTTCCAGAGGCTGGTGCATGATAGGGGATGTGATACACCCACTCAATACCATGTTCTTTGGCCCAAGTGTCTATAAGGTTGTTTCGGAAATGAGTCCCGTTGTCTGACTCAATTCTCTCTGGGGTGCCATGTCGCCATAAGACTTGCTTTTCAAGGCCCAGGATAGTGTTCCGGGCGGTGGCATGGGGCACAGGATATGTTTCCAGCCATCCGGTGGTTGCTTCCACCATTGTAAGTACGTGGCGCTTGCCGTTGCGGGTTTGAGGGAGTGTGATGTAATCAATCTGCCAGGCCTCTCCATATTTATATTTCAGCCATCGTCCTCCATACCAAAGAGGTTTTGACCGTTTGGCTTGCTTGATTGCAGCACATGTTTCACAGTCATGAATAACCTGTGCTATAGTGTCCATGGTCAGGTCCACCCCTCGATCACGAGCCCATCTGTAGGTTGCATCTCTACCTTGATGGCCTGAGGTGTCATGGGCCCATCGGGCTATAAATAATTCACCTTTATGTTGCCAGTCCAGGTCCACCTGAGCCACTTCAATCTTAGCAGCCTGATCCACCTGCTGGTTGTTTTGGTGTTCTTCAGTAGCCCGATTCTTGGGCACATGAGCATCTACATGGCGTACCTTTACAACCAGGTTCTCTACCCGGGCAGCAATATCTTGCCACAATGCCGCAGCCCAGATGGGCTTGCCCCTGCGCTGCCAGTTGTTCTGCTTCCATTGCTGTAACCACCCCCACAGGGCATTTGCTACCATCCATGAATCAGTATAGAGATAGAGAACTGGCCACTTTTCTCGTTCAGCAATATCTAAAGCCAGCTGAATGGCTTTTACCTCTGCAAACTGACTCGATTCACCTTCTCCCTCAGCAGCTTCTGCAACTCGTCGTGTAGGACTCCATACAGCAGCTTTCCATCTCCGATGCTTTCCCACAATACGACAGAACGCGTCAGTGAACAAGGCATATTTCTTCTCATTTTCCGGTAGCTTGTTGTACAGGGGGGCTTCTTCAGCACGAACCACCTCCTCCTCTGATGATATCCCAAAGTATTTGCCTTCTGGCCAGTCCATAATCACCTCCAAGATTCCTGGGCGACTGGGGTTTCCTATTCGAGCCCGCTGAGTAATCAGTGCAACCCACTTGCTCCATGTAGCATCAGTTGCATGATGCGTAGAGGGGACCCTTCCTTTGAACATCCAGCCTAGTACCGGCAGTCGGGGTGCCAGGAGGAGCTGCGCTTCAGTACCGACCACTTCCGAAGCAGATCGAACTCCTTCATATGCTGCCAATATCTCCTTTTCAGTTGGAGTATAGCGGGCTTCAGATCCTCTGTATCCCCGACTCCAAAATCCCAGGGGTCGACCTCGAGTTTCCCCAGGTTCTTTCTGCCAGAGGCTCCAGGTGGGACCATTCTCCCCGGCCGCGGTGTAGAGCACATTCTTTACATCTGGTCCTGTTCGGACTGGCCCGAGGGCTACTGCATGAACTATTTCCTGCTTAATTTGTTCAAAGGCTTGTCGTTGCTCAGGGCCCCATTCAAAAGCATTCTTCTTACGGGTTACTTGGTAGAGCGGGTTTACAATCAGACTGTAATTTGGAATATGCATTCTCCAAAACCCCACGACACCTAGGAAAGTTTGTGTTTCTTTTTTGCTAGTTGGTGGAGACATAGCTGTTATCTTGTTGATCACATCCATTGGGATTTGACAACGTCCATCTTGCCATTTAATTCCTAAAAACTGGATCTCTCGTGCAGGTCCTTTAACTTTATTCTGTTTTATGGCAAAACCGGCCTTCAGAAGGATTTGGACTATTTTCTTCCCTTTCTCGAAAACTTCTTCTGCAGTGTCACCCCACACAATGATGTCATCGATGTACTGCAGGTGTTCAGGAGCTTCCCCCTGCTCCAGCGCAGACTGGATCAGTCCATGGCAAATGGTAGGGCTGTGTTTCCACCCCTGGGGCAGCCGATTCCAAGTATATTGGACTCCCCTCCAAGTGAAAGCAAACTGTGGCCTGCACTGTGCTGCTAGAGGGATGGAGAAAAATGCATTAGTGATATCAGTTGTGGCATACCACTTGGCTGCCTTTGATTCCAGTTCATATTGGAGTTCTAGCATGTCCGGCACTGCAGTACTCAGTGGTGGCGTGACTTCGTTCAGGCCACGATAGTCCACTGTTAGTCTCCACTCACCATTAGACTTTCGCACTGGCCATATGGGACTATTAAAAGGTGAATGAGTCTTGCTGATCACTCCTTGGCTCTCCAGTTGACGAATTAGCTTATGGATGGGACTCAGGGAGTCTCGGTTGGTGCGATATTGCCGCCGGTGCACAGTTGTGGTAGCGATCGGCACTTGCTGTTCTTCAACCCTCAGCAACCCCACAACAGAAGGGTCCTCTGAGAGACCAGGCAAGGTAGACAACTGTTTAATGTCCTCTGTCTCCAAGGCAGCTATGCCAAAAGCCCAGCGGAACCCTTTTGGGTCCTTGAAATATCCTCTTCTAAGATAGTCTATGCCAAGGATGCACGGAGCATCTGGGCCAGTCACAATACGGTGCTTTTGCCACTCATTACCGGTTAGACTCACTTCAGCCTCCAATACAGTTAACTGCTGGGATCCCCCCGTCACACCATAAATACAGATGGGCTCTGGCCCTTTATAGCTTGATGGCATTAGAGTACATTGTGCACCGGTGTCTACCAAAGCCTTATACTTCTGTGCGTCTGACGTGCCAGGCCATCGAATCCACACAGTCCAATAAACTCGATTGTCCCTTTCCTCCCCCTGGCTGGAGGCAGGGCCCCTCTAGTCCTGGTCAGAATCTTCATTTCTGTGTTTAAAGGACTGCCTGCTGGAAGTTGGAGCAGCAAACCTTTCAGAGAACTCCTTTTTCCCAATTGTTTTCCTTTGCAATTCACGTACCCGTGCCTCTAGGGTCGCAGTAGATTTTCCATCCCATTTTCTCATGTCCTCTCCATGGTCACGTAGGTAAAACCACAGGGTGGCGCGGTGTGTGTGCCCACCATATTGTCTTCCTTGCATAGATGAACGTTTACCCCTAATAGCTGAGACACTGGTTTGTACAGGTGGGGAGGAAAATAATCTCTCTTCAAGTTGGTGGATCTTTTCAGAAAGTTTCTCCAAAGTATTCTCTTTTAGCTGGTGGACACTGTTTCGTTCAGGTGGAGGGGAGGATAATCTTTCTTCAAGTTGGTGGATCTTTTCAGAAAGTTTCTCCAAAGCATTCTCTTTTAGCTGGTGGACACTGGTTCGTTCAGGTGGAGGGGAAGATAAATTCTCTTTAAGTTGGTGGACCTCTTCAGAGAGTTTCTCCACAGCTGAGACACAGGCCTGTAGGGAAGAGGAGAGATTTCCTTCGTACTGCCGGAGTAATTTAGCCACTTCATTCACTGTGGGATTCTCCTCCGCTTTCCAGGCTATTATTGCCAATGAGCTGGCATATGATGATGGTGCACTCCGTACAAACTTCCGCCACATAGGTGGTGTACACTGGACTGCATCTGGATCTGCGGATGTTTGTGCGTCGTCTAGGTCCTTATAAATTACTTCCCGTACGGCCAATTCCCTCAGGTACTGAATTCCCTTCTCCATGGTGGTCCATTTGCCTGGTAGACATACAAGTTCTTCCTTGAAGGGATACCTTTCCTGCACAGCTGACAGGAGACGCCTCCAGAGGCTGCGAGATCGTGCTCCATCACCAATTGCTTTGTCAATGCATGCGTCCCTAGCAAGGGATCCCAGCCGCCTGGCTTCCTTGCCCTCTAATTCCACATAATTGGCTCCAGTGTCCCAGCACCGGAGCAGCCAGGTGACAAGCTGCTCACCTATACAGCGACCAAAATCTTTTCGCACATCTCGTAGCTCACGCTGGTATAGAGTCCGGGTAGTTACTGTTGATTTTTCGACATCCCCATCCTCATCTTCAGTCTCCTGCACCTTTGATGGCCCAGCCTCGTCTTCACTATGCCCAGACTTAGCAGAAGACTGTTTGCGTTCTAAACGACCTGAGCCTCTACACCATTTCTTCACCTTGTCTACAGGGGCAACTTGCACTGCTACAGCTCGTTTCTCTAACCCAGACACAGGGTCTGCCACAGGGGTTGGAATACCCTCTGCGGGGTCAACTTGCACTGCTACACCTCGTTTCTCTGACCCAGACACAGGAGTGGGAGCAGCTGCAGGAGCTGGAGCAGCTGCAGAAGCTGGAACTGGAGCGGCTGCAGGAGCTGGAACTGGAGCGGCTGCAGGAGCTGGAGCGGCTGCAGGAGCTGGAACTAGAACGGATGCAGGAGCTGGAGCTGGAGCGGCTGCAGGAGCTGCAGCTGGAGCGGCTGCAGGAGCTGGAACTGGAACGGCTGCAGGAGCTGCAGCTGGAGCGGCTGCAGGAGCTGGAACTGGAACGGCTGCAGGAGCTGCAGCTGGAGTGGCTGCAGGAGCTGGAGCGGCTGCAGGAGCTGGAGCTGCTGCAGGAGCTGCAGCTGGAGCAGCTGCAGGAGCTGGAACTGGAACGGCTGCAGGAGCTGCAGCTGGAGTGGCTGCAGGAGCTGGAACTGGAACGGCTGCAGGAGCTGCAGCTGGCGCGGCTGCAGGAGCTGGAACTGGAAAGGCTGCAGGAGCTGCAGCTGGCGCGGCTGCAGGAGCTGGAACTGGAACGGCTGCAGGAGCTGGAGCGGCTGCAGGAGCTGGAACTGGAACGGCTGCAGGAGCTGCAGCTGGAGTGGCTGCAGGAGCTGGAGCAGCTGCAGGAGCTGGAGCTGCTGCAGGAGCTGCAGCTGGAGCAGCTGCAGGAGCTGGAACTGGAACGGCTGCAGGAGCTGCAGCTGGAGTGGCTGCAGGAGCTGGAGCTGGAGCGGCTGCAGGAGCTGGAGCGGCTGCAGGAGCTGGAGCGGCTGCAGGAGCTGGAACTGGAATGGCTGCAGGAGCTGGAGCGGCTGCAGGAGCTGGAGCGGCTGCAGGAGCTGGAGCTAGGTTGCTAGTAGCATCAATTGCAGCTCGATAGGCACAAGCCAGACCCCAGCACGCTACAGTGATTTGTGTCACTTTGGAACTGCCAGAGTCATGACACCTTTTTTTCAAGCATTCCGCCAGCTTTTTAGGATTTTGCAGTTGTTCAGGGGTGAATGTCCAAAACACTGGAGGTGACCACTGCTCTAGAAACCTGCCCATATCCTCCCACACTCCCTGCCACTCGCAACTATCCCGCCTCAAGACAGATCTCCGGATGAGATTCCTAAGTAGTTGTTTAACCCTCCACAAAATCTGAAGCGCATTCAGGAGACATAACAACAAGAGCAGGCTGGTCTGAGTATCCCAAGGATATTCAACATCTCGGAGAACCACCGTAACTAGCTCGGGGGATAAGAGGGTGGTGGTGAAGGCGAAAGGGAGAGTGAACAGGTAGGGAAACATGTCTTCCCCTGTCCCCTTCACAGATTGGCTCCCTAACGAAAACAGGCAATAGGTGTAATTGCTAATAGTTTCCGAGATATGGTTTCCAAAGTATAGAGTCGACGTCAGTGCTGAGTACAAATACCAGGTTAAAGTCGTGGCCAGATATTTCATCATTTCATAAGCCATTGTTACACCGCACAGTACCATAACAATCTTAAACCAGGGCCCGGAAAGGATAAACAGTGCAACAGGGAGCACATACAGAAAGTAACGCACCATAAAACTCAATTTGGAATACAGGTACAGCAGACTGGAGATTAAGGCAATCAACATCGTGACTAGCAACTATTAAGCAGGTCCAATACTTATACCAATTTTAGTTTAACACACTCTGGTCAGATTTGTCGATATCTCAACCCTTCGAGCCCCACGTTGGGCGCCAAAAGGACTGTTGTGGTTTAACCCGGCTGGCAGCTAAACACCACACAGCCGTTCGCTCACCCTCCCCCCTCCCTCTCTGGGATGGGGGAGAGAAACGGGAAAGTGAAGCCTGTGAGTTGAGATAAAGACAGTTTATTAAGACAGGAATATAATAATAACAATAATAATAATAATAGTGATAATGATAATAGTATTAACAATAATAATGTGTAAGAAAACAAGTGATGCACAATGCAATTGCTCACCACCCGCTGACCGATGCCCAGCCTATTCCCGAGCAGCCGGCCCCCCCACCCCGGCCAGCCACCCCTATATATTGTTTAGCATGACGTCAGATGGTATGGAATACCCCTTTGGCCAGTTTGGGTCAGCTGTCCTGGGTCTGTCCCCTCCCAGCTCCTGCTGCACCCCCAGCCTGCTCGCTGGCAGGACAGAGCAAGAAGCCGAAAAGTCCTTGGCCTGGTGTAAACACTGCTCTGCAACAATTAAAACATCAGCATGTTATCAGCGCTCTTCTCATCCTAATCCAAAACATAGCACCCTACCAGCTACTATGAGCTACTTAACTCTGTCCTAACTGGAACCAGGACAGAGCTTCAGTCCATGGTGCTTTGTCTCCGCTGCTCCTTCCAGGTTACTCTCTTCCCTTCTCCAGTGTGGGGTCACTCCCATGGGATGCCATTCCCAAACTGATCCTACATGACCTCCCCACAGACAGCGGCTCATCAAGAAGAGCTTCAGTATGGATCTGTACCAAGCTGGGGAAAGTCTTTCAGGAATGGACTGCTCCTCTCCATGGGCTGCAGCTCCCACCAGAATTCTTGCTCCTGTGGTTGCTCCTTTCCATGGGCTGCAGCCTCCTTCAGGCCACATCCACCTGCTCCACCAGGGGCTCCTCCACGCATCTGCAGGGCTGCTTCTCTCACATTTTCTCACTCTTCTGCCAGCTGTTGTTGCACAAAGATTTTTTTTTTATATTTTCTAAAAAATATTATCAAAGATGCACAACTAGTGTCACTCGTTGGCTCAGCTTTGACCTGCAGCCAGCGGATCCCTTTTTGAGAGGGAGCTACTAGCTCTGATCTGAACTGGGGCAGCTCCTTTAGTCTCAATAAGCCACCTCCAGCAATTATTCCACATCTGGGGCAGCTCCTGGTCCCTTCTCACAGAGGCCACCCATGCAGCCCAATACATATGTTAGGGAAGAAAAGTATGTTGCAGAACTCCTAAAGAGGGTCCTTCAAAAAGGAAAATGCCCTTGCAGGATACGCTGATTTGAAGTAGTGGAAATAGTTAGTAGTAGAAATAGTAGTAGGAGAATAGTTCTTGTGCTGTAGGTGCAGCAGGCAATATGTCTTGGATTGTGCCTCAGAAGACTCAAGCAGATCAAATCTGGTTGATCCATGAACTAAACTAAGACAAACACTGTGAGCAGAGCGAAGGACACCGAGTGGTGCCCTAGCATAAAGGAGGATGCAAAGCACAGCTGTAAGAGGCGTCTTTCTTCTGCCACGACCGACGCAGGTTCGTCTGAAGTGAGAGCCAGAGCCCGGGACCCATGGAGTGAAGGTCCCTGGGCACAACTGCAGAAAGACTTTGCAAGACCTTTGCCAGTGACAGCTTGAAACACCAAATGCATCTTGGCAGTAGTAGGTCCTTTTGGCACAGGGGCAGATGTCCTCCCTGGCAACACCACCACGGAGGCCACCACTGCAAAGCTGCTGCGTGACACCGACTGCGTGACACCCCGGGGTCCAGAGAGGGGAGAGGGGAAGGGGAGAGGCAGGCCGTGGGGAGGGGGCTGGAGTGAGGTCACTGCCACTGCAGCAGCCTGACTGGCCCTCAGAAGGGCTGGCCGGCAGGCACTATGACATCATCCCGCGCATCAGAGAGCCCCTGGGCAGAAATGACGTCACTGCAGAGGGGAGGGCGAGGGGCTGGCAGAGCCCCATCGAGGGGCTGGCTGTGGGTCCCCTCTGCTACAGCCACCTGACGGCACGGGGCAGGCAGGAGGGCAGGCAGGGCTCGTGGCCGCCTTGCTCAGGACGAGCCCTGGGCGAGCTGGGTGAGAAATCTGTGCCTTAGCTCCAGCAAAAGCTCTTCTCTTTGCTCTTGACTTTTCTCGATAACACCACTTCCAGGTGAGCTCTGCCCTTGCTAAAACCATACCTCCACCTCCACCATAAATTTCTGTTTCAGAGCCTGTCCTTGCTGCCACACCCTGGCAGATCCTTTGTGGCCCCTCTCAGCACCCTGTCCCTGCAGCGTCCCAGCCCCACTGCCCCACACATGCTCCCACAGCCATGCTGCCAAGGCACCGCACATGGCAGTGCACATTCAGGGCTGGGTCAAGATCCCCCTGTTACAATCCCAATGGCACCCTCAGGGTCCCTTCCTGCCATGGCCCTCCTGCCTTTGCAGCCTCCTCCAGCCCATGGCCCCTGCCCTGACCCAGCCACGTCCCATGGAGGGCTCTCCAGACAATCCTGCTCCAGGTCTGCAGGGCTCTGGGCCAGGACAGAGGCCAACAGGGCTAGCCGTTCCCTCGACACAGGCCCCGAGCCTGGCTCTCCCAAATCCTTGCCCTCCGCCCACCTCGCGGCCCTCATCCCAGTCCAGTGGCAGCAGCCCCAGGGCAGTGCCCACCACAGGCTGCTTCAGGGCCCTGGGCACTGCCACCACAGCCCCAGCCCCTCTGAAGGGCACAGCAGCTCCCGGAGACACAGAGGGCTCAGCTCCACAGATGGGAACATCCATGGAACAAGCGTACAGAGGTCAGTGTACCATGCTGTGTCCCCTGCACTCCTCTGCAGCACATCCTCAGAGGCCCGCAGCCCCTCTGTGACATCCCTGGGGGTCCTCAGGCAGTTCCTGCTGCCCCAGGGCCAGGGCAGCCTGACCTGAGCTGCTGCAGCCAGAAAGGGGTTTGCTGGTCCCATTATGTCCTGCTCTGCTGAGAGTGGGGTCCAGACAAAGAATTTGCTGTAGGTTCGTTTATTTTGTTTAAATACACAGAGAGGCTGGCTCCTTGTTTATGCAGAGCCTCAGGGTCACAAAAGATATGTTGTTATTTAAGTACAAGGTCATGAAGAATGGCATTTCTCTGTGGAAAACATTATCACAAGGGGAAAATGAAAAAGAAAACCAAATTCATCTAGAAGTACAACCAGGCTTAGCCTGTCATGACATAAACCACAATTCAAGTGTAGAAGAAGACAAGAAGCAGTCTATAGCTGCTGAAAGGTCCAATCAATTTCCTGAGCAAATCCTGATAAACATCCATGACATCACTTTTCTAATGGCATTCTTGAGCTCCTGGTTTCTTATGCTATAGATGAGGGGGTTCACTGCTGGGGGCATGACTGCATATAGAACAGCCATTATCATGTCCAGGGATGGAGAGGAGATAGTGGGAGGCTTCAGGTAGGCAGATACACCAGTGCTAACCAGCAGGGAGACCACGACCAGGTGAGGGAGGCACGTGGAGAAGGCTTTGTGCCGGCCCTGCTCAGAGGGCATCCTCAGCACAGCCCTGAAGATCTGTACATAGGACAGCACGATGAATACAAAACACCCCAAAACCAGAAAACCACTGAATGTGAGAAGCCCAACTTCCCTGAGGTAGGAGTCTGAGCAGGAGAGCTTGAGGATCTGGGAGATTTCACAGAAGAACTGGTCCACAGCATTGCCTTGGCAGAGGGGCAGGGAAAATGTATTGGCAGTGTGCAGCAGAGCATAGAGAACCCCACTGCCCCAGGCAGCTGCTGCCATCTGGGCACAAGCTCTGTTGCCCAGGAGGCTCCCATAGTGCAGGGGCTTGCAGATGGCAACGTAGCGGTCGTAGGCCATGACGGTGAGAAGAAACAAATCTGCTGACATCAGAGAGGGAAAGAAAAAGACCTGTGCAACACATCCCGCATAGGAAATGGCCCTGGTGTCCCAGAGGGAATTGACCATGGCTTTGGGGAGAGTGGTGGAGATGCAGCCCAGGTCAAGGAGGGCGAGGTTGCGGAGGAAGAAGTACATGGGGGTGTGGAGGCGGTGGTCGCAGGCTACGGCGGTGAGGATGAGGCCGTTGCCCAGGAGGGCAGCCAGGTAGATGGCCAGGAAGAGCGCGAAGTGCAGGAGCCGCAGCTCCCGCGTGTCTGCAAATGCCAGCAGGAGGAACTCGGTGATGGAGCTGCTGTTGGACATCTGATCCTCCTGGACAAAGGGGACTACCCAAGAAAGAAAAGACAGTGATAATTAGGAGAGACGTCTCTGAGAAAAACCTACTCCACTTCTCACTGGAACCCCCGACAGTGACTTTCCCCTTTCCAAGACCTTTCTGCTGCTCTGTTGCTTGAGCTTTGGATGGTGCTGGAGGAAGGTGCTGCTGGGAGCAGGGGACCCTGCTGTGCACTTTGGAGGAGTCACGCCTGTCCTACAGGTCTAAGCATAAAGAAATCAGGAGTGATCTCTGATTAAATCTACCTCTGACGTATGTGGACTTCCCAGCATTACCACTCTCAACACTATAGACTGCCAAATGGCATTTGTGGTTTAATTTGTTCCAACTGCATGTGTGACACTCGGAAGAGTTTTTTTTTGATGGTAGAAAACCCTGGCATTTTTCATACATTCCAGGTGAGATTTTGTGAATGTCCTTAGCGTAGTGAGGATAGCCAGTCTGTCCATCTACCCTGGTCTCAGCCAGACTCCTCTAGGGCTCAGTCCAGTTGCCACATCGAGCTGCTCAATGACTGTGGTCTCAGGAATATCCGGGAAAATGATTCAGTGTTTTTCTTCCCCTTAGACTGCATTGTCCCAAGCCTCAGAGTTTAGAAGGGGGTTTGGGCACCTTTCCCCTAAGGACGGGTTTGCGTGGTGGGACCCAGAGGGTCAGAGCCTGAGCTGCAGCTGAAAGCCAGATCTGCAGGGAGCCCCAAAACAAGAACAGCAACAGTAGGTACAGGAACAGAGGGAAATATCACAGGGCTTCTGCCAGGTGAGGCAAGGCCAGGGAGGGACCAAACGGAACTCGGGAGAGTGCGCTCTACTGCAGGTCCTCCTGATGAGAGGTTATGAGTCATGTCCTGAAACCTGTGGGCTTGACGGTGGACAAGGAGGTGCCAGAATACTTTGCAGGCTCTGCTGCCTGCAGCTGGGTCTCTGTCCCCACACCTCCTGCCTGCAGGTCACAGCCCCCATCCCACCCGCCGGGTGCTCAGCTCTGCCCTGCAGACACCTCCTGGCAGCAGGGCTCTGCCCAGGGGCAGCTCGCTGGAGGCATGTCCTAGAGACCAGGTCACACAGGGGACACTGCATGTAAGCTCCACATGTGGTGGTGGAGCTTTCTATGGGCTGAGGGGAAGGGAAAGATCCTTGTAACCTCTCAGCCATCATGGAGCCTCAGCCTCTTCTTGGAATTAAAAGCATATGTTTCTATTACCACTGAAGCAAGTAGAGAAGATTGAAAGCTCAGGAGGCTCAGGAAAACTGTGACTGAAGCTGAAATCCCTTACCTTACCCCGGCTGTTGCAAAGTCCCCTTGGATACATCCTGGTTGTGCTGTGGAGCTGAGAGCAGGCTGCCCCAGGCAGCAGCCTCCCGCCAGCAGCAGGACCCTGCCCTGCCGGGGGGGCTCCTTCCACCCGCAGCTTCTCCCCGCAGCGCCCTGGGCAGCTCCCCGGGCAGGCTGAGTGCTGAGCCTGGCAGGCGGCAGAGGCCCTGCCCCGGCACACAGCCCCTGGGGCACAGCAGGGACCCTGCTCTGCACCACAGCCCTGGGCACCCCTGCCTGCACCCCCGGCTTCACAGCCTGCAGCCGGACCATGACAAGGGAGCCCTCGGGGCCTGGACACTGACCCTGCAGCTTAGAAACCCCTGCTCTGGAGCTTGTGCTTCTCTACAAGAAAAAAACACACAGTGTCTCCAGCCTGATCTGCTCTGGGACAATCCAGGTGTAGGACACCTCCAGGATACTCCAGTGCATTGCAGTTCACTTAGACTTACCATGTTAAGGGTTGCAAGCATTGCTTCTCCAGTGTACTCTCAGTTTTCTAACCCTCCACACAGCCTTAAGTATCTCTCCCTTCTTTCCCCTCCCTGTGCCAGCTGCAGGCAGTGCCCCCAGCCCTGCTGCGCTGGGCAGAGGAGCTGCTCCTGGGCAGAGCTGGCTCTCTGCAGCGCTGCCCGCTTGCCAGGAGCTCCCCTTGGGCCCAGGAGCCCGGCCCAGCTCAGCAGCACAGGCCCAGCCCAAGGCCTCCCTTGCTCTGCCCCCCACCAGGCTCCCTGCCCATGGCCCTGGGGCTGCAGGGGAACCTGCTGGGAAGCAGCCTGAAGGAATCCCTGGGCTTCCCTCCCTCCCCTGGGCACACACACTTCTTCACACCAGGCTCATTTCTCCTTGCAGAAAACCAACTAAGTGTAACAATCACATCTTCTCTGAGAATTAGTTTGTTATGTCATGGACATGTCCACATGGCTTCATCTAACACCAGCAAGGTCTGCCTGCCTTTTATGCCCTGACACAGGACTCTGCCTGGGTACAAGAGGTGCTGGGTGGGGAGAAAATCACTGGTACTTTGCAAACTACATTCTTATAGTCCGTGGGACAGTAGGGCCTACATTGAAGAATTCTTGGTTGTGACCAGGAGGTGCTGGTTCATTATGATCCCAGGAGAAAGGCACTCTAGGTCTTGTGCAGGGACAGTTGGCGTGTTACCCACCCCCTTGCACTGCATTGCCTGTGGCCCCACAAGTCAGATGGGCGATGGAACACCTCATTGCTGTGCCAACACATCTGTGGCAGGATGTTCAGGGTCATTTTTGGAACTGCACCTGAAACCCCCATCCCTAGAGAGCCTAAACACAATAGCAGGAGCAGCATGAACGGGTGGAGAAATGTGGGGAAATATCACGGTGCTCACTCTGAGGAAGAAAAAGAGGCAGAGAAACCCCCCCCGAGAGCCTCACCCAGCTGTGCACAGCCCCCAGGGATGGGCACTCCTGGGCAGTCACTGGCATCCCCTCTGTCATGCAAGAGGAAAGGGGAGCGTGTCCGCAGAGATGCGCCTCTCCTCTTCTGGGGCTCTGGTTGCAGACATGGCAGCTAATGGCCGGGACACCATGATCAGCTCCACATGATCCAGCAGGGTTCGCTTGCAGCATAGTCCAGCTGACACAGGACCACGTGGATCTCTGTGCAGTACAGTCAGGGACGGTAGTCCTGCCTTCAGCATGCCACAGGTCTCCTGAAATGAGAGACTTGGTCGGTTGTAAGAGAGAGCCCAGATTCATGCAGAAGAGGAGTTCAGGCACAGTGAGGGGCTGCTGCATCCCAGGTGTCTTCGCTCCCATCTTTTGAAAAAAGCCCAGGCCAAGGAGAAGGTGAAAACCCCACCTTCCTGGAAGGGCTCCAAACAAGAGGCATATTGGTGCAGGAACACAGTGGTGATTCTTCCAGCACTCCACTTCCTATGTTCAATGGCCTTTGTCACCATTTGGAGATGTTCCTGATGGATTTCTCAGGATCCTGTGGAAAAGAACTGGGCAGAAGGGAGGTGACTGTTTCTCAGGACAAGAAAGGAAATCTCTTGTCTCTCTCCTGAGCTGTGCCATCTCCATGCTGCTGACCTCCCAGGCCTCCAAATGACACATGCTGATGTCACAGTGGATGCACTGCATCACCAGGATATCGTCACTGGAGCAGCGGCAGTGCCGGCACTTCCCTGCAAGGCCTGGTCCCTGCTGGGCACTGCTTGGGTGCTCCCCACCACTGTCCTTCTGTGGCCAGGAGTGGGGGCAGCAGGCAGCAAGGTTGCACTGGGCGACCCTCGCTGACGGGCGGAGGAGCAGGGGCACCTCACAGAGGAGTTGTGGCTGAGGAGCCAGGGCGGACATCCCTGAGCTGAGGGCCAGCAGCAAGCGAGATGGAGGGCTGCTGGAGGGTGACCATCACCTCCAACATGACTTCCATGTTTCCAGTGCTTCTGCAGCTCTCCTCCAAAGGTGAGGGTGTCAGGAGCCCCTTCCCAAGGGGTGACCCAGGGGCCGTCAGCTGTCCAAAGCTGCAGGTCCTGGGCTTCGGGGGGAGGCTGGACATGGTTGGTGGCTGCTGCAAGAGCCTTGCCTGAGGGTCCCTCTGGACTCGGGACAATGTGGCAGTCAGGACTCCTGGGTCTTGATGCTAGGGCTGTCCTGAAACCTAGGGCTCCTCTGGGCATGGCTCAGCCTCCTTGTGATGGGGACAATCCAGGGCCAGGTTTCCCTGGGAGCTGGTGCCTCTTTGGGATCTGGATCTGGGAGGAAAGATGCCCAGTGTCCCAGAGACTGGTGTGGCCTGCAGCTCCAACAGCTGTCTCAGGAATGTGCCAGCAATGCCTGAGTTGGGAAACAAACCTTCCCCTTCTACTTCTCTCCTTCAGGGGAACCTCTTTTCATTCCCTCCTGTGCCACCAGGCTGGCAGAGCATGTCCTGGATGCTCAGATGCCATCCCTGGATGGCCACAGTCTTGGTGCTGAACCCTTTCCATGTCCCTGCGGGGGTGGTTTTATCCTGCTATGCATCTGAACTCCACCACAACCGCTCTTTCATATCCCCACATACAAGGAAAAGGGGGAGAAAATACGACGAAAGAGCCTGATTGTTGAGATAAGAACATGAGATTATCCTCCGTGCATTGTTACGGGCACCAATTATTACTCAGTCCTCGTGTGGCCATGCCTGGAATAGTGTGTCCATTTCTGGGCTCCCCAGTACAAGAGGGACATGGAAGTCCAGAGGAGGTCTATGAAGACGATTAGAGGAATTGGAGCACCTGTCGTACTAGGACAGGCTGAGGGAACTCTTTAGCCTGGGAAAGAGAAGACTGAGAGGGAATCTTAACCAATGTGTACAATTATCTGAGGGAAGGGTGTCCAGAGGATGGGGCCGGACTCTTTTCAGCGGTGCCCAGCAACACGACAAGAGGCAAGAGGCACAAACTGACACAGAGGAAGTTCCAGCTGAATATGAGAAAACATTTCTTTACTGTAAGGGTGACAGAGCCCTGGAATAGGTTGCTCCACAATGGCCCTCTCCCATGCCCCTCCACATCCTGTCCTACATTTTCCTGTATCTGTGCTTGCATCCCTGCACACTTTTACCACGCACTCACATTCCCACCTCACTCTGACCCCATGATTGCCAAAGCTCTCCTAATTTCTCTCCATCCTTACTAGCTTTGGCTTCAAACACAAACCTGTGCTTTCCTGAGGATTTACCAATACCTGTGGTTTCCCCGCAACACATCAGGCTTCTTCCAAAGCCTCACCCTATTGGAACTCTATCAGCCAGTATGTCCCAGCCCCACATTTGCTTGAATTATCATTGGACTGAATCTCTACATTGCCGTCCTGAACTCGACATAATCCTTCTGGAATGGAAAAGGCCACACTAGAGCAGGTACACCTCTGAAGAGAGTGTGGCACATGGATAAGTCCACACCTCTGAAGGCACACCTGCAACCGTCTATGGCTGTTGGTAAGTCCACGCACAGTAGGTAGAGCTTTGAAGGGACTGTGGATAAGGATGTGTTGGAAGAGTTACAGCTCTAAGGGTGTGTGGCCAGTGGATGAGCCCAGGCTGGAGCAGGGGTGAGGGGAGGAGTTCATTGTAGGGTCAGATTCTGCGGCCTGGTCTGTGCTGTGGTTTAACCCAGCAGGCAGATAAGCACCACACAGCTATTGGCTCAAATCCCCTGCCCCAGCGCAATAGGGCAGAGGACTGAAAATGGTAAAAGCGCAGGTACTTGTTGGTGTAACAAACAAGTGTTTTGTAACAAAGGGGAAAAAAAAAAAAAAAACAAAAAAGTGATGCAGAATGCTATTGCTGACCTCTGCTGACCAATGCCCAGACACTCCTGGTCAATTCCCCCAGCATTCTTGCTAGGCATTACATCATGTGGTATGGGATATCCCTTTGGCCAGTGTGGGCCAAACTGCCTTCTCCTGTCCTGTGAGGCCACAACAACAGATAGAAACCAATTCATGAACAAAATGGATTCACTGAATATTTGATTAATACGGACATTTCTGGGAGCTGGCCCATAGACTAAGGGAATGATATCCGTGTTCTAATTGCAGGGGGCGGATTAATGAAGACATATTGGAAAGTCTGGAACCTGTCATGGTATAAACGGTACAGAATAAGGGGTGAGTATTATCCTGGTTACTTCTTGGGTGACTTTTTTGGCTCCCAGCGCAGCTCAGAGAGGTGGTTTATGCCCCCACACTTAATGGGACACTTAATGGATAAGTCAGAAGTCCATATGTGTGCCCTGTACAGATGAGGCTTCAGTGTGCACATTGTGTGCATGTGCATGTGAGGTGAACCTGAGTGAGCACAAATGCCCTCTCCCTGTGTCCATTCCTCATGCCATGGGGTATCTCAGACAAGTGCAGAGCAGGGTCATACACTGCAGGGCTGAGGTGCCTCCCAGAATCTGGGAGAGGCAGCAGGAGCCAGAGGGACACCACAAGCATTGCAATGCCCTGCCTTTGGGTGTACAAGGGTAGGACTTGTGTGTTCTTGCCTGTCTCCTGCACCACCCTCCCCTGCCTTCCTGGACTGCGTCAGCAAATGTGCCAGGGGGATCAGAGAGCTTTCTGGAGACTTGGAATGACATCAGATCTGCCTTCCAGAAGAGGAAAAAAGAGGGTGGGAAGAATTAAGGCTGGTCAGCCTCACCTCCATCCCTGGGAAGGTGATGGGGCAAGTTTTTCCACAGCTACCTCCGGGCACTTGAAGGACAAAAATGGGATTGCTGAACCCATAGGTGAGGGAAAAGAAAGGGACGCTGTCTACCTGCACTTTAGCAAGGCCGTTGACATTGTCTCCTGGAGACTGCTTACAGCCTGATTGGTGCTATGTGGACTTAACAAATGGATGAGGCTGTGGGTGGGAATTTGGCTGGACACTCAGGCGCAGTTGTCATCTGTGATGGAAAGTTCTCCTGTCAGGCAGTTCCTAGCACCATCCCTCAGTGAGCAGTACTTGGGCCAACACTGCTGAATGTCATTATTAACTCTCTGAATTACAGGATGGAGCACACTTTCAGATCCTTTCTGGATGGTGCCAAGCTCAGAGGAGCCCTTTAGCTACCTCATCTGGTTTAGTTTGCCTTGAGCAGGACAGGTGAAGAGGATGCCATTCAGGGGTCTCTTCCAACATGAGTTATTTTGCGATTCCATGACTCTTTCCATTGGAGAGCTCTCTGAAGACATAATAGGGAGAGGAAGAAGAAAAGAGAGAGAGGCAGAGGTACAGATACATCGTGTCTTACTATGAACACAGTAGATCCTGTGAAGAATGTTTCCATATTTAAAGAAGTGTTAGAAAATTTGATGGATAAATTTCATTTAAAAAGCTTACTTTTTGTGTCCTCATGTCCTGGCCCACAAGGCGAGTGCTGGGTGAATGTGTTCTTATGTGGTCTGTTGTGCCTCAGAAACTTAAAGTCCAGTAGGAAGCATCTGGTCACCTCAGTCTCTGGAGCTGACAGGCCAGCAGCAGTAACATGGCTGGGGACAGGGCCTATGAGGTGACTGCTTCCTGAAGCAGCTGATGTGTCAGCCCTTGCCTCCTGGCTGAGACCTGTGCTTTCTAGCTTACACCTGCCAGCATCCCCGATAAGGCAGCAGAAGGCAGCTGCTTGGCACATTGATTGTGAGATGCCCTCTGTCTGAGAGCCTGATAGGCCCCATGCAGGAAGAGGCCTTGGTGTGAGTTATAACATCCCTTCTGCCTGAGCACATGGTGGGACAGCAACAGGCACACAACTTGGTCACATCTACCTGAGAGGCTGAAAGGCCAGCAGCAGGTATATGGCTTGGAAGACCATGGTGAGGTTTCTTCTGTCTGGTCAGGCCATAGGGCTCCAGAAGGCTGATGGCTTGGGACATCTGCTGAAAAAGTAGTTTGTGGATGATGGAGCTTTCTCTGGTGGTGGGAAACAGCAGGAGAGAGTAAAAGCTGCTGCAATGTGCTGCTTGGAAGTTTAAGACTGGGCATGAGGAGGAGGAAATGTCACTGAAAGGGTAGTGCTGTGGTGTCAGAGGTCACCCAGAAGGAGCCTGTGGTCAGCCCATGCTATTGTGTTTCAAGCAACTGCCGTGGAGGGTGGGGAGACATCACTGAAAGTAAGGTAATGCCTGGATGAGAGCAAGGTGGAGAAGCAAGGTGGGTGCCTACAGCCTGCAGGGAAAAGGGGGAAGTGATAGGACAGGGCAGGACAGCCTGTGGTGGAGAAGACCGAGAGCACTGGCAAGGCTGGAAGACCCCAGCAGATCCAAGGGCTTTGTCCCCCTGCCGATGGCAGTTGTCTCTGCTACTGAGGCTCATGAGGAGACATGCTGTGCTCATGACACTGGGGCCTTGTTGCCTCCTTGCAACCCAGTGGGGAGGCCAGGAGGTGTCATAGCATTGTCCTTCACACAGCATCACACACCCCACATCCCACTGCCCCAGGAAGAGCCCTGAGCCATGGGTGAGGGTCAGGGCCTCCCTTCCCAGGGGCTGTGGACAAGGCTTTAGCCTTTGTGCTTCACCAAACAAACCAAGGCCTTTACTCAGCATCAGAGTCTCCTGCCCAGTGCCTTTGCCTACCTGCAATCATGGCCTCCCATTGTCTGCTCTAACAAGTCCATGGGGAGGCTTTGTCAGTAATGACCCTCACTGGGGCCCATTAATACTCCTAGACACTTCTAAGTTTCCTTCTGACTTTAACTTCTCCTGCAGTTACATCATTCTCTTATCACTACCTGAAGTTTATTGACTCGGCACCAAATGCACCATGGGGCTCATTACAATTCAGTCATTTTCATTCAGTCTTCCAGACTTGTACAATTAATTAGTGAGGTTTCAAGAATGCAGTTTAAAGAGGAAATTTTCAATGACCACTTCACTAAGAGCATTTTCCTTATTTAAGGTTAGTTTCCATTAGTTTAGAGTTTTCAGAAGAACTGATAGCATCATTCTCTAGTTGTCATGGATCCAATGTGCCTCCTAAGGAGATCTGTATAAGTGGAAAAGCAGTCCCTTGAAGTCCTAGACTGTATGGACAACCTTGCTGCTGTATGGACAACCTATGGACAATCTTGCTGCTCACCTCTCCATCCCCACCACTTCTCTCATCAGGCACCTGGGACTTGCATCACTTTGCCTTACACCAAACTTCTCCACTTAAGTTCACAGCTGTTGTAGCTGTTATAGCTGTTATAGTCCAGAGCTCTTATAGCTGTTAAGTCCACAGTTGTTATAGCTTCTTTGCACCAAGTCCCACCTCTTTTCCTCAGACAACTGGCTGCACACAGGCAGAGTTTTTGATGTCGTTGTTATTAACATTTTACAACAAAGAAGCAAACCCCACAGTCCCCAACTGTGAGCCAAATCCAAGTTGCCTCCAATGAGGTGCAACTTCCACAAGGGATGACTATACATAAATGTTTGACATAGGTAGGAAATAATGAATAGAAATGCAATTACAGAGTTGGCTGTAGGGATGATGAGATAGAAAACTGAAATATGGGCAAGCTTGAGATCCCTCAAGTTCTGAGAACCAACAGTGTAGGTGAGAGAGTCCAGAGAGTCTGCTGGAAAAGTGACTTCCAACATGGTCTGTTTCATAAAGCCAGGTGGAAATACCAGATAGACTGGGGAGATGAAGTGCGGTGCATAAGAGACAGAGTTCTGGCAATGCAAGTACAGGGGGAGATTGGTATTTTTTTCTTTTGCTGTAATAAACATTCAAGAAAAAAAAATGTCATGAGACATTTCAAACATTGTATTAGAAGTGTTCAGTCATTTCAGTTGATTGAAGTGTGCTGATTGAAGTGAAATGTTTGAAATGGTTAAAAAAGATGGAGGCAATACTCGGGCCTACAGCCATAAAATGACGATTTTCAGTCCTGCCTTGAGCACAGTTACCATAAAACACTCCCTGCTCAGGACTGTTCATGCCAACCCTCACTCCTGCCGCAGAGCAAATCTGTGACATGTCGACCTCTCCTGCCTGTTGGAGGCCCAGATGAAGTAGACAATGGTATCTGAATTACCAAATGCGGGTACAGGTATAGCAAACTAGGGATCAGTGGGGGAAAATGTGATTGGTGAGCACTGGTAATTGAGCAGGGCACTGCATGTAAGAAAGGAAGGGATTAAAGTGTCTCGAGGAGGAAGAATGCTGTTGAAGAGGAGGGGAGAGGGATGCAAGGGGCCAGCTGCATGTGGATATGGGGCTGGTCAGGGCTAGTCTGGTCAGGCCCTGTTCCTGATCACTGTCCTGCCTTCTTATTCACCTCTGTTGCTGGCTATTTGCTGTATGAGTGTGCCCACTCCTGGGTGTGTTGGGGGTGAATCATACAATTATGGAACCACATAGCCATGTGTGCGTCTGCACCCATGGGTAATTGCTGCTGGGGATGCGTGAAGCACTGGTGACCTTCAGAGCAGATCAGGCTGAGGTGAGGAATGGGATGGGGCCAGGTGTGTTGCTCATGGCTCTGTGTGTGCTGCTGGTGGTGTGGTGGCTGTGAAGGTGCTGTTCCCTGTTGGAGTTGGTCTGTGTGTGGTCGGCTGTGTCCATGCCCTGCGTGCACATCTGTGTGTGTATGAGAGTGTGTGTTTGTACACGCACTTGTGTGTATTTGCCTGTGTGCACGAGAGTGTTGGAAATTCTGAAAGAATTTCTAGCCATGGTGAACCTCATCCCATTGGCCTCTGCCCATCGATCCAACATGTCCAGGTCCCTCTACAGGGCCTTCCTATCCTCCAGCAAATTGACACTTCCCCCCAGCTTGTTGTCATCTGCAAACTTACTGAGGGTGCACTCAATTCCCTCATCCAAATCATCAATAAAGATGCTAAAGAGCATGGGCCCCAACACCAACCCCTGCGGAACACCACAAGTGACCGGTCACCAGCTGGATTTCACTCCATTCACTACTACTCTCTGGGCCCAGCCATCCAGCCAGTTTTTAACTCAGCAAAGTGTGTACCTGTCCAAGCCATGGGCTGCCAACTTCTCCAGGAGAATACTATGGGAGACCGTGTCAAAGGCCTTGCTGAAGTCTAGGTGGACTGCATCAACATGATTTCCCTCATCCACCATGCAAGTCACCCAGACATAGAAGGAGATGAGGTTGTTCAGGCAGGACTTGCCTTTCATGAACGCATGCTGACTGGGCCTCATCCCCAGGTTGTCCCACATACGTTGTGTGACTGCATTCAAGATGATCTGTTCCATCACCTTTCCTGGCGCCGAGGTGAGGCTGACAGGCCTGTAATTCCCCGGGTCCTCCTTACAAACCTTCTTGTAGATGGGCTTCACATTAGGAAGTCTCCAGTCATCTGGGACCTCTCTGGATGACCATGACCACTGACAGAGGATGGAAAGCGTCTGACAGGTGATGGAAAGCGGCACAAGCTTCTGGAAAGCTTGGCAACAACCTTGAAAAAAGAGCCAAGGATTCAGACAGCGCACTGTGGGGATCCCGTTTTATTTTGCAGATGCTATGGAAGAATCAGCTCTGACCTTCTGTTAGACACATATTTACAGAGCCTCAAGAGCAAACAGAGCAGTGTCAATCCTCAGCAGAAGTAGGAGGAAAAAGAAATATTACTCTAAGAGCATAATAAATGCAAATGATACCAAAGATAAGAATAACAATAATGATAATGAAAGAAGGACTGGGCCTCAGGGGAGGTACCAAGTTAAGTCATTTCTGGAAAAAGAGGGGAATTTTGTCACTATTCAGAAACATCCATGAAATCACTTTGCTAACAGCCCACTTGAGCTCCCTGCTTCTCATGCTGTAGATGAGGGGGTTCAATGTTGGAGGTATCACCGAGTACAGAACTGCCACCACCAGGTTCAGGGATGGGGAGGAGATGGAGGGGGGCTTCAGGTAGGCAAAAAAGCCAGTGCTGATAAACAGGGAGACCACAAAGAGGTGGGGGAGGCACGTGGAAAAGGCTTTGTGCCGGCCCTGCTGAGAGGGCATCCTCAGCACAGCCCTGAAAATCTGCACATAGGAAAAAACAATGAAAACAAAACAGCCAGATGCTAAACAGACACCAGTCACAACTACCCAAAAACTCTTCAAGTAGGAGTGTGCACAGGATATCTGCAGGATCTGGGGGATTTCACAAAAGAACTGGTCCACAGCATTGCCTTGGCAGAGGGGCAGGGAAAATGTATTGGCAGTGTGCAGCAGAGCATAGAGAACCCCACTGCCCCAGGCAGCTGCTGCCATCTGGGCACAAGCTCTGCTGCCCAGGAGGCTCCCGTAGTGCAGGGGCTTGCAGATGGCAACGTAGCAGTCTTAGGCCATGATGGTGAGAAGAAACAAATCTGCTGACATGAGAAAGGGGAAAAGAAAGACCTGTGCAGCACAACCTGCATAGGAAATGGCCCTGGTGTCCCAGAGGGAATTGGCCATGGCTTTGGGGAGAGTGGTGGAGATGCAGCCCAGGTCGAGGACAGCGAGGTTGAGGAGGAAGAAGTACATGGGGGTGTGGAGGCGGTGGTTGCAGGCTACGGCGGTGAGGATGAGGCCGTTGCCCAGGAGGGCAGCCAGGTAGATGGCCAGGAAGAGCGCGAAGTGCAGGAGCTGCAGCTCCCGCGTGTCTGCAAATGCCAGGAGGAGGAACTCGCTGATGGAGCTGCTGTTGGACATGTGCTGCCTCTTGGCCTCGGAGCCTGTCCAAAGACAAAAGGACACAGAGAACTTAGGGCAGACTTCTCTGAGCAAAGCTCTGTACTTTCAGCAACACTCTTCCTTTCTCACTCACCTACACAAACGCATTCTCAGCAGCAGTTTCATTCTCTTCTCTGGCTGGAGCTCTGCTTCGTGTTGGCTGAGTGTTGTTTGGAGCAGCAGCCTCTGCCCATGATTTCTCTAGGACTCAGCCCTGCTTTGCAGCAGTGGGTACCTGGGAAAGCTGGTGACCCATTCTGAAACTCATAGTTTGGTTCAGATGCTGTGCACCTGTAATACAGACAGGCTGTTCAACATCCTCCAGGAGGATAACCCTAGGGACACCACTGGATGTCCTTAAACCAGAGTGACCTGAATAGAGCCAGCTCATTTCCCAGCCCTACGCACTGCAGTGACCAGAGCCATATTGGCTAGAACAACTTGGGCACTTTGCTCCCAGGGATACACCTCCAGAGCAGGACTCAGTACTCTGCTGTTTGAGATCTGGCTTTAATCCCACTGCCCAGAGTCTGAGGAGAATAGTAAGGGCAGGATGGATGGGAGGGGAAACACAAAGAAATGCCCCATTGCTTCTGCTGAAGAAGCCAAGAATGAGAGTGAGAGCTGGGCATTTGGGGTGACCTCTTGTGCTGAAGATTGGGCAGCCAAGGGGCTAACGTTTAAAGACTCCATGGTTGTGGGGATAGGGGCTTTACTGGATGAGAGAGCAGACCATGCAGCTGCTCAGGGGAAGGCATCTCCAGTGCAGGGATGGCAGGGAGGTGCCTGAATCCCCTCTGCCATGGAGTTTCTGGGAGCAGCTCCCGCTCACTCCCTGCCCATGGCTCTGCTGCCTGCAGCTGTCCCTGCCTGCAGCTGGGTCTCTGTCCCCACGCCTCCTGCCTGCAGGTCACAGCCCCCATCCCACCCGCTGGGTGCTCAGCTCTGCCCTGCAGACACCTCCTGGCAGCAGGGCTCTGCCCAGGGGCAGCTCGCTGGGGGCACGTCCTAGAGACCAGGTCACACAGACCCTGCTGACTCTGCACGTGTGGTGGTGGAGCTTTCTGTGGGCAGGAAAGAGACTTCCTACGGTCCTTGGAATGCTCCTTATTAGGGCTTAGGAATGTCAGCCTCTTCTTAAAAATAACAGCCTCTATTTCTATTTCCACAGGGACAAAGAAGAGAAAACTGAAAGCAGAGGCTCAGGAAAGCGGAGATGCAAGCATCTAACCCCTGATTGGCTTCTTGCCTTGGATACAACCTGGGAGTGCTGTGGAGCTGTGAGCAGGCTGCCCCAGGCAAGCTCCCACAGCAATGCTGAGTACAACTACCAGATTAGTCTCATGACCAGCAATTTCATAATAACATAAGGTAGCGTTACCCAGTAGAGTAAACTAATAACCATAAACCAGCCCCCAGAAAGCCCCCAGCACAACAGGGAATACGCCGAGTACATAATGTGCTATCTAACAGAATTCTGAGGCGAAACACAACTACTACACCGAGATTAAAAAATAAATAAAAAAATACACCTTGTGGTCAGCAGCTATGAAGCAGACATAATGCTTGTAACCATTTTATTTTAACATGATCTGGTCATATCTGTTATTATCTCAACCCTTTGGGCCCCACGCAGGACCCATTCAGGAAGGAGGGCATCCCACAGGAGAGACCCAGAGAGGGCAGAGATGGATTGTCAAGGAGCGGTGGAGACAAGTGTCATGGACTGACTGCAATCCCCATTCCCCTGCACCACTCAGGGGAAGGAGTTACAAGAGGCTGGATGGGGGGAATGGTGTTTTTAGTTTGCTTGTGGTTCCTGATGGTTGTAGTCCACTGGTAATAGGCAATAAATTCTATTAATCTGCCTCTGCTAAGTCTGTCTTGTCCGTGATGATAATTGATGCCCATGATGGTATTTGGTGGGTGACCTCGTGCTCTGCCTCAACCCCTGAGGTCTTTTCATCGTATTTTCTCCCCCTTTTCCTTGTAGAATCGTAGAATCATAGAATCATAGAATCATAGAATATCCCGAGTTGGAAGAGACCCATAAGGATCCAACTCCTGGCACTGCAAAGGTCTGCCCAAAAGTTTAGACCATGTGACTAAGTGCACAGTCCAATCTCTTCTTAAATTCCGACAGGCTTGGTGCAGTGACTAGTTCACTGGGGAGCCTGTTCCAGTGTGTGACCACCCTCTCGGTGAAGAACCCCTTCCCGATGTCCAGCCTAAACTTCCCCTGCCTCAGCTTCACACTGTTCCCACAAGTCCTGTAGGTTGGAAGTGAAAGAGCAGTTGCCGTGGAGTTCACCTGCGTAGCTGGATAAAACCACCACAGGAATGGACATGGAAAGGGGTCAGCACCAGGACTGTGGCCACCCAGGGATGGCATCTCAACACCCAGGACATGCTCTGCCAGCCTGGCTGCACAGAAGAGAAGGAACAGAGGTTCCCCTGAAGGAGAGAAGTAGAAGAGGAAGGCTTGATTTCCAACACAGGCATTTCTGGCACATTCCTGAGAGGCCTGGGGGAGCTGCAGGCCACACCAGGCTCCGGGACACCAGAGGTCTTTCCTCCCAGAGCCAGATCTCAAAGAGGCACCAGCTCCCAGGAAAACCAGGCCCTGGATTGTCCCCATCAGGAGAAGTCTGAGCCATGCCCAGAGGAGCCCTGGGGCTCAGGGCAGCCCTAGCATCAGGACCCAGGAATCCTGACTGCCACATTGTCCCCTCAGCCCAGAAGGACCCTCAGGCAGGACTCTTGCAGCAGCCATCAGCCCTGTCCAGCCTCCTCCCAAAGCCCTGGACTTGGAGCTCTGGACAGCTGACAGCTCCTGTTCCAGCCCTTGGGAAGGGGCTCCTGACACCCTCACCTTTGGAGGAGAGCTGCAGGAGCACAGGAAACAGGCAAGTCAGGTTGGAGGTGATAGTCGCACTCCAGCAACCCTCCATCTCACTTGCTGCTAGCCCTCTGCTCACGACAAGGGATGCCCGCCCTGGCTCCTCAACCACAACTCCTCTGCAAGGTGCCCCTGCTCCTCTGCCCGTCACCGAGGGTCGCCCAGTGCAACCTTGCTGCCTGCTGCCCCCACTCCTGGCCACAGAAGGACAGCGGTGGGGAGCACCCAAGCAGTGCCCAGCAGGGACCAGGCCTTGCAGGGAAGTGCCGGCAGTGCCGCTGCTCCAGTGATGATATCCTGGTGATGCAGTGCATCCATCCCCCTGTGACATCAGCACGTGTCATTTGAAGGCCTATGAGGTCAGCAGCATGGAGACGGCACAGCTTGGGAGAGAGACAAGAGATTTCCCTTCTTGTCCTGAGAAACTGTCGCATCCCTTCTGCCCAGTTCTTTTCTACAGGAACTTGACAAATCCACCAGGAACATCTCCAAATGGTGACAAAGGCCATTGGATATAGGAAGTGGAGCACTGGGGAAGTCACCACTGTCCTCCTGCACCATCACACCTCTGATCTTGGAAGCCCTTCCAGGAAGGTGGGGTTTGAGGCTTGTCCTGGGGCTGGGCTTTTTTCAAAAGATGGGAGCGAAGGCACCTGGGATGCAGCAGCCCCTCACCGTGCCTGAACTCCTCTTCTCTGCATGTCCCTCACTTGGAGAAGTAGGATGTGTTATATGGATGGAATTGCAGTGCATGCCAGGGCCTTCCTCCCTGGACATCCCACAAGGCTCTGTGCTCTGAGAAGGCCTCAGCAACATCCCCCGGTCTGCCATGCAGGAGGCAGAGGTGGTACACGAGGGAATGGCAAACGTAATTGCTGTTGATCATCCCCACCTGTCTCTTCTGAAGAATCTGCACCCATCCAGCACAGCCCCCCAAGCTGAGGGACCTGTCCCCCCACACCTCAGCAGCTCTTCCATCCATGTCCCAGCCCTGTGACAGCAGGCGGGGATCCAGCTCCTCCTGCCTGTGCCCCACGCTGAGGGCATTGGGGCACATCTGGGCTGCAGCACCTCAGCTGTGGCACAAGGGCCAAACTCAGCCTTGTCCCAGATCCTGTGCCCAAGCATGGGCATGCAGAGGCTTTCCTTCACAGCAGAGACCTACTGCCGTGGATGGCAGATGGCCATGGGAGGATGAAATGAGGGGCCCGAAGCAGAGCACGCCCTGGTGTTCCTGAGGCCAGAAGGCAACAGGCCTGGGCTGTGGCGCCCTGACAGCAGAGGGCCTTTTGTGGTGTTGGTGCAGCCCTGAGGGCCAGTGCTGGAGCTGGGGCTGATCTCCAGGCAGGAGAAGGGGCTGCTGCCAATGTCCTTGGCTATGGGCGTCCTGTGATCCAGGGACACAGAAAAAATCACTGGGCTGTGTCTTGACTGAGTAAAGGATGCGGGTGAGAAGCAGCAGCAGTGTTTGCAAACCAAAGGACACAAGTGGAAACCCCAGTGTGATGTGCCTCATATCCATGCACTGCCTGCCTCTACTGGATAGAGGAGGGACAGACCTTGGCTTGCTGCAGCCCTGAGAAGCAGTCACTTGCTCATAAGCACCAGATCTGTCGGAGATGCCATCAGGGTTCCCGTTAAGTACCAGCTATGAATGGCCAGAGCTGTCCTGTGGGTCCTGTGCTGCCCGTGTCAGCTGCATGCTCCAGCGGTGCTGGGCAGCGTTGGCATCTCAGGTAGCACTGCCGGCCTGGAACTGGCTATTACATGGAGCAGCTGCCCTGAACGAGGTTAGGCAATGTAGGGATGTCCGTGAGACAAGTGCCGTTACAGTCACTGGAGGTGGAGGGAAAACCAGATGGAGAAGAGGGAGAGAGACTCAGGTCTCCCTGTGGCACAGTTCTCCATTGGGTCAGGTGGATACCTCTACAGGCTGCCCTGAGCCTACTGAGGAGGGACAGGTTTAGTTGTCCTAAATGTGTGCATTTGCTGTCATTTCAGCTGGCCAGAGGCATTCCCCACCAGCCTCAATGGGATTCCTCCAGGGCAATATTATTGCCCTGTCCCTCAGGGTAGAGCAGGGTAGATACCTGCACATCCCTCTGCCCCCTGACATGTCACCAGGTGTTTGCAGCCCCCTGATTTCCTCCATCTCCATTAATGATGCTGGAGCTGAGAAAAGGAGCTCACCTGCAGGTGCCCATGTGGTGTACATTAAAGGGAGGGCAGAGGAATCCCAGGTCCTGTGGGTCTGGGGCAGGCATAGGTGTGAGCTGAGCTCCCTTTTGGTCCCAGTCCTAAAATCCATCATGAGATGTCTTAACTGACTCTGCAGAATCCCTTCCCTGAACAGGGGATAAAGAAGATGATTCCCTGACTTTGTCTCGATGCCCAAACTGATAGCGGGACAAGAAGATGTGATTGTTACACTTAATTGGTTTTCTGTTAGGTGAAATGAGCCTGCTGCCAAGTGTGTGTGCCCAGGGGAATGAGGGAAGCCCAGGGATCCCTTCGGGCTGTTTCCCAGCAGGTTCCCCTGCAGCCCCAGGGCCATGGGCAGGGAGCCTGGTGGGGGGCAGAGCAAGGGAGGCCTTGGGCTGGGCCTGTGCTGCTGAGCTGGGCCGGGCTCCTGGGCCCAAGGGGAGCTCCTGGCAAGCGGGCAGCACTGCAGAGAGCCAGCTCTGCCCAGGAGCAGCTCCTCTGCCCAGCGCAGCAGGGCTGGGGGCACTGCCTGCAGAGACAGAGTGCGTAAAGACAGGCAGAAGTGGCAGGATGCACAGAGCTCGCTGGGGGAGAACACTTGCCAGCCCTGACCCCGGTAAGTCTCTGGCTGGAGGGCAATGCAGCCGCAGCTCCTGGAGGAAGGAGAAGCCGCGCGTGCAGGCAGGGGTGCCCAGGGCTGTGGTGCAGAGCAGGGTCCCTGCTGTGCCCCAGGGGCTGTGTGCCGGGGCAGGGCCTCTGCCGCCTGCCAGGCTCAGCACTCAGCCTGCGCGGGGAGCTGCCCAGGGTGCTGCGGGGAGAAGCTGTGGGTGGAAGGAGCCCCCCCGGCAGGGCAGGGTCCTGCTGCTGTCGGGAGGCTGCTGCCTGGGGCAGCCTGCTCACAGCTCCACAGCACTCCCAGGTTGTATCCAAGGCAAGAAGCCAATCAGGGGTTAGATGCTTGCATCTCCGCTTTCCTGAGCCTCTGCTTTCAGTTTTCTCTTCTTTGTCCCTGTGGAAATAGAAATAGAGGCTGTTATTTTTAAGAAGAGGCTGACATTCCTAAGCCCTAATAAGGAGCATTCCAAGGACCGTAGGAAGTCTCTTTCCTGCCCACAGAAAGCTCCACCACCACACGTGCAGAGTCAGCAGGGTCTGTGTGACCTGGTCTCTAGGACGTGTCCCCAGCGAGCTGCCTCTGGGCAGAGCCCTGCTGCCAGGAGGTGTCTGCAGGGCAGAGCTGAGCACCCGGCGGGTGGGATGGGGGCTGTGACCTGCAGGCAGTAGGTGTGGGGACAGAGACCCAGCTGCAGGCAGGGACAGCTGCAGGCAGCAGAGCCATGGGCAGGGAGTGAGCGGGAGCTGCTCCCAGAAACTCCATGGTAGGGGCGATTTGGGCACCTCCCTGACATCCATGCAGTGCAGACACCTTACCCAGAGCAACCACGTGGTCTCTGCTCAAATCCAGCAAAGCCTCTGCCCCAAAACCATGGGGTCTCTGACTGTTGTCCCTTTAGCAGCAGGACCCTCAGAAAGAGAGAACCCCCCAAGTGCCAATCTCTCACTCCCATTCCTGCCCCTGAAAGCAGGAGCACTGGGGCATTTCTCTCTGTTTCTCCTCCCAGCCATCCTGCCCTTGGTTTCCCCTCAGTCTCTCTGGGCAGTGGGATTAAAGCCGATGCTCAAACATCAGAATACCGAGTCCTGCTCTGTAGGTATGTCACTGGGAGCAAAGTGCTCAAGCTGTTCCAGCCAATATGGCTCTGGGCACTGCAGTGCGTAGGGCTGGGAAATGAGCTGGCTCTGTTGAAGTCACTGATTTAACGTAATCCAGCAACGTCCCTGAGGTTCTCCTGCTGGAAGATGTTGAACAACCCCTCTGTACTACAGGTGCACTGCATGTGAACTAAACTATGGGTTTCAGAATGTGTCACGGCCTTTCCTAGGTAGCCAGTCCATGTCCTTTTCTCTTTGGATAGGCTCCAAGGCCAAGAGGCATCAGATGTCCAACAGCAGCTCCATCACCAAGTTCCTCCTGCTGCCATTCGCAGACATGCGGGAGCTGCAGCTCCTGCACTTCGTGCTCTTCCTGGCCATCTACCTGGCTGCCCTCCTGGGCAACGGCCTCATCCTCACCGCCGTAGCCTGCGACCACCGCCTCCACACCCCCATGTACTTCTTCCTCCTCAGCCTCGCCCTCCTCGACCTCGGCTGCATCTCCACCACTCTCCCCAAAGCCATGGCCAATTCCCTCTGGGACACCAGGGCCATTTCCTATACAGGATGTGCTGCGCAGGTCTTTCTGATTGTCTTCTTGTTTTCAGCAGAGTATTCTCTTCTCACCATCATGTCCTACGACCGCTACGTTGCCATCTGCAAGCCCCTGCACTACGGGAGCCTCCTGGGCAGCAGATCTTGTGCCCAGATGGCAGCAGCTGCCTGGGGCAGTACTTTTCTCTATGGCAGGACAGTGCTAACAGAATACTCTGGTACTTCCCTTTCCGCCCTCAGTCCCCCAAGATTCAGGACGTGACTCATAACCTCAGCAGCACGACTTCCAGCAGAGCAGACTCTCCTGAGTTTCTGTCAGTACCTCTCTGGCTTTGCCTCTCCTGGCAGAAGCCCTGTGATATTTTTCTCTGCTCCTACACCTACTGTTGCTGTTGTTGCTTTATGGCTCCCTGCAGATCTGGCTTTCAGCTGCAGCTCAAGCTCTGACCCTCTGGGTCCCACCACGCAGACCTGTCCTTAGGGGAAAGGTACCCAAACCCCCTTCTAAACTCTGGGGCTTGGGGCAATGCAGTCTGGAGGAAAGGAAAAAGCTGAATCACTTTCCCGGGTGTCCCTGAAGCCACAATAATTGAGCAGCTCCATGTGGGCAACTGGACTGAGCCCTAGAGGAGTCTGGCTGAGGCCAGGGTAGATGGACAGACTGGCTACCAACATTGCACTAAGGACATTCACTTTGCCCCTGGGACTCACAAAATTGCACCTGGAATATATTACAAACGCCACAGTTTTCTACCTTCAAAAAACTCTTCCGAGTGTCACACATGCAGTTGGAACAAATTAAACCACAAACGCTGTTTGGCGGTCAAGAGTGTTGAGAGTGGTAATGCTGGGAAGTCCACATACATCGGAGGTAGATTTAATCAGAGGTCACTCCTGATTTCTTTATACCTAGAATTGTAGGGCAGGTGTGACGCCTCCAAAGTGCACAGCAGGGTCCCCTGCTCCCAGAGGCACTCTCCTCCAGCACCATCCAAAGCTCAAGCAACAGAGCAGCAGAAAGGTCTCAGAAAGGGGAAAGTCACTGTGGGGGGTTTCAGTGAGAGATGGAGTAAGGTTTTCTCAGAGATGTCTCTGCTAATTATCACTGTCTTTTCTTCCTTGGATCGTCCCTTTGTCCAGGAGGATCAGATGTCCAACAGCAGCTCCATCACCGAGTTCCTCCTGCTGGCATTCGCAGACACGCGGGAGCTGCAGCTCCTGCACTTCACGCTCTTCCTGGGCATCTACCTGGCTGCCCTCCTGGGCAACGGCCTCATCCTCACAGCCGTAGCCTGCGACCACCGCCTCCACACCCCCATGTACTTCTTCCTCCTCAACCTTGCCCTGACTGACCTGGGCTGCATCTCCACCACTCTCCCCAAAGCCATGGCCAATTCCCTCTGGGACACCAGGGCCATTTCTTATGCAGGATTTGCTGCACAGGTCTTTGCATTTGTCTTCCTGATATCAGCGGAGTATTTTCTTCTCACCATCATGGCCTATGACCGCTACGTTGCCATCTGCAAGCCCCTGCACTACGGGAGCCTCCTGGGCAGCAGAGCTTGTGCCCAGATGGCAGCAGCTGCCTGGGGCAGTGGGGTTCTCTATGCTCTGCTGCACACTGCCAGTACATTTTCCCTGCCCCTCTGCCAAGGCAATGCTGTGGAGCAGTTCTTCTGTGAAATCCCCCAGATCCTCAAGCTCTCTTGCACAGATTCCTACCTCAGGGAAGTTGGACTTCTCATGTTCACTTCCTTTTTGGGTTTTGGATGCTTTGTTTTCATTGTGCTCTCTTATGTGCAGATCTTTAGGGCTGTGCTGAGGATGCCCTCTGAGCAGGGCCAGCACAAAGCCTTTTCCACGTGCCTCCCTCACCTGGCCGTGGTCTCACTCTTTCTTAGCACTGTCATATTTGCCTACCTGAAGCCCTGTTCCATCTCCTCCCCAAACCTGAACCTGGCAGTGGCAGTTCTGTACTCCATGCTGCCTCCAGTAGCGAACCCCTTCATCTACAGTATGAGGAACCAGGATCTCAAGGATTCAATATGGAAAATGTTGATTGGGTTTTTATCTGTGGTGACAGACTGTCTACCTTTTTCTGCAAATGACTCCCACTGTATGTCACGACAGGCAGTCTTGCCTTTCTGCTTTGTGTTTGTTGGTTTGTTTGGTTGTTTTTCCCTTGTGTCCCTGTGATAATGTTGTCTATGCAGAAAAGCCCTTCACTAGCTGAGTATTCCGTTGTCTGTGTGACCTATGGTTTCAGTAAAAAAAGGCTCCAGGCTCTGTGTATTTAATCAAAATAAATGAAGCTGGAGCAATTTCTTTCTCTGAGACCTACGTTCAGTGGATTAAAAACAGGAATAATAAACTGTTTTCTCTCTGCAGCAGGTCAGGGCAGGCTGCCCTGGCCCTGGGGTGGCTGGAGCTGCCTGAGGGCCCCCAGGGATGGCACAAACGGGCTGAAGGCCTCTGAGGATGTGCTGCAGAGGAGATCAGGGGACACAGCAGGGGACACTGACCTTTGTATGCTTGTGCCATGGTACCAAGGTGAACTGTTCCTGTTACAGTTAAAGAGGAAACAAAGATAACACAGGGCCACTGCCGAATTTATCAGGAAGGGCTGTATAGAGGTCAGAGTTTGTTAGCTTGTCGTCTTTGGCCTGAGCCAAATGATCTGAGAGGTCTTTTCCAATCTACATGGCTCTATTGTTCTATGGTTCTATGAGTGTAAATAAGTCACAATCATTGGAAGGCAGCCACTGCAGTCTGGGAACTCGAGACTATGGCCTGGACAAGACCATAGGTTCTGCAAGGGATTCCTGTGGGCTGGCACCATGCATCCTGGCACACGTTCCAGTGGATTCCTGGAGTTAACTACACTTGAAACAGCCATTGAGACCCCGAGAAACTCGTGTTGGGTCATGTGTGATAAACTCAGGTGGAAAGACTCAAGAGCAGGTGATTTTGAGTGGCTGTGGCAGAGCCCAGCAGCTTGCCCCAGTCTGGGAATATGTCCCCTTCCAACTAGGGAATAAAAAGAGATTAATATGAAGAGACCTATTGGGTCAATCTGCACAGTAAGGGAAAGTAACAGTTCTTGTGCTGTAGGTGCAGCAGGCAATAGGCCTTGGATTTGGCCTCAGAAGACTCAAGCAGATCTCATGCAGTTCATCCATGAGCTAAGACAAACACTGTGAGCAGAGCGAAGGACACCGAGTGGTGCACTACCATGAAGGAGGATGCAGAGCACAGCTGTAAGAGGCGTCTTTCTTCTGCCACGACCGACACAGGTTCGTCTGAAGCGAAAGCCCCAGCCCAGGACCTATGGAGTGAAGGTCCCTGGGCACAACTGCAGAAAGACTTTGCAAGACCTCTGCCAGTGACAGCTTGAAACACCAAATGCATCTTGGCAGTAGTACGTCCTTTTGGCTCAGGGGCAGATGTCCTCCCTGGCAACACCACCACAGAGGCCACCACTGCAAAGCTGCTGCGTGACACCGACTGCGTGACACCCCGGGGTCCAGAGAGGGGAGAGGGGAAGGGGAGAGGCAGGCCGTGGGGAGGGGGCTGGAGTGAGGTCACTGCCACTGCAGCAGCCTGACTGGCCCTCAGAAGGGCTGGCCGGCAGGCACTATGACATCATCCCGCGCATCAGAGAGCCCCTGGGCAGAAATGACGTCACTGCAGAGGGGAGGGCGAGGGGCTGGCAGAGCCCCATCGAGGGGCTGGCTGTGGGTCCCCTCTGCTACAGCCACCTGACGGCGCGGGGCAGGCAGGAGGGCAGGCAGGGCTCGTGGCCGCCTTGCTCAGGACGAGCCCTGGGCGAGCTGGGTGGGAAATCTGTGCCTTAGCTCCAGGCCTGGCACCTCTGGTTTCACCGAACACCCGTTGTCTGTCATCCTCCCGCTGTGCACCACGGATGGGGAGCCTGGCCCTCTGTTCTGCATGACCTCCTCATAGGCAGTGCGGTGAGGTCCCCTCAGCCTTCCCTTCTCCAGGCTGGACAGGCCCAGCTCCGTCAGCCTCTCCTCACAGGCCAAGGGCTCCAGGCCCTGACCATCCTGGGGGCCCTTTCGTAAACCTGCTCCAGCTCGCTGAAGTCTTTCCTGTGTAGGGGATCTGAATGGATGCAGCACTGTGCCACTCTCCAAGTCCTGGCCATGCCCCTGGTTGTACAGCCCAGGAATCTGCTGGCCTCTCTTGATGCCAGGGCACACTTCTGCCTCCTGACCAGCTCCTTGTCCACCAAGACCTTTCTCGCGGGGCTGCTTCCAGACAGGAAGCGTGTGCTGGGGCCTCGGTTATTGAAGTTCTGGTCAATAGGTTTCCTTGTCCTCCTTGAGCACTTTCCCCGAACATAGTAGCCTGGAGACCTTTTCAGTAAGGACTCGGGCAAAGAAGGCACAGAGTCCCTCAGGCTAAGCTTTGGCTGCTCTCATTAAATCAGCCTCCCCACTCAGCAGCAGCCTTGCATTTCCCTTCTTCATCCTTGGTCTCCATTCCAGTAATCAAAGATCTTCTCTTTGACCTTGACTTTTCTTGCAAACACCAATTGCAGATGAGCTCTGCCATTGCCAAAACCATACCTCCACCACCATCGTAGGTTACTTTTTTTTGGAGCCAGTCTTTGCTGTCATTCCCTGGAAGCTGCTTCATGGTCCCTGCTGCAGCCCAGCCCCACTGCCCCACACATGCTCCCACAGCCGTGCTGCCCAGGCACCGCACATGGCAGTGCACATCCAAGGCTGGGTCAAGCTCCCTCTGTTACAATCCCAATGGCACCCTCAGGCCCCTTCCCTCCATGTCCCTCCTGCTTTTGCAGCCTTCTCCAGACCCCGGCCCATGTCATGTCCCTGCCACGTCCCATGGGGACCTCTGCAGGCAGCCCTGCTCCAGGTCTGCAGGGCTATGGGCCAGGACAGAGGCCGAAAGGGCTGGCTGTTCCCCTGACACAGGCCCTGAGCCTGGCATGAGGATAGAGATGGCCTGGCAGCCAAAAACACCCCTAAACATGGGGGGAGTGGCCAGTGCTGGACATGGCCGACAAGAGAGGCTGCAGGTGACAAAGGCACTGGGCCCTGTCCATTCCAACAGGGCACAGCCTGGCCTCCTCCCTCCTGCACCGGCCTGTTTTCCATCCCTGCCTCACGACCCAAAGCCAGCAGTGTGTGTCCTCCCCATGCATGGCCACGCATCCCAGCTTGACACGGATGTTTCTCTGTGCTGGGTAGCTTCCAGCCCAGCCCAGCTGCCCCCCAGCTCTCCCACCTCCCTGCCCTCTGCCCACCTCCCTGCCCTCTGCCCAGCCCAGCCCAGCAGCCCAGGCTGGGCTGGCCCCATAGCAGTGCCCACCACAGGCTGCTGCAGGGCTCTGGGCACTGCCTCCACAGCCCCAGTTCCCATTCACTCTAGATCTGCTGAGATTGGGTCTCAGACCAAGGTTTATTTGGTTTAAATACACAGAGAGCCTGCCTTCTTGGCTACAGAAACCCTGGGTCACATGTACAGGCAGATGGATACTCAGGTAGAAGGGCATGAAGAAGGGCATTTCTGGGTAGACAACAGTATCACAAGGGCAGAAAGGAAAACCAACAAACTGAACAAACAAGCAAACTCCTTATAAAAGGGGGAGATGGATTGTCACGACATACACGGAGAGTCATCCGCAGAAAAAGGAAAACAGTCTGTGGTCACTGATAAACACCCTGTTAGCAGTTTCCATATTGAATTCTTGAGCTCCTGGTTCCTCATGCTGTAGATGAAGGGGTTCAATACTGGAGGCAGCAGGGAGTACAGAACTGCCACCACCAGGTTCAGGGATGGGGAAGAAATGGAGGAGGGGTTCATGTAGGCAAAAATTCCGGTGCTGACAAAGAGGGAGACCACGGCCAGGTGAGGGAGGCATGTGGAAAAAGCTTTGTGCCGTCCCTGCTCAGAGGGCATCCTCAGCACAGCCCTAAAGATCTGCACATAAGAGAAAAGAACGAAAACAAAACACCCAAACCCTAAAAAGGAAATGAACGTGAGAAGCCCAGCTTCCCTGAGGTAGGCATCTGAGCAGGAAAGCTTGAGGATCTGGGGGATTTCACAGAAGAACTGGTCCATGACATTGCCTTGGCAGAGAGGCAGTGAAAATGTATTGGCAGTGTGCAACAGAGCATTGAAAAAAGCAGTACCCCAGGCAGCTGCTGCCATCTGGGCACAAGCTCTGCTGCCCAGGAGAGTCCCATAGCGCAGGGGCTTGCAGATGGCAACGTAGCGGTCATAGGCCATGATGGTGAGAAGAGAATACTCTGCTGAGAGGAAGAATAGAAATAGAAAGAGCTGTGCAACACATCCCGTGTAGGAAATGGCCCTGGTGTCCCAGAGGGAATTGGCCATGGCCTTGGGGAGAGTGGTGGAGATGCAGCCCAGGTCGAGGAGGGCGAGGTTGAGGAGGAAGAAGTACATGGGGGTGTGGAGGCGGTGGTCGCAGGCTACGGCGGTGAGGATGAGACCATTGCCCAGGAGGGCAGCCAGGTAGATGCCCAGGAAGAGCGCGAAGTGCAGGAGCTGCAGCTCCCGCGTGTCTGCGAATGGCAGGAGGAGGAACTCGGTGATGGAGCTGCTGTTGGACATGTGCTGCCTCTTGGCCTCGGAGCCTGTCCAAAGACGAAAGCACATGGAGAACTTCGGGCAGACTTCTCTGAGAAAATCTGTCCTTTCAGCAACACCCTTCCTTTCTCACCCACCTCCACAAATACGCGCTTTCTCAGCAGCAGCTTCATTCTCCTTCCTGGCTGAAGCTCTGGTTTGTGCTGGCTGAGCACTGTTTGGAGCCACGGCCTCTGCCCATGAGCTCCATCGGACTCAGCACTGCTGTGCAGCAGCGGGTACCTGGGAAAGCTGGTGACCCATTCTGAAACTCATAGTTTGGTTCAGATGCTGTGCACCTGTAATACAGAGGGGCTGTTCAACATCCTCCAGCAGGATAACCCCAGGGACACCGCTGGATGTCCGTAAACCAGAGTGACCTGAACAGAGCCAGCTCATTTCCCAGCACTAGGCACTGCAGTGACCAGAGCCATTTTGGCTAGAGCCGGCTTGGGCACTTTGCTCCCAGGGATGCACCTCCAGAGCAGGACTCACTATTCTGCTGTTTGAGCTCTACCTTTAAACCCACTGCCCAGGGAGTCTGAGGGGAATAGCAAGGGCAGGATGGATGGAAGGGGAAACACAGAGAAAAGGTCCAGGGTTCCTAGTGAGGGAGGCAGGAAATGGAGTGAGAGATGGGCACTTGGGGGGAGTTCTCTGTTCTGAGGGTCCTGCTGCCAAGGGGACAATGCAGCCTGAGATCCCATAGTTGTGGGGACAGAGGCTTTGCTGGATGGCAGTCGAGATAATGGAAGGTGTCAGCAGTGCAGGGATGGCACTGAGGTGCCCAAATTCCCCTACCATGGAGTTTCTGGGAGCAGCTCCCTCTCACTCCCTGACCATGGCTCTGCTGCCTGCAGCTGTCCCTGCCTGCAGCTGGGTCTCTGTCCCCACGCCTACTGCCTGCAGCTCACAGCCCCCATCCCACCCACCGGATGCTCAGCCCTGCCTGCAGACACCTCCTGGCAGCAGGGCTCTGTCCAGGGGCAGATCGCTGGGGGCACATCCTAGAGCCAAGGTCACACAGACCCTGCTGACACTGCATGTGTGGTGGTGGAGCTTTCTATGCGCTGAGGGGCAGGCAAGGGACTTGTTGGGGGGTCCTTGTAACCCTCAGTGGGAAGGCTTAGGCGTATCAGCCTCTTCTTGGAAATAGCAGACTCTATTTCTATTCCCACAGAGACAAAAAAAAAAAAAAAGAAAGCAAATAGTCTGGAAAGCTGAGCCTAAAGTATCTAACCCCTGATTGTCTTCTCGCCTTAGATACATCCCAGTTGTGCTGTGGAGCTGTGAGCAGGCTGCCCCAGGCAGCAGCCCCCCGCCAGCAGCAGGACCCTGCCCTGCCGGGGGGGCTCCTGCCACCCGCAGCTTCTCCCCGCAGCGCCCTGGGCAGCTCCCCGGGCAGGCTGAGTGCTGAGCCTGGCAGGCGGCAGAGGCCCTGCCCCGGCACACAGCCCCTGGGGCACAGCAGGGACCCTGCTCTGCACCACAGCCCTGGGCACCCCTGCCTGCACGCGCGGCTTCTCCTTCCTCCAGGAGCTGCGGCTGCATTGCCCTCCAGCCAGAGACTTACCGGGGTCAGGGCTGGCAAGTGTTCTCCCCCAGCGAGCTCTGTGCATCCTGCCACTTCTGCCTGCCTTTACCCACTCTGTCTCTGCAGGCAGTGCCCCCAGCCCTGCTGCGCTGGGCACAGGAGCTGCTCCTGGGCAGAGCTGGCTCTCTGCAGCGCTGCCCGCTTGCCAGGAGCTCCCCTTGGGCCCAGGAGCCCGGCCCAGCTCAGCAGCACAGGCCCAGCCCAAGGCCTCCCTTGCTCTGCCCCCCACCAGGCTCCCTGCCCATGGCCCTGGGGCTGCAGGGGAACCTGCTGGGAAACAGCCTCAAGGAATCCCTGGGGTTTCCTCCCTCCCCTGGGCACTTACACTTTTTGACAGCAGGCTCTTTTCGCTTAGCACAGAAATAATTATCTGTAACAATCACCTCCTCTCATCCCAGTTGACAATGGGACACCCAGACATGGTCACAAAAATAACTCCTTTAACCACCTGCTTATGGAAGGGATTCTCATGCTGGGTTTTTGTCCTGGGGCTGTAATGGGGCTCAGATCCCTACCATGTCTGCTACAAACCCACAGGACCTGGGATTATTCTGCCCTCAATTTAGGTGTGCATAACATGGGCACCTGCAGGTGAGCTCCATTCCTCTCCTCAAGGAAGCGACATGAACACCAATGGAGACGGAGGAAATCAGGGGGTTGCAAACACCTGGTGACATGTCAGGGGGCAGAGGGACGTGCAGGTATCTGCAAGCTCTCATGAAGGAACCCTGAGGGACAGGGCAGCACCTGGGGGCATCCCCTTGGAGCTGGTGGGGAATGCCTTTGGCCAGCTGAAGTGACAGCAAATGCACACATTTAGGACAACTAAACCTGTCCCTCCTCAGTAGGCTCAGGGCAGCCTGTAGAGGTATCCACCTGACCCAATGGAGAACTGTGCCACAGGGAGACCTGAGACCTCCCTCTTCTCCATCTGGTTTTCCCTCCATCTCCAGTGACGGCTGTAACGGCACTTGTCTCATGGACATCCCTACATTGCCTAACCTCGTTCAGGGCAGCTGCTCCATGTAATAGCCAACTCCAGGCCTGCAGTGATACCTGCAATGCCAACGCTGCCTAGCACCAATGGAGCATGCAGCTGACACGGGCAGCACAGGACCCACAGGACAGCTCTGGCCATTCATAGCTGGTACTTAACGGGAACTCCGATGGCATCTCTGACAGATCTGGTGCTTATGAGCAAGTGACTGCTTCTCAGGGCTGCAGCAAGCCAAGGTCTGTCCCTCCTCTATCCAACAGAGGCAGGCAGTGCATGGATATGAGGCACATCACACCAGGGTTTCCACTTGTGTCCTTTGGTTTGCAAACACTGCTGCTGCTTCTTACCCCCATCCTTTACTCAGTCAAGACACAGCCCAGTGATTTTTTTCTGTGTCCCTGGATCACAGGATGCCCATAGCCAAGGACTTTGGCAGCAGCCCCTTCTCCTGCCTGGAGATCAGCCCCAGCTCCAGCACTGGCCCTCAGGGCTGCACCAACACCACAAAAGACCCTCTGCTGTCAGGGCGCCACAGCCCAGGCCTGTTTCCTTCTGGACTTGGGAACACCAGGGCGTGCTCTGCTTCGGGCCCCTCATTTCATCCTCCCATGGCCATCTGCCATCCACGGCAGCAGGTCTCTGCTCTGAAGGAAAGCCTCTGCATGCCCAGGCTCCTGGCACAAGATCTGGGACAAGGCTGAGTTTGGCCCTTGTGCCACAGCTGAGGTGCTGCAGCCCAGATGTGCCCCAATGCCCTCAGCGTGGGGCACAGGCAGGAGGAGCTGGATCCCCGCCTGCTGTCACAGGGCTGGGACATGGATGGAAGAGCTGCTGAGGTGTGGGGGGACAGGTCCCTCAGCTTGGGGGGCTGTGCTGGATGGGTGCAGATTCTTCAGAAGAGACAGGTGGGGATGATCAACAGCGATTACGCTTGCCATTCCCTCGTGTACCACCTCTGCCTCCTGCATGGCAGACCGGGGGATGTTGCTGAGGCCTTCTCAGAGCACAGAGCCTTGTGGGACGTCCAGGGAGGAAGGCCCTGGCATGCACTGCAATTCCATCCATATAACACATCCTACTTCTCCAAGTGAGGGACATGCAGTGAAGAGGAGTTCAGGCACGGTGAGGGGCTGCTGCATCCCAGGTGCCTTCGCTCCCATCTTTTGAAAAAAGCCCAGGCCCAGGACAAGCCTCAAACCCCACCTTCCTGGAAGGGCTTCCAAGAGCAGAGGTGTGTTGGTGCAGGAGGAACTCCAGGCAGGTGAACTCCACAGCAACTGCTCTTTCACTTCCAACCTACAAGGAAAAGGGGGAGAAAATATGATTACAAGAGCTCAGGGGTTGGGGTAGAGCACGAGGTCACCCACCAAATACCATCATGGGCATCAATTATCATCATGGGCAAGACAGACTTAGCAGAGGCAGATTAATAGAATTTATTGCCTATTACCAGTGGACTACAACCATCAGGAACCACAAGCAAACTAAAAACACCATTCCCCCCATCCAGCCTCTTGTAACTCCTTCCCCTGAGTGGTGCAGGGGAATGGGGATTGCAGTCAGTCCATGACACTTGTCTCCACCGCTCCTTGACAATCCATCTCTGCCCTCTCTGGGTCTCTCCTGTGGGATGCCCTCCTTCCTGAATGGGTCCTGCATGGGGCCCAAAGGGCTGAGATAATAACAGATATGACCAGATCATGTTAAAATAAAATGGTTACAAGCATTATATCTGCTTCATAGCTGCTGACCACAAGGTCTATTTTTTTATTTATTTTTTAATCTCGGTGTAGTAGTTGTGTTTCGCCTCAGAATTCTGTTAGATAGCACATTACGTACTCGGCGTATTCCCTGTTGTGCTGGGGGCTTTCTGGGGGCTGGTTTATGGTTATTAGTTTACTGGGTAACACTACCTTATGTTATGATGAAATTGCTGGTCATGAGACTAATCTGGTAGTTGTACTCAGCATTGCTGTCATCTCCATACTTGAGGAACCTTCTTATTAACAGTCTTTACCTTTTCTCCTTGGGGAGACAATCTATGGGAGGGATGAGAGGGGACACTTCTTCTCCCCACTTCTTCCCTTTCCCTTTCTCCTTCACCTCCCCCTTTCTCCTCCAGGGTAGTTACAATAGCTCTTCAAAACTTTCAATATCCTTGGGATGTTCAAACCAAGTTCTTCTTATTCTTATTTCTCCTGAATGTGTTTCAGGTTTTGTTTAAGGTTAGGGTAACCTATTTCTAGAATGCCACACAGTGATGTGCCTTGAAGCAGGATAATTATGAGTGGCAGGGAATGTGTGGGAGGATATGGGCAGGCACCTAGAACTGTGGGCACCTGCAATGCCTTGGAACATCACCCCTGAACAAGTTCAGAATCCTAAAAAAAATAATCACAGAATGCTTGAAAAAGGAGTGTCATCACCCTGGCAATTCCAAAGAGACAGAAATCACTGCAATGTGCTGGGGCTTGGCCTTTGCTTACTGAATTGCAATCTACACAACTCCAATCCCTGTGACTGGGCCACAAAACCAACCTGTGCCTGTATCAGTCATACGTATACGTGAGAAAAAAACCAAAATCAGCTTGTTTAGCAAGGAAAGAAGCTCCTACTCACACAGGGAAGGAGGAAGAAGAAGACGAGGCAGGCTACTCCCAAGTAGGGCCATCAGAGGAACAGGTGGATGAAGAGTGAGATATCATAAAATCATCAGTAAGCACCTGATCACTGTTCCTTGGGGAGCTGTGAGATGTGCGAAAAGATTTCATCCATCATCTAGGCCAGCACATTGTCACCTGGCTGATCTGATACTGGGATAACAGGGCCAGTAGCCTGGAATTAGAGGACAGGGATGCCAAGCCGCTGGATCCCTCCCCAGGGAAGGGGGCATTGACAAAGAAATTGGAAAGGGGGCACCCTCACTCTCTTGAGGCAACTCCTGTCAGGTGTAAAGGAAAGGTATCCCTTCAAGGAAGATGTTGTATGTCACCCAGGCAAATGGACCATCAGGGAGAGAGGCAGCCCGTATCTGATGGAATTGGCCATGCTGGAGGTGATTTATGGTGATTTATGCACATTAAACAGTTTTCTACCTTGCCCGGTCCCCCATGGGATCCTTCTGTTGCGGAGTTGCTCACGGTCAAAGTGCCATTAGCTAGCCAAATGGTGCACCAGTGGCAATATGGAACTATCCGAGACTCCCTGATTACCATATATATGCTGCTTCATTACTGGAGAGCCAAGGACTGATCAGCAAAACTCGCTCACCCTTTAATAATCCCATAGGGTCAGTGCAAACGTCTAGTGGAGAGCTGCAACTAACAGTGGAGTACTGTGTCTAGAATGAAGTCACACCAGATTCAGTAGGTCATCTATAGTCTTCTCTTCTTACAGTCTTAGCTCTAAGAGCGGTTAAATGATCCCTTACAGTATCTGAATGCTGCTGTCCGATCCCTTCCTGGGATCATAAGGAACCAGTACCTCCTGGCCAGAGCACTCTCCCTGTACCCGTGGATGCACGCCCTAAGGTCCCATGAACTGTTAAGGGTGGACTTTGCAAAGTAACCACTGTTTTTATCCCCACCCACTGCCTGTTGCACCCCTGCAGAGTCCTGCCTCAAGGCACAAAGGGCAGGGAGACCTTGCTGGTGAGAGCTGAGGCCCTGTGGAGATGTCTGAGACACAACAGCCATTACAGCCATGGGGCATGTAGAAGACGAAGAAAATGGTTTAGCTCTCCCTGTGACACATGACTCCTTTTGCTCTGCTGACAGCCTCTGCAGGCTGCCCTGCACATAACAGGTTCAGTTGTCCTACATGTGGCATCTGCTGCCATTTCAGTTACCCAAAGGACATATGCCTCCACCCGAGTCGCAGAGTATCTACCTCAAATTTCACCAGATATTCGCATCTGAACAGCTCCTGCCTGTCCTCCATCTCCACTAAGGAGCTATTGTGGCTCAGTAATTCGCATTAAGCTGCCTATGTTGTGGACACCTGAACTGAGGCCAGAGGAATCCCAGCTCCTGTGAGTCTGTGGCAGAGATGGGAGGGAGCTGAGACCCCTTCCAGACCAAGGAATAACAAGCAGCATGACATGCCTTGACTGACTCTGCTGAATTCCTTCCTCAAGCGGGGATGAAGGAGATCAGTCCCTGACCATGACTTCATGTCCAAACCTATACTGGGAAAAGAAGATGTGATTGTTCCACTTAATTGGTTTTCTGCTAGGAAAAGTGACCCTGGTGTGAAGAAGTGTGTGTGCCAGGTGAGGGAGGGAAGCCCAGGGATCCCTTCGGGCTGTTTCCCAGCAGGTTCCCCTGCAGCCCCAGGGCCATGGGCAGGGAGCCTGGTGGGGGGCAGAGCAAGGGAGGCCTTGGGCTGGGCCTGTGCTGCTGAGCTGGGCCGGGCTCCTGGGCCCAAGGGGAGCTCCTGGCAAGCGGGCAGCGCTGCAGAGAGCCAGCTCTGCCCAGGAGCAGCTCCTGTGCCCAGCGCAGCAGGGCTGGGGGCACTGCCTGCAGAGACAGAGTGGGTAAAGGCAGGCAGAAGTGGCAGGATGCACAGAGCTCGCTGGGGGAGAACACTTGCCAGCCCTGACCCCGGTAAGTCTCTGGCTGGAGGGCAATGCAGCCGCAGCTCCTGGAGGAAGGAGAAGCCGCGCGTGCAGGCAGGGGTGCCCAGGGCTGTGGTGCAGAGCAGGGTCCCTGCTGTGCCCCAGGGTCTGTGTGGCGGGGCAGGGCCTCTGCCGCCTGCCAGGCTCAGCACTCAGCCTGCCCGGGGAGCTGCCCAGGGCGCTGCGGGGAGAAGCTGTGGGTGGAAGGAGCCCCCCCGGCAGGGCAGGGTCCTGCTGCTGGCGGGAGGCTGCTGCCTGGGGCAGGCTGCTCACAGCCCCACAACACAACCTTGATGTATTCAAGGGGACGTTGCAGGAGAAGGGATAAGGCAGGGGATTTCAGCTTCAGTTCCAGCTTTCCTGAGCCTGCTGAGCTTTCCATTTTGTCTTCTTTGGCTCAGTGGGAATAGCAATAGATGCCATTATTTCCAAGAGAAGTCAGACTCTCCTAAGCCTTCACAACAAGCATTAGAAGGACTGTACCATGTCCCTTTCCTGCCCCTCAGCCCATAGAAAGCTCCACCACCACATATGCAGTGTCAGCAGGGTCTGTGTGACCTGGTCTCTAGGACGTGCCCCCAGCGAGCTGCCCCTGGGCAGAGCCCTGCTGCCAGGAGGTGTCTGCAGGGCAGAGCTGAGCACCCAGCGGGTGGGATGGGGGCTGTGACCTGCAGGCAGGAGGCGTGGGGACAGAGACCCAGCTGCAGGCAGGGACAGCTGCAGGCAGCAGAGCCATGGGCAGGGCGTGAGAGGGAGCTGCTCCCACAAACTCCATGGCAGAGGGGATTCAGGCACCTCCCTGCCATCCCTGCACTGGAGACGCCTTCCCCTGAGCAGCTGCATGGTCTGCTCTCCCATCCAGTAAAGCCCCTACCCCCACAACCATGGAGTCTTTCAACGTTAGCCCCTTGGCTGCCCAATCTTCAGCACAAGAGGTCACCCCAAATGCCCAGCTCTCACTCTCATTCGTGGCTTCTTCAGCAGAAGCAATGGGGCATTTCTTTGTGTTTCCCCTCCCATCCATCCTGCCCTTACTATTCTCCTCAGACTCTGGGCAGTGGGATTAAAGCCAGATCTCAAACAGCAGAGTACTGAGTCCTGCTCTGGAGGTGTATCCCTGGGAGCAAAGTGCCCAAGTTGTTCTAGGCAATATGGCTCTGGGCACTGTGGTGCGTAGGGCTGGGAAATGAGCTGGCTCTATTCAGCTCACTCTGGTTTAAGGACATCCAGCGGTGTCCCTGGGGTTATCCTACTGGAGGATGTTGAACAGCCTCTCTGTATTACAGGTGCACAGCATCTGAACCAAACTATGAGTTTCAGAATGGGTCACCAGCTTTCCCAGGTACCCGCTGCTGCAAAGCAGGGCTGAGTCCTAGAGAACTCATGGGCAGAGGCTGCTGCTCCAAACAGCACTCAGCCAACACGAAGCAGAGCTCCAGCCAGAGAAGAGAATGAAACTGCTGCTGAGAATGCGTTTGTGTAGGTGAGTGAGAAAGGAAGTGTTGCTGAAAGTACAGAGCTCTGCTCAGAGAAGTCTGCCCTAAGTTCTCTGTGTCCTTTTGTCTTTGGACAGGCTCCGAGGCCAAGAGGCATCACATGTCCAACAGCAGCTCCATCACCGAGTTCCTCCTCCTGCCATTCGCAGACACGCGGGAGCTGCAGCTCCTGCACTTCGCGCTCTTCCTGGCCATCTACCTGGCTGCCCTCCTGGGCAACGGCCTCATCCTCACCGCCGTAGCCTGCGACCACCGCCTCCACACCCCCATGTACTTCTTCCTCCTCAACCTCGCCCTCCTCGACCTGGGCTGCATCTCCACCACTCTGCCCAAAGCCATGGCCAATTCCCTCTGGGACACCAGGGCCATTTTCTATGCAGGATGTGCTGCACAGGCCTTTCTTTTCCCTCTGGGACACCAGGGCCATTTCCTATGCAGGATGTGCTGCACAGGCCTTTCTTTTCCCCTTTCTCATGTCAGCAGAGTATTTTCTTCTCACCATCATGGCCTACGACCGCTACGTAGCCATCTGCAAGCCCCTGCACTACGGGAGCCTCCTGGGCAGCAGAGCTTGTGCCCAGATGGCAGCAGCTGCCTGGGGCATTGGGGTTCTCTATGCTCTGCTGCACACTGCCAATACATTTTCCCTGCCCCTCTGCCAAGGCAATGCTGTGGACCAGTTCTTTTGTGAAATCCCCCAGATCCTGCAGATATCCTGTGCACGTTCCTACCTGAAGAGTTTTTGGGTAGTTGTGACTGGTGTCTGTTTAGCATCTGGCTGTTTTGTTTTCATTGTTTTTTCCTATGTGCAGATTTTCAGGGCTGTGCTGAGGATGCCTTCTGAGCAGGGACGGCACAAAGCCTTTTCCACATGCCTCCCCCACCTCTTTGTGGTCTCCCTGTTTATCAGCACAGGCTTTTTTGCTTACCTGAAGCCCCCCTCCATCTCCTCCGCATCCCTGAACCTGGTGGTGGCAGTTCTGTACTCGATGATACCTCCAACATTGAACCCCCTCATCTACAGCATGAGGAACCAGGAGCTCAAGTGGGCTATTAGGAAAGTGATTTCATGGGTGTTTCTGAATAGTGACAAACTTCCCCTCTTTTTCCAGAAATGACTTAACTTGGTACCTCCCCTCAGGACTGGTCCTTCTTTCATTATCATTATTGTTATTCTTATCTTTGGTATCATTTGCATTTAGTATGCTCTTAGAGTAATATTTCTTTTTCATCCTACTTCTGCTGAGGATCGACACTGCTCTGTTTGATCTCGAGGCTCTGTAAATATGTGTCTAACAGAAGGTCAGAGCTGACTCTTCCATAACATCTGCAAAATAAAAAGGGGTCTCCACAGTGCACTGTCTGAGGCCTTGGCTCTTTTTTCAAGGTTGTTGCCAAGCTTTCCAGAAGCTTGTGCCACTTTCCATCACCTATCAGACGCTCTCCATCATCTGTCAGTGGTCATGGTCATCCAGAGAGGTCCCAGATGACTGGAGACTTCCTAATGTGAAGCCCGTCTACAAGAAGGTTTGTAAGGAGGACCCGGGGAATTACAGGCCTGTCAGCCTCACCTCGGCGCCAGGAAAGGTGATGGAACAGATCATCTTGAATGCAGTCACACAACGTATGTGGGACAACCTGGGGATGAGGCCCAGTCAGCATGGGTTCATGAAAGGCAAGTCCTGCCTGAACAACTTCATCTCCTTCGATGTCTGGGTGACTTGCGTGGTGGATGAGGGAAATCACGTTGATGCAGTCCACCTAGACTTCAGCAAGGCCTTTGACACGGTCTCCCATAGTATTCTCCTGGAGAAGTTGGCAGCCCATGGCTTGGACAGGTACACTCTTTGCTGGGTTAAAAACTGGCTGGACTGCCGGGCCCAGAGAGTAGTGGTGAACGGAGTGAAATCCAGCTGGTGACCGGTCACTAGTGGTGTTCCCCAGGGGTTGGTGTTGGGGCCCATGCTCTTTAACAGCTTTATTGTTGATTTGGATGAGGGAATTGAGTGCACCCTCAGTAAGTTTGCAGATGACAATAAGGTGGTGGGAAGTGCCAATTTGCCAGAGGGTAGGAAGGCCCTGTAGAGGGACCTGGACATGTTGGATCGATGGGCAGAGGCCAATGGGATGAGGTTCACCATGGCTAGAAATTCTCTCAGAATTTCCAACACTCTTGTGCACACAGGCAAATACACACAAGTGCATGCACAAACACACACTCATACACACACAGATGTGCACGCAGGGCATGGACACAGCCGACCACACACAGACCAACTCCAACAGGGAACAGCACCTTCACAGCCACCACACCACCAGCAGCACACACAGAGCCATGAGCAACACACCTGGCCCCATCCCATTCCCCACCTCAGTCTGATCTGCTCTGAAGGTCACCAGTGCTCCACGCATCCCCAGCAGCAATTACCCATGGGTGCAGACGCACACATGGCTATGTGGTTCCATAATTGTATGATTCACCCCTAACACACCCAGGAGTGAGCACACTCACACAGCAAATAGCCAGCAACAGAGTTGAATAAGAAGGCAGGACAGTGATCAGGAACAGGGCCTGAGCAGACCAGCCCTGACCAGCCCTGAGCAGCCCCATATCCACATGCAGCTGGCCCCTTGCATCCCTCTCCCCTCCTCTTCCACAGGATTCTTCCTCATCAAGACACTTTAATCCCTTCCTTTCTTACATGCAGTGCCCTGCTCAATTACCAGTGCTCACCAATCACATTTTCCCCCATTGATCCCTAGTTTGCTATACCTGTACCCGCATTTGGTAATTCAGATACCATTGCCTACATCATCTGGGCCTCTAACAGGCAGGAGAGGTCGACATGTCAAAGATTTGCTCTGCGGCAGGAGTGAGGGGTGGCATGAACAGTCCTGAGCAGGGAGTGTTTTACAGTAACTGGGCTCCATGCAGGACAGAAAATCGTCATTTTATGGCTGTAGGCCTGAGTATTGCCTCCGTTTTTTTTAACCATTTCAAACATTTCGTTTCAATCAGCACACTTCAATCAACTGAAATGACTGAACACTTTTTTTTTTTTTCTTGGATGTTTATTACAACAAAAGAAAAAGATACCAATCTTCCCCTGTACTTGCATTGCCAGAATTCTGTCTCTTATGCACCGCGCTTCATCTCCCCAGTCTTTCTGGTATTTCCACCTGGCTTTATGAAACAGACCGTGCTGGAAGTAACCTTTCCAGCAGACTGTCTGGACATGTGCAGTTTCCATTCTTCTCCAGATTCCCCTCCCCTCACCCTTTGATCATTCAGATACCTGTCACCTACACAGTTGGTTCTCAGAACTTGAGGGATCTCAAGCTTGCCCATATTTCAGTTTTCTATCTCATCATCCCTACAGACAACTCTGTAATTGCATTTCTATTCATCATTTCCTACCCATGTCAAACATTTCTTGTATAGTCATCCCTTGTGGAAGTTGCACCTCACTGGAGGCAACTTGGATTTGGCTCACTGTTGAAGACTGTGAGGTTTGCTTGTTTGTGGTTAAATGTTAATAACAACGACTTCAAAAACTGTGCCTGTGTGCAGCCAGTTGTCTGAGGAAAGGAGATGGGACTTGGTGAAAAGATGCTGTAACATCCAGCTGCAGACTTCAGTGGAGAAGTCTGGTGTAAGGCAAAGTGATGCAAGTCCCAGGTGGCTGATGAGAGAAGTGGTGGGGGTGGGGAGCTGAGCAGCAAGGTCGTCCATACAGTCTAGGACTTCAAGGGACTGCTTTTCCACCTATACAGACCTCCTTAGGAGGCACATTGGATTCATGACAACTAGAGAATGATGCTATCAGTTCTTCTGAAAACTCTAAACTAATGGAAACTGATCTTAAATAAGGAAAATGCTTTTAGTGAAGTGGTCATTGAAAACTTCCTCTTTAAACTGCATTCTTGAAACCTCACTAATTAATTGTACAAGTCTGGGAGACTGAATGAAAATGACTGAATTGTAATGAGCCCCATGGTGCATTTGGTGCTGAGACCATAAACTTCAGGTAGTGATAAGAGAATGATGTAACTGCAGGAGAAGTTAAAGTCAGAAGGAAACCTTGAAGTGTCTGGGAGTATTAATGGGCCCCAGTGAGGGTCATTACTGACAAAGCATCCCCATGGACTTGTTAGAGCAGACAATGGGAGGCCATGATTGCAGGTAGGCAAAGGCACTGGGCAGGAGACTGATGCTGAGTAAAGGCCTTGGTTTGTTTGGTGAAGCAGAAGGGCCAAGCCTTGTCCACTGCCCCTGGGAAGGGAGGTCCTGACCCTCACCCATGGCTCAGGGCTCTTCCTGGGGCAGTGGGATGTGGGGTGTGTGATGCTGTGTGAAGGACAATGCTATGACACCTCCTGGCCTCCCCACTGGGTTGCAAGGAGGCAACAAGGCCCCAGTGTCATGAGCACAGCAGGTCTCCTCATGAGCCTCAGTAGCAGAGACAACTGCCATCGGCAGGGGGACAAAGCCCTTGGCTCTGTTGGGGCCTTCCAGCCTTGCCAGTGCTCTCAGTCTTCTCCACCACACGCTGTCCTGCGCTGTCTTATCCCTTCCCAATTTTCCCTGCAGGCTGTAGGCACCCACCTTGCTTCTCCACCTTGCTCTCATCCAGGCATTTCCTTACTTTCACTGATGTCTCCCCACCCTCCATGGCAGTTGCTTGAAACACAATAGCATGGGCTGACCACAGACTCCTTCTGGGTGACCTCTGACACCACAGCACTACCCTTTCAGTGACATTTTCTCCTCCTCATGCCCAGTCGTAAACTTCCAAGAAGCACATTGCAGCAGCTTTTACTCTCTCCTGCTGTTTCCCACCACCAGAGAAAGCTCCATTATCCACAAACCACTTTTTTAGCAGATGTCCCAAGCCATCAGCCTTGTGGAGCCCTATGGCCTGACCAGACAGAAGAAACCTCACCAGGATCTTCCAAGCCGTATTCCTGCTGCTGGCCTTCCAGCTTCTCAGGTAGACGTGACCAAGTTGTGTGCCTGTTGCTGTCCCACCATGTGCTCAGGCAGAAGGGATGTTATAACTCACACCAAGGCCTCTTCCTGCATGGGGCCTATCAGGCTCTCAGGCAGAGGGCATCTCACAATCAATGTGCCAAGCAGGTGCCTTCTGCTGGCTTATCGGGGATGCTGGCAGGTGTAAGCTAGAAAGCACAGGTCTCAGCCAGGAGGCAAGGGCTGACACATCAGCTGCTTCAGGAAGCAGTCACCTCATAGGCCCTGTCCCCAGCCATGTTACTGCTGCTGGCCTGTCAGCTCCAGAGTCAGAGGTGACCAGATGCTTCCTACTGGATTTTAAGTTTCTGAGGCACAACAGACCACATAAGAACACATTAACCCAGCACCCACCTTTTGGGCCAGACAATGAGGACACAAGAAGTAAGCTTTTTAAATGAAATTTATTAATCAAATTTTCTAACACTTCTTTAAATACAGAAACATTCTTCACAGGTTTTACTGTGTTCGTAGTAACACACGATGTATCTGTACCTCTGCCTCTCTCTCTTTTCTTCTTCCTCTCCCTATTATGTCTTCAGAGAGCTCTCCAATGGAAAGAGTCATGGAATCGCAAAATAACTCATGTTGGAAGAGACCCCTGAATGGCATCCTCTTCACCTGTCCTGCTCAAGGCAAACTAAACCAGATGAGGTAGCTAAAGGGCTGCTCTGAGTTTGGCACCATCCAGAAAGGATTTGAAAGTGTGCTCCATCCTGTAATTCAGAGAGTTAATAATGACATTCAGCAGTGTTGGCCCAAGTACTGCTCACTGAGGGATGGTGCTAGGAACTGCCTGACAGGAGAACTTTCCATCACAGATGACAACTGCGCCTGAGTGTCCAGCCAAATTCCCACCCACAGCCTCATCCATTTGTTAAGTCCACATAGCACCAATCAGGCTGTAAGTAGTCTCCAGGAGACAATGTCAACGGCCTTGCTAAAGTGCAGGTAGACAGCGTCCCTTTCTTTTCCCTCACCTATGGGTTCAGCAATCCCATTTTTGTCCTTGAAGTGCCCGGAGGTAGCTGTGGAAAAACTTGCCCCATCACCTTCCCCGGGATGGAGGTGAGGCTGACCAGCCTTAATTCTTCTCACTCTCTTTTTTCCTCTTCTGGAAGACAGGTCTGATGTCATTCCAAGTCTCCAGAAAGCTTTCTGGTCCCCCTGGCACATTTGCTGACACAGTCCAGGAAGGCAGGGGAGGGTGGTGCAGGAGACAGGCAAGAACACACAAGTCCTACCCTTGTACACCCAAAGGCAGGGCATTGCAGTGGTTGTGGTGTCCCTCTGGCTTCTGTTGCCTCTCCCACAGGCTGGGAGGCACCTGAGCCCTGTGGTGCATTGCCCTGCTCTGCACTTGTCTGAGATACCGTACGGCATGAGGAATGGACACATGGAGAGGGCATTTGTGCTCACTCAGGTTCACCTCACATGCACATGCACACAATGTGCACACTGAAGCCTCATCTATAGAGGGCACATATGGACTTCTGACTTCTCCATTAAGTGTCCCTCTGTGGAGGAACAAACAACCTCTCTGAGCTGGGCTGAGAGCCAAAAAAGTCACCCAAGAAGTAACCAGGACAATATCCACCCCTTATTCTCTACTGTTTATATAATGGCAGGTTCAGGACTTTCCAATACATCTTCATTAATCAACACCCTGCAATTAAAACACGGATTTCATACCATTAGTCTATGGGCCTGCTCAGTAAAATGCCCATAAAAGGTTCAATGAATCCATTTAGTCCATGAATTGGGTTCTATCTGTTGTTGTGGCCCCACAGGACAGGAGAAGACATATGTTACATGGAGTGAGAGGTCACCAATGCCAGCTCAGCTCAGGTCACTGCTGCACTTGCACTGCTTCTTGTGAGGCTCGTCTGCCATTGATTCGAGTGTTTCCTGCTATGGAACATGGCTGTGAGGTGCTTATCTGCCTGCTGGGTTAAACCACAGCACAGACCAGGCCGCAGAATCTGACATTGCAATGAACTCCTGCCGTCACCTCAGCTCCAGCCTGGGCTCGTCCACTGGCCACAGTCCCTTAGAGCTGTACCTGCTCTGACACAGCCGTATCCATGAGCCACAGTCCCTTCAAAGCTCTACCTACTGTGTCGTGGACTTACTGACTGCCACAGACGCTTGCGGGTGTGCCTTCAGAGGTGTGGACTTATCCACATGCCACATTCTCTTCAGAGATGTACATGCTCTAGTGAGTCCTTTTCCATTTCAGAAGCGTAATGTGGAGGTCAGGGCTGCAATGTAGAGATTCAATGCAGAGATGAAGCAAACAAAGGTGGGTCTGGGACATATTGGCTGATAGAGGACCATTAGGATTGGGCTTTGGAAGAAGCCCGATGTGTTGTGGGGAAACCACAGGTATCGGTAAATCCTCAGGAAGACAAAGTGTTTGAAGCCAAATCTAGTGAGGATGGAGAGAAATCAGGAGAACTTGTGCAGTCGAGGGGTCAGAGTGAGCTGGGAATGTGAATGTGTGGTAAAAGTCTGCAGGGATGCAAGTACAGGTACAGGAAAAATTGGGAGAGGCTGCAGAGAGGGATGACAAAGGGCTATAGTGGGGTTGGAGCCCCCCCAATGAAACCGGTGTCCTTAGGGCTACAGCTGCAGCCTCTTCCACTGAGGCCCCACAGAGCCTGGCAAGTGTCCTACCAGTGTCCTGCACTCGGAATTGCACACCCCCACATCCCATTTGCCCTGCCAGAGCCCCGAGCAGCCAAGGAAGTACAGGATCCCCCTTCCCAGGGGATGCGCTCAGGCCTTGGCCATCCCCCTTGGTGAAACACATCAAGGGCTTTTAGAGAAACTTCTCCATTTGATTTTCCACTTGTAACCAGTGCCTCTGATTTTCTCCTTCACCATCTCCCAGAGACTGGCACCTTGTCTGGTTATTTCTCTTGCGGTCTCTTCTGGGATGGCCCTCAGCAGGGTTGGCCAACACCCTCAAACATCTGGGGGCTTGCTTCTGTCCTTTACTTCTTCAGACTTGCTTCAGGATCTGCAGTTCAGGAACTTGGCAGCAGAGGGCGAATCAACATGCAAAACTCCCTCACAAGCCAAGGCTCCGGACACAATTCTCCCGAAGTCTTCAGTTCTTATGGGGTTAATTAGGGAGATGCCAGGAGTCTCCTTAAATGGAGAGACTTCAAGAATAATAATAATGAAAGGTATAGGAAAAGATTTCTTCTTTCTGCTGTTTCTTTACTTGTCTGCCTACAGATAAAGTGATATCAACAATCTCCAACTGATATTGGTCCTGAATGTCTCCTAAGGGACTCTGAGCCCGTGGGGAAATCAAGACCCCTTCTGCCAGGCACCCTATGCACAGTCTTCATCCCTACCCCTCAGCCCCACTCTTTCCCTTATCAGCCACCTGGGACTGACAGCAGGTGTGATAAGCTCTGAGATTTTTCATGAGCATTGCATTGGAATGTTTTCCAGCCCCTTGGCACCAATTCCCAGCTGCTTTCCTTGGAGAATGAGCTATATGCAGGCACTGAAGGTAAAGTCTTAATCGACAGCAATGAAAGATAAAAGGCACAGTCTGGTCAAATATAAAAGACACTCTTCAGCTCTATATTATACCCATATTTCCTCTACTTAGTCCAATTTCCACAACGGAGAACCTTAGAGAAATGAAAAATATCTTTTTTTGTGAGTGTCAAGCACACATTTCAAGGCCACCAAAACCACTCCTTTCCCAGGACTTCATTTCCTGATATTCACTTTTTGGACTCAGAGAGTCACGTGCTGAAATCCTGAGCTCTCTTGATTTATGGAGGGAAGCCAAGAGACAAAACAAATGAAATGCACTAACTTTCAGAATATTTAGGCTTGTCTATGAATTCTTATCCAAGTTTGCACCCATGTTCCCAAACGTGTTCATTCCCTAAACTTTGAATGGTGAAACTGTGTTCTCAGGACATGCGTGTATTGGCACATTGCACATCTCCATCTCAGATCTAAACGGAGCAGAGAGCAATTAGGGTTAGAGGGGATGGATAGATCCTGCCTTTAGCTCTTTGCTGTCGACCAATGGCCACACGTGCTAGGACTTCCCTTTCATCCTTCCTCTTTATGAGCTGGCCAAATCTTTATGGGGTGTACAGTTGCATAACACCATGGCTCTCCAAGTGCCAGACTGCAAGCAATACCCAGAAACCCAGAGCACAGCCTTAGAAAGAGGCCCAGAGCACAGCTGAGGAAGGCAAATGTGACTCCTATCTTGCACGAAGGCAAGACAGAGGTCCCAGGGAACTAGAGGCCAGACAGCCTTTCCTCAGATCCTGGGAAGGGGATGGAGCAGCTAATCCTGGCAAATGTTTCCAAGCACATGGAGGACAACAAAGTGATCAGGAGTGGTCAGCATGGATTCACCAAGGTTCTCTTGTGACTTTAACAACTTGATAGCCTTCTCCAATGAAAAGACTGCCTTGGTAAATGAGGGGAGAGCAGGGGATGCTGTCTGCCTTGTCTTCCGAAAGCCTTTTCACATGTCTCCCATAAGATCCTGGTAGAGAGGCTGATGAAGTACCAGAGGCAATGGCCACTAGCTGACCCTATGAAACATTTCTTTACTGTAGGTGACTGATGACCATTGCCCAGAGAGATACTGCAGCCTTTGTCCTGGGAGATATTCTAAACACTGCTGGACCCTGTCCTGGCCAACCTGCTCCAGCTGACCCTGCTTGAGTAGGAAGCACTTGAACCAGACAGTCTCCAGAGGCCTCTTCCAACCCTCATTATTCTGTGATTCTGTAATGCCCAGCAGTGTTTCTGAGAAATTGTCTGTGGTACCCCCATCCTTGATGGAGTCCTGGAGCCCATGGATCAGAGCCACATTTTGAGGATGAACATGGTCACTGTGCAGTGCTGAGGACAGGTCCGGCCAGGGATTACAAAGGCCAGCAAAGCCGCAAGACACGGAAGTGCCCACTACCCCTGCCTCCACTGTGCAGCCCCGTTCCCTGGCAGGACCTAGGGTCACAAAGGACTTCTGGAGCTCTCTAGCACTGTGGTCTGCTCTGAGCAGAGACAACTTAACTGAGAGATCAGATTAGTCAGTACTTTCTCCTGACCAAGCTTTAATTCACATTCACGGTGATTTATTTTCTCCTGAAAACCATTTGAAATTTCTCTTTCGGCCCCTTTCACCTTTTTTTTTTTTTTTTCCTCTTGGTCTTTTGTCTTTTCCCCCACATCCCTGCCACCAGGACAGATTACCTCACCTACTCTGACCAAGCCTAACTGTACTAGGTGTGGCTAGGATTGAGTTAACATTCTTATAACAGCTCATATAGTGCTGTGCTTTCCATATCTTCACGAAGGGCAAGAAGGAGGACCCATGAGCCTATAGGCTGGGCAGCCTCACCTCCATCCCTCTGAAAGTGATGGAGAAGTTCTTCCTGGCAACCATTTACAGGCAAAGAAAGGACGTGAAAGTCATCAGCAGTAGTCAGCATGGATTCACCAAAGGGAAGTCATGCTTGAACAACTTGAAAACCTCCTATGATGAAATGACTTGTACCTCCAGCATTCTGTGAAATGGTGTGATCTTGGACTAATGCTCCCGTGAGAGCTTCTCCTTGCCGTTTCATGCAACAACGAGCCAATCAGGATCTTGGGCTGAGGGTCCCATGTGCACAGGAATGGGCAACAGTTTCTTAAGTTCTCCTCTGCCTGCTGCCATTTTCTCTGGGGATCACAGAGAATGATCTCCCTTCAGAAGACCCATGAGAGGCTCTGTCCCCCCTATGGTCATGGCTGGACTCCAGTGATCCAGCTCGACCACAGCTGAGGAGCTTTGTCTGGGGGAGACTTTTGGGGTAAGGCCTGGCACATGGAGTGGGAGAGACTGTCTCAAGGATGTGTGCTGGGCATTGGGGACTGAAGGATATCTGTGAACTACCATGGGGTATGGGTTATTGTTCTTTCAGTATAGCTCCTGACACAGGGTCCCATCCTTCCTTTTGATGACACCCTTCTGGAGGAATGAAGGCACCGAAGTTTAGAGCAGGAGACACTAGTAGAGCACCAAGTCAAAAGGGACTTCACTATAAGTGTACTTCAGGGTACCCGCAGCCTGGGCATTGTCTTGGATTAACAGAACATCAGTATTTTTCTCTGTGAGAAAAATTCCAGCCCAGGTCAGCCCTTCCCTGACCTCTCCCCATCCCTCCTCCAGGAGCACCAGCTCTGCTGCTCCTGGCCTCCTCCTAGTGCTCCTCAGAGGACCCTGAGGTGGCAGTGCTGCTCTGCAGGAAGAGGGGACAGTGGTGTCTGGGTACAGGGAGTTATTTCATACTGGCTAAGATGGTCAAGGTGGGAAGCAGCCACAAGTGGGAGCTGAGTCCAGCCCTCATTCTGCAACACATCTCCCTATGACCCCCAAGCCTTGAGCCCATGGAGAACCAAGCACAGCAACAGCCCATGGAGAATGTAATTCCTGGAACCAATTCCTGCTTTCATAGGGAAGAAGAGCCCAGCCTTCAGTTACTGCAATGAGGAGAGGCCCTTTTATTAGAGAGATGCTTCTCAGGAAGCCAGATCCTTCTCCTTCTTCATTGGCCTTGATGTCTGCAGTCTTGTTTCATTACATTTCTCACTCCTGTCTCACAGAGGCAGCACAATGTTCTCTGGCCTCTCTTCAACATTTTATCACAGAGGTGCAACCAGCATCGGTCATTGGCTCAGCTTTGGCCAGTGGTTGTTACTTTTTTGAGATGGCTGGAACTGGCTCTTATCTGACTTGAGGCAGCTCTTGGTCTCTTCTCACAGAGGCCACCCCTGCAGCCCCACTACTACCAGAACCTCTCTGCATAAACCCAATGCACCTTCTCAGTGCATGTGTTACCCTGTGATCTCCATCAGCTTCTTTGAGTATTGCTCTTTAATGGTACTGACAACTTAGACAGACACTGCTTGAATAAGGGTTTTGAATTTAAATATAAAGGAGAACTCCAGGTGTTTTGGAGCATGAAGATACCTAGGTGGGGCTCTCAGAGATAACAGGAATGCCCCAGGAGACCTATCCCCTTCTTGAGGAGGATCAAGGCCTTGAGGAGAATCAAAGATATCAATTTTGTCTAAGCTGATTCTTGATGCCTACATTCACACAGCCAAATGCCTCATTGGGACTTTTGGTACGATTTGGGCTTCTTTCACATACTCTGCCATATCACTTTCTCCATAGGAGTCTTCTCAGGGCAATTCTAACGTCCTTGTTCCTCAGACTATAGATGACTGGGTTAAACATGGGGGTCACAATTGTGTAAAACAGGGCAAGGTATTTGTCAGTGTCTGCAGAGTCCCTTGACCGGCGTTTAAAGTACACAAGCATGGCTGAGCCATAAAAGAGAGTCACAATCCCGAGGTGTGAAGAGCAGGTGGAAAAGGCTTTGTGTCTGCTCAGAACTGAAGGCATTTTCAGAATTGCCCCGATAATTTTAGTGTAAGAAATAACTATCATGGAAAAGGGAAGGACAGCAACTACGAGGATGATAGTGTGCAGGGTCACTTGGTTGCAGAAAGTGTCTGCACAGGCCAGTTCCAACAGAGGGGGGACATCGCAGAAGAAGTGATGAAGGTCATGGGATGCACAGAAGGGCAAGGTGAACACCTGATAGGTCTGTCCCACTTGTACTGGCACAACGGCCATCCACGCCCCCACTACCAGTCTGATGCAGAACCCCCCATTCACGATGAGGCTGTAGCGCAGGGGGTCACATATGGCTACGTAGCGGTCATAGGCCATGGCAGCCAAGAGAAGGCATTCAGTGCTTCCCAGCATGGTCAAGAAATACAGCTGGGCAGCACAGCCAAGAAAGGAGATCCTGCCATCTCCTGTCAGGAAAGCCACCAGCATTTTTGGTAGAGTAGTCGATGTGTAGCAGATCTCCAGGAAGGATAGGTTTCTCAGGAAGAAATACATGGGGTTGTGGAGGCTTGAGTCCATCACTGTGATGAGCACAATCAGGCTGTTCCCAATGAGAACCATGAGGTAGATGATCAGGAAGACTGTGAAGCACACGCTGGGTAGGCAAGGGTGGTCAGAAAATCCCAAAAGAAGAAATCCAGGATCAGTAGTGTGATTATCCAAGCCTTTTCTTTGGAGCATTTTCTCTACATAGAGCAATGCCAACAACATGCTGTTAGAGGACGCTCTTGGCCCATCCACCACCATGTAGACCTCAAATATAGCGACAGGTTACAAACATCAGCATACACATGACTCCAGTATTAGGACAGTTTGACCAAAATCTGCATGTGTGTATGGAAATCTAATGTGGTCTGGTGGGCAGACCCCAGCTGGTAGCTAAGCCCCCACCCAGTTACTCATTTACTCCCCCTCAGTGGGATGGGGGAGAACATTGAAGGGCCAAAAGCAAGAAAACTCATGGGTCAAGGCAAAGACAGTTTAATAAGCTAGAGTTAGAGGAAGGAAAAAGAAAACAAACCAACAAACCAAAACAAGCCAGCCTTCAAGCAATGCCTACTTTCCCCACCACCCAGTCCCCTCAGCTTTTTTTTGCTGAGCATGGCATTACATGGCAAGGAATATCTCTTTGGTCAGTCTGGGTCATCTGTCCTGGTTGTGTGCCCCATGGACCCTTGTCCACCTGTGGCCGGTACGCTGTAGGGGCAGAGTGGGAAAAAGAGAAGGCTTTGATGCTGTGCAATCACTACTCAGCAATAGCCAAAACATTGGTATGTCATCAACGCTGTTTTAAACTCCAACCTAAAACACAACACCACAGGGATTGCTATGAAGAAAATTATCTCCATCCTAGCCAGCCCTAGTACCTGAGTTTCTTGCCTGTCAGGAAGGGTCAGAACAAAATCGTTAAGCCTGAATGACAGCTAGTTGTCATATGAATAAGAGAAATTTAGTTTTCTTTGTAAGAGAGGATTTAAATAACTTTTATATATATTTTATATATATGTATATTATTTAAGACTTTGCCTGGTTTCTGTTGCTATATGAGGAAAAGAAAAAAAAAAAGAAGACAATGGATAAAGAGTAGTCACCTTAAAAACATGAAGGGAAGGGAAGGGAAGGGAAGGGAAGGCAAGGCAAGGCAAGGCAAGGCAAGGCACGGCAAGGCAAGGCAAGGCAAGGCAAGGCAAGGTGAAGATTTGGTTCAAGACTTATCCCCTGAAGGTCTGTCCACCACACAGAGAGAAGGGACACTACCTTAGATCCAAATTATTAATTTTTTGCATGGCTGAGGGGTGAACTCCATTAGAAGTAAAACAGACTTCTACCTGTCAATGAGTAAAGGTAGCTACTTGTGCAGAAATCACAAGCTTTCAGGGGGCTAAAAGGGGCATTATGCAAGCAATCACAACACAATCACAACCCAATGTGAAACAGTTTTCAAGGGATCCAAAGAGGAAGGTGATTAAAGGTGGGGCAAACAGGGCAGGCTATTATAACTTCTGAATATGCTGTCTAGTTCCCTTGCTTGACCTTGCAGTTCTGTCACTTGGAGTTCTGGCAGCTTCCAAATGCAACTGAAGGCTCACTAGCTGTGATCTCAACCCAGCAAGGCTTCCCAGGCCACTGCAAGCCCTCACAGAGCAGAGCGATGCTCTCGCTGGCTGGAAAACTGAGCCTTCCCTTTTGCATTTCCCATTTCCCAGAGCATAAGGATGTTGCTGATCACACTTGAAGGGCGTGAGCTGTAAGCAAGCAGCCCTTGCAATTGCAGGTTGCTTCCTGTGAATAACAGACTCAGCTGAAAGCTTTTGGAAGGTATCAGTTTGACATGGGGAAGAAATGTTCTATTCCAAGCAGAGAGAACTGAGGATGCTTGCTGCATGTCTCTACCCATTGCTAACTCCCTTCAAAAAGTCTTCTTAAGCTCTGAAAAAAAAAAAAAAAAGGATTTTTTTTTCAACTGAAAACTGAATCCACAGAGACGTGATCTGAGAGCTTGATGCTTGATTTCATTCTTTTTTTCTATCATGCCTACCTATTTCTATGAGTCTTCTCTTTGGAGTTCTCCTAGAAGCACTGTTCAAAATCTCCAAGATAAAATTAGTGTACATTTGAGGAAGAAGTGGCCATGATCTGTTTCCTAACCTACCTATTTACACATGCAAATAAGTAGGAAAATTAAAAACTTTTATTTCCTGAAATACTTTGAGATCCCTGCATTTTAGGAAAAAAGTTTTGTAACTGAAAACAACCACTTAGAGGCAGATTTTCCATATATCAGCGTTGTTTCCTTGTTTCTTCCCTAAACCTGTAGGATATGCTTTTTAATGCCTGGATATCACAATGCTTCACATGATCACACATAGAGCATGGCTTTGCTTTGAGCAAAGCTTGAGCATTGCTCGAGGAAAACTGACGGAGTACTCCTTACATAGTGACAGTCTCATCAGCAGCATTTCTCCAAGTTGAACAAAACCCATCCCTCTGAGCCCAGGCAAGCCACAGCTGCCTGCGGCTGCTTTTAGCAGTGGCTGTTCTAGCACAGTATCTCAGCACTTCAGAGCACGGCAAAAGGGATTTACCATTGTCAGGAGCTAGGACATGGGAGCACTCTTCTCAGTCGGTGATACAGGAGACAGAGGTGACCTCATTTTCTTTGTGTCATTTCCCTGGAAAGCACCTGGATAGGGTTCTCTGGACACTACTCCATCACTCTTGTTCCTACCTGGTTATAAGTCAGTCAGTGAGCAATCCTAGGAGAGAAGTCAGCAACCCTAGTGCTGCCAGTGCTTCTCCCCAGACACCCAGAGCATCAGTAACTACATTAGGAGGATCTGAGCAACTTCCAGAATAACTACATGTCTTTCAAAAGTACAGAAAGTTAGGAATTAGATTTAGCTGTTCAAAGGAAAACTGCTAAATTTGTAGGAGGAAAAACCAAACCAAACCAAACCAAACCAAGGAAGGAAACAGAAAATGAGAAAAATCAGTCCGTGTTTAATTTTATTTTGCAGCAACAGAAAAGGCTTCTCTGCATCTCCACCTCTCTGGGTCTCAACACCTTTACTGTGTCCATGTTAGCCAAAAGGTGGAGGCAGCCCTGAGAGATCCAGCTCCAATTGTGCATGCTGTCTGCCCCCAGTCCACACCCAGAAAGGACCTGGAGAGAAAGCTTGGTTGGAAACACAAAAAAGGATGGTGTCATGCCACTCCAGGACAGGCCTCTATATTCATACAAATTAATGTGGCTTCAGTGCCTTAAAAAAAGGGATGACTGGGTCTTACCAAGGTAGCCTTGCGTGGCTTTATGGTCAGTAGCACAAATAACCTTTCCAGAGGGGAGTATCTCCTGCCCTTGTGTGAGGTTCATGCAGTCTTTGATTCCTTACTCTGAAACCCTACATATGATGCAATAAGCTCCAGTCTGTCTTTTTGGGGTACCCAATAAAGTCAGGATCAGGACAAGGCCGTTTCTCATCAGGATGAAAAATACACAAGTCAGAAAGGCCACAAAGAGCCAGTGTTGTGGGTAAGAGCAACCGTGGACAAATCCAGGCACTGCAGGGTTATTTCCTTCTGTGAGAGGTGTAGGACCATAAGTATGGGGAGAGACTGGGGTGAGAAGAGCCTCTCCAAGAACTCATTGCAGGAGGAATGTCCCATCCGCACCAGAATGACTCAGTAACTACAGTCCCATTCGGGTCAACAGGCAAACAGTCAGTATAGTTTATGAGAACTGAAAAATGGTTCATCTGACCCAAATTCTGAGTGGGGTGACACACAGTGGTGCCTACAGTGCTGCCAGGCCTTGAACCAACACTGACGAGGTGATACCACAATGCTCATCGCTCTGTTCCAGTTGTGCTACCTCTATATCCAAACTGAGAGTGGTTTTTCTTTTTTCTTTTTTTTTTTTTCTGATAATTTTATGAGGGTAATCTTGGCCTGATGTGGTATTACAACCCTTTGGGTGATCTCTCACTTTGTGGGGCTCCAGTCACTGCCCACCCTGCACAGATGCTGCTCAGGAAGATAGCCTGGCCTTTCCACACATCTCCACATTCCTCTCCTGGAGGATGTCCTCTGCCCTGCCACATGCGGGACAGCCTTGGAGAAGTACTTCATTGACCTTTCTCCATCTCCACTGCCAACAGACACTGATGGGTAACTGTTAAATCCTACCTTCAGTCTTTCACATCTCACAGTATGATGACGAGCCTTTTTTCTCCCTAATCCATGGAGCAACAGGCCTTCTGCGGTACAGCTGCTTGTATTGGGTTTACGTGGCAATGGTTTGGTAGCAGTGGTGCTGCAGGGGTGGCTTCTGTTAGAAGAGTCCAGAAGCTGCCCCCTGTCTGGTAAGGGCCCATTCCACATGGCTCCAAAAGGGACCCATCACTGACCAGAGCTGAGCGAATGGGCAATACTAGTTGCAACTCTGTAAGAGGATATTTAAGAAAGGAGAAATACTGCTCTGAAACAGCAGCTGGGAGAGAGGAGTGAGAAAATGTAGAGAAAAACAGCCCTGCACACACCTAGGTCAGTGCAGAGTGTGGGCAGGAGGGGCTCCAGGCACCAGAGAAGTTCCCCTGAAGCCCATGGAGAGGCCCATGGTGTAGTAGGCTGTCCCCTTGCAGTCCATCGGTGCCATGGCGGAGCAGATGTCCACGCTGCAGCCCGTGGACGAGTCCCCGGAGGAGCAGGTGGATGTGGCCTGGAGGAGGCAGCAGCCCATGGAGAGCCCCTGCAGGAGCAGGCCCTGGGCTGGAGCTGCAGCCCGTGGAGAGGAGCCCACACAGGAGCAGGGGATCTGGGGGCAGCTGCTGCCCGTGGGGGACCCGTGCTGGAGCAGTTTGCTCCTGGCAGATGGATGCTGTGATAAGGACCCATACTGGAGTAGTTCTTGAAGAGCTGCTGCCTGTGGAAAGCCCACGCAGGATCAGTTTGGGAAGGACAGCATCCCTTGGGAGGGACCTCACACCGGAGTATGGGCAGAGAGTGACCATGAAGGAGTGGTGGAGATGAAGTGTCATGGACTGACCGCAGCTCCCATTGCCCGTTCCCCTGAGCTGCTCAGGGGGAGGAGGAAGAAGAGGGTGGATGGTCTTTTTTTAGTTCGCTTTTAGTTTCTCACTGTTCCAGCCTTCTAGTAACACTCAATAAATTATCTTAATCTCCCTACGCTAAGTACCCTTTGGCCATGACTGCAATTGGTGAGTGATCTGCCTGTCCCTTAAATCAACACTGCAGCCCTTTTCCATTCTATTTTCTCCATCTGTGCCTTTGAGGATGGGTGGTGAAAGTGGCACTATGGAGTACAGCTGAACATCATTGTGAAACCACCACACCACTTGGCCTTGTTACTGGCACCAGCTTTGAAAAGGAGAGACAGTTTCAGGCAATTTACAGGGGAGATCATGTTTTATTAAACGGATGGTAAGAAAGAGTCAATCCTGACATACAGACGAACAAAATAACACTTTGTTGTTTTATTCCTCAAAGTACACTAGATAAATATTTTTTTTTCTAAGAAACTAATTAAAAGAAATGACACTGAAGATAAAGTAAGAATATATAATGATAATGAAACAAATACTCAGGAAATCATTTGTGGAGAAAAAGGGGAAATTTATCAATTTTCAGAAACAGCCATGAAATCTTTTTCCTAACAGCACCCTTGAGCTCCTGGTTCCTCATGCTGTAGATGAGGGGGTTCACTGTTGGAGGCACCACTGAGTATAGAACAGCCACCACCAGATATAGGCATAGGGAGAAGATGGAGGGGGGCTTCAGGTAGGCAAATCTGCCAGCGCTGATAAACAGGGAGACTACAGCCAGGTGAGGGAGGCACATGGAAAAGACTTTGTTCCATCCCGCTCAGAGGGGATCTTCAGCACAACCCTAAAGATCTGCACATAAGACAGTATGATGAATACAAAACACCCCCAAACCAGAAAACAATGAAATCAGAGAACCAGAAAACAACCACAGAACAATGAAAACAAAACATCCAAACACCAACAAGGAACAAACTATGAGAAGCCCAGCTTCCCTGAGGTAGGAGTGTGAGCAGGAGAGCTTGAGGATGGAGGGGATTTCACAGAAGAACTGGTCCACAGCATTGCCTTCGCAGAGGGGCAGGGAAAATGTATTGGCAGTGAGCAGCAGAGCATAGAGAACCCCACTGCCCCAGGCAGCTGCTGCCATCTGGGCACAAGCTCTGCTGCCCAGGAGGCTCCCGTAGTGCAGGGGCTTGCAGATGGCAACATAGCAGTTGTAGTACATAATGGTGAGAAAAGAATATTCTGCTGATATCAAGAAGACAAACAGAAAAACCTATGCAGCACACCCTGCATAAGAAATGGCCTGGTGTCCCACAGGGTATAGTTCATGGCTTTGGGGACAGTGGTGGGGATGTATCCCAGGTTTCGGAACAGCAGAAGCACAAAAGTTATAAAGAATACAAAAAATAATAATTACAAAAAAAGTCAGTATAAAACAATGAAACACAAGGCTAGAATGGGATATATTGAGAGTCACTTTGGGAGAGAGACGGGAACTTCATGATTACTGAAAAATATCTGTAATAACACATTCCAAATGGCATTCTTTAGCTCCTGGTTCCTCATGCTGTAGATGAGGGGGTTCACTGCTGGGGGCATCACTGAGAACAAAACTGTAATCACTAGATCCAGAGATGGTGAGGAGATGGAAGGGGACTTGAAGCCGGCAAATGCAGCAGTGCTTATGAAAACGGAGACCACAAACAGGTGAGGGAGGCACGTAGAAAAGGCTTTGTGCTGTCCCTTCTCAGAGGGCATCCTCAGCACAGCCCTGAAGGTCTGCAAGTAGGACAAAAGAATGAAAACAAAACACCCCCCAAATACAAAACCACTAAATGTGAGAAGCCCAACTTCCCTGAGGTAGGAGTCAGAGCAGGAGAGCTTGAGGATCTGAGGGATTTCACAGAAGAACTGGTCCACAGCATTGCCTTGGCAGAGGGGCAGGGAAAATGTACTGGCAGTGTGCAGGACAGCATTGAGCAACCCACTGCCCCAGGCAGCTGCTGCCATCTGGGCACAAGCTCTGCTGCCCAGGAGGCTCCCGTAGTGCAGGGGCTTGCAGATGGCAACGTAGCGATCATAGGACATGACAGTGAGAAGATAAAACTCTGCTGATATCAAGAAGACAAACAGAAAGACCTGGGCAGCACATCCTGCATAGGAGATGGCCCTGGTGTCCCAGAGGGAATTGGCCATGGCTTTGGGCAGAGTGGTGGAGATGCAGCCCAGGTCGAGGAGGGCGAGGTTGAGGAGGAAGAAGTACATGGGGGTGTGGAGGCGGTGGTCGCAGGCTACAGCGGTGAGGATGAGGCCGTTGCCCAGGAGGGCAGCCAGGTAGATGGCCAGGAAGAGCACGAAGTGCAGGAGCTGCAGCTCCCACGTGTCTGCGAATGGCAGGAGGAGGAACTCAGTGATGGAGCTGCTGTTGGACATCTGATCCTCCTGGGAATTGGGATCTGCTCCTCTGGATAGGGAGGCCTGTCCAAGGAGGAAAGAGAATTAAAATGTTAGGGTAGACCTCTGTGAGGAAAACCTAGCCTATTGTTTTGTAGAAGCCATAAAAAACTGCCTCTTCGTTTTTCAGAAGACTGCTCCTCTACTTGATGTCAAAGGGGTGCTGCCTGAGGGTGCTACTGGGGGCACGAGACTCTGCAGGAGACAGTTCTGTCCTAGAACAGTAAGTAAATGGAACATGGGGTGGTCTCAGATGAAGTGTATTTGAGGTAACTAGGAGTTTGGAGCATTCTTTCTCAAAATTCACCTGACTGCAGAGCAGGGCTTTGTGCATAATGCTGTGCTTTGTTACTTCATACTCATCCCCCTACACCTGAGGAGTGCATTTAAAGCACAAATCCTTGGTGCTTGTACTGCTCACCAAGTGAAACCTTGGGCTCCTGGGAGGCAAAGGGGCTGTCCTTCAAGGCAGAGTGGGGACAGCTGGTGTGTCCATCACTCCTGGTCTCAGCTGCCCTGTGCAGGCACCTCTGGAGGATGGTCACACCCAGGTGTTTCCCTGAAAAGAACCTGGATGCTGCTGAGAGCAGAGGAATCCAGGTTCAAAGTGCAGATCTCCAAGCCCCTCACCCATCTCATTGCACCTGAGGAGGATCTCAGCTCTCTGCTCTTCTCCAGGGACAGGGAGGGATCATAACAGCTGCCCACATACAGCCATCCACCAGCATTTCTATGGCCTTAGGGCTGACGTGTCTTCTCCATGGGGATGCTAGATAACAGAGAGCTGCTGGGGCAGAGCTGTGGTCTTGTGCATGGCAGCCTGCAGCCCAGCCGAAGCCCCATGTAAAGAGTCAAATTTCCTTAGATGTGGTGTCCTGAAGGGAGAGTCAGCTCCTTCCCCACACACTGCATTTCCCAGAGACCCAACAGTTAGGAGGGAACGTTGATGCCTTTTATTCATGGACGTATTGAAGAGATAGGAACATCATCACCATTTTTTGAGCTGCACGTGAATTCTCATCTCCAAAACTCTAGTGAATCAAAAGAAACTCATGACATTATTATTACATGAGAAAAGAAGCTAAGGAGTTTGTATGAAGAAGGCATCGGGAGGGCAGGTGACCAAATCCCCTGTCCCATGTTGCTTCTGGGAGCAGGTCCCGCTCACTCCCTGACCATGGCTCTGCTGCCTGCAGCTGTCCCTGCCTGCAGCTGGGTCTCTGTCCCCACGCCTCCTGCCTGCAGGTCACAGCCCCCATCCCACCCGCTGGGTGCTCAGCTCTGCCCTGCAGACACCTCCTGGCAGCAGGGCTCTGCCCAGGGGCAGCTCGCTGGGGACACGTCCTAGAGACCAGGTCACACAGACCCTGCTGACTCTGCACGTGTGGTGGTGGAGCTTTCTATGGGCTGAGGGGAAGGGAAAGATCCTTGTAACCTCTCAGCCATCATGGAGTCTCGGCCTCTTCTTGGAATTAAAAGCATATGTTTCTATTACCACTGAAGCAAGTAGAGAAGCCTGAAAACTCAGGAGGCTCAGGAAATCCGTCACTGAAGCTGAAATCCCCTACCTTTTCGCGGCTGTTGCAAAGTCTCCTTGGATACATCCTGGTTGTGCTGTGGATCTGAGCAGGTTGTCCCAGGCTGCAGCCTCCTTCCCATGAATGAATATACAATTGAATATGACAATGAATATACTGTGAGTCATTTGTGGAGACAGATGAGAAGTTTACCACCAGTGAAAAATGCCAATGAAATCACTTTGTTCAGTGCAACTTCCAGATCCTGGTTTCTCATGCTGTAGATGAAGGGGTTCACTGCTGGGGGCACCACCGGGTACAGAATTGCCACAACCAGGTCTAGAGATGTGGAGGAGATGGAGGGGGGCTTCAAGTAGGTAAACATGACAGTGCTGATAAAGAGAGAGACCACAGCCAGGTGAGGGAGGCACATGGAGAAGGCTTTGTGCCGTCCCTGCTCAGAAGGCATCCTCAGCACGGCCCTGATGATCTGAACATAGGAGAGCACAATGAATACAAAACACCCAAAGTCGATGAAAACATTACCCACAAGAACCCAAACTTCACTGAGGAAGGACTGTGAACAGGAGAGCTTGAGGATCTGGGGGATTTCACAGAAGAACTGGTCCACAGCATTGCCTTGGCAGAGGGGCGGGGAAAATGTATTGGCAGTGTGCAGCAGAGCATAGAGAACCCCACTGCCCCAGGCAGCTGCTGCCATCTGGGCACAAGCTCTGCTGCCCAGGAGGCTCCCGTAGTGCAGGGGCTTGCAGATGGCAATGTAGCGGTCATAGGCCATGATGGTGAGAAGATAATACTCTGCTGAAAACAGGAAGACGAACAGAAAGACCTGTGCAGCACACCCTGAGTAGGAAATGGCCCTGGTGTCCCAGAGGGAATTGGCCATGGCTTTGGGGAGAGTGGTGGAGATGCAGCCCAGGTCGAGGAGGGCGAGGTTGAGGAGGAAGAAATACATGGGGGTGTGGAGGTGGTGGTCGCAGGCTACGGCGGTGAGGATGAGGCCGTTGCCCAGGAGGGCAGCCAGGTAGATGCCCAGGAAGAGCGCGAAGTGCAGGAGCTGCAGCTCCCGTGTGTCCGCGAATGGCAGGAGGAGGAACTCGGTGATGGAGCTGCTGTTAGACATGTGCTGCACCTGAACATCAGTACCTGCTGAAGAAATAAAAGACAGTGACAAATTCTGCAGCATTTCTGAATGGCTGAGAGGCCTGAGAGGTAAAGAGATTCTCTGCAGTTTGGTGTAGGGCGATGGGAGCTAGCTAGGTTTGATCCCAACTGCCCTGAGGTTGTAGCTTTTACAGATAGAGGGCCATCACAATCCCAGGTTACCCTGGCAGCCAGACACTGATAAGAGCAGAGGAACCCACTGTCCATCCCTCAGTGACCAGCCTTTCTTAAGGTACCTAAGCAAGGTCTCAGCATCACACTTCTAGCCAAGGACACCTGTCATTCATTTCTCAAGCCCAACAGCGTGTGCTTCCCTGTAGCATCTCCACTACTACATGTGGCTTTCAGATAATGCAATCATAGTATGGGAGAGACTTCTACCCTGCAGGGCAGCTCACTGCTCAAGAGGACACCCCAAGTGTCCTAATGACAGTTTCTCATTAAGAGAAAGTCAGCTCCTTCCCCAGCCTCACAGAATGCATTGCCCACACACCGGGCTGTTGCTCTCAGCCCCCCTGCACCACAGAGGGAAATGGGCACATGGCTGGAGAGGTGCACCTCTGCTCTGCCGGAGCTGTGGCTGCAGAGGACGTGCTTCATGCCTTGGACCCATGGCTGTGAGGGCAGAGGCTTTTCTGTGTGGGAGAAGAGGCAAGGGAGCTTGTTCACAGGAAAGTGCCTTCATTGAAGGGAATAATACAGTTTTCTGATGAATTCTCCCTCCCACATTTCTGGCTTTACTTTCCTCTCATTCCCTGATCCCGTCCCTCCTGCCTTAACATTTTACTCCAGAAAACCGTTTCCTTGTCTCATGTTGTTTCCCTGTCTGTGCTCACAGACTCATGCTAAACTCCATGCAGTAACGTTTGCTTTTCAGACAACTGCCTGTTTGTCTGACAGCGCCTAGATGCCTGTATATCTTTGCAGGTAGAAAAGGACCTGTCAGAAAGCTCTGACAGGTTCAGCAAAGTTGATGCTGTTACTTTCGATAGGAAGAGCAGAGGTTGCAGGCATTCTCAGGGCTTGCTCACAAACATACTGATCATAAAAGTTACAGTTCAGGAGTCTCGGCAATATGCTCATAATTGCTCACAACTGACAAAATTTCTCAGGTCTCCTTTTCCATTTCTCCCTGTTCCCACCCCTCCCGTCCATCCCCCGGTCAAGTACAGTAGGTAACTGAAAATACGGTAGAAAATCCCTGCTTTGACCTTTCTTCTGAAAAAAATGCTTGGGAAATGCCCTTGCAGTGCTGTGGAGCCGTGAGCAGGCTGCCCCAGGCAGCAACCCCCGGCCAGCAGCAGGACCCTGCCCTGCCGGGGGGGCTCCTTCCACCCGCAGCTTCTCCCCGCAGCGCCCTGGGCAGCTCCCCGGGCAGGCTGAGTGCTGAGCCTGGCAGGCGGCAGAGGCCCTGCCCCGGCACACAGCCCCTGGGGCACAGCAGGGACCCTGCTCTGCACCACAGCCCTGGGCACCCCTGCCTGCACGCGCGGCTTCTCCTTCCTCCAGGAGCTGCGGCTGCATTGCCCTCCAGCCAGAGACTTACCGGGGTCAGGGCTGGCAAGTGTTCTCCCCCAGCGAGCTCTGTGCATCCTGCCACTTCTGCCTGCCTTTACCCACTCTGTCTCTGCAGGCAGTGCCCCCAGCCCTGCTGCGCTGGGCAGAGGAGCTGCTCCTGGGCAGAGCTGGCTCTCTGCAGCGCTGCCCGCTTGCCAGGAGCTCCCCTTGGGCCCAGGAGCCCGGCCCAGCTCAGCAGCACAGGCCCAGCCCAAGGCCTCCCTTGCTCTGCCCCCACCAGGCTCCCTGCCCATGGCCCTGGGGCTGCAGGGGAACCTGCTGGGAAACAGCCTCAAGGGATCCCTGGGCTTCCCTCCCTCCCCTGGGCATACACACTTGGCAGCAGGCTCATTTCACCTAACAGAAAACCAATTAAGTGTAACAATCACATCTTCTTGTCCCACTATCAGTTTGGGCATCCAGACAAAGTCAGGAAATCATCTTCTTTATCCCCTGTTCAGGGAAGGGGTTCTGCAGAGTCAGTTAAGACATCTCATGATGGATTTTAGGACTGGGACCAAAAGGGGGCTCAGCTCACACCCATGCCTGCCCCAGACCCACAGGACCTGGGATTCCTCTGCCCTCCCTTTAATGTACACCACATGGGCACCTGCAGGTGAGCTCCTTGTCTCAGCTCCAACATCATTAATGGAGATGGAGGAAATCAGGGGGCTGCAAACACCTGGTGACATGTCAGGGGGCAGAGGGACGTGCAGGTATCTGCAAGCTCTCATGGAGGAACCCTGAGGGACTGGGCAGCACCTGGGGGCATCCCCTTGGAGGCTGGTGGGGAATGCCTTTGGCCAGCTGAAGCGACAGCAAATGCACACATTTAGGACAACTAAACCTGTCCCTCCTCAGTAGGCTCAGGGCAGCCTGTAGAGGTATCCACCTGACCCAATGGAGAACTGTGCCACAGGGAGACCTGAGTCTCTCTCTCCCTCTTCTCCATCTGGTTTTCCCTCCATCTCCAGTGACTGTAACGGCACTTGTCTCACGGACATCCCTACATTGCCTAACCTCGTTCAGGGCAGCTGCTCCATGTAATAGCCAGTTCCAGGCCTGCAGTGCTACCTGCGATGCCAATGCTGCCCAGCACCACTGGAGCATGCAGCTGACACGGGCAGCACAGGACCCACAGGACAGCTCTGGCCATTCATAGCTGGTACTTAACGGGAACCCCGATGGCATCTCCAACAGATCTGGTGCTTATGAGCAAGTGACTGCTTCCCAGGGCTGCAGCAAGCCAAGGTCTGTCCCTCCTCTATCCAGTAGAGGCAGGCAGTGCATGGATATGAGGCACATCACACCGGGGTTTCCACTTGTGTTTGCAAACACTGCTGCTGCTTCTTACCCCCATCCTTTACTCAGTCAAGACACAGCCCAGTGATTTTTTCTGTGTCCCTGGATCACAGGACGCCCATAGCCAAGGACTTTGGCAGCAGCCCCTTCTCCTGCCTGGAGATCAGCCCCAGCTCCAGCACTGGCCCTCAGGGCTGCACCAACACCACAAATGGCCCTCTGCTGTCAGGGCGCCACAGCCCAGGCCTGTTTCCTTCTGGCCTCAGGAACACCAGGGCGTGCTCTGCTTCGGGCCCCTCATTTCATCCTCCCATGGCCATCTGCCATCCACGGCAGCAGGTCTCTGCTGTGAAGGAAAGCCTCTGCATGCCCATGCTTGGGCACAAGATCTGGGACAAGACTGAGTTTGGCCCTTGTGCCACAGCTGAGGTGCTGCAGCCCAGATGTGCCCCAATGCCCTCAGCGTGGGGCACAGGCAGGAGGAGCTGGATCCCCGCCTGCTGTCACAGGGCTGGGACATGGATGGAAGAGCTGCTGAGGTGTGGGGGGACAGGTCCCTCAGCTTGGGGTGCTGTGCTGGATGGGTGCAGATTCTTCAGAAGAGACAGGTGGGGATGATCAACAGCGATTACGTTTGCCATTCCCTCGTGTACCACCTCTGCCTCCTGCATGGCAGACCAGGGGATGTTGCTGAGGCCTTCTCAGAGCACAGAGCCTTGTGGGATGTCCAGGGAGGAAGGCCCTGGCACGCACTGCAATTCCATCCATATAACACATCCTACTTCTCCAAGTGAGGGACATGCAGTGGAGTTCAGGCACGGTGAGGGGCTGCTGCAACCCAGGTGCCTTCGCTCCCATCTTTTGAAAAAAGCCCAGGCCCAGAACAAGCCTCAAACCCCACCTTCCTGGAAGGGCTTCCAATATCAGAGGTGTGTTGGTGCAGGAGGACAGCGGTGAGTTCTCCAGCGCTCCACTTCCTATATCCAATGGCCCTTGTCACCATTTGGAGATGTTCCTGGTGGATTTGTCAGGATCCTGTGGAAAAGAACTGGGCAGAAGAGAGGTGACAGTTTCTCAGGACAAGAAGGGAAATCTCTCGTCTCTCTCCCAAGCTGTGCCATCTCCTTGCTGCTGACCTCATAGGCCTTCAAATGACACGTGCTGATGTCACAGGCGGATGCACTGCATCACCAGGATATCGTCACTGGAGCAGCGGCAGTGCCGGCACTTCCCTGCAAGGCCTGGTCCCTGCTGGGCACTGCTTGGGTGCTCCCCACCGCTGTCCTTCTGTGGCCAGGAGTGGGGGCAGCAGGCAGCAAGGTTGCACTGGGCGACCCTCGCTGACGGGCGGAGGAGCAGGGGCACCTTGCAGAGCAGTTGTGGTTGAGGAGCCAGGGTGGGCATCCCTTGTCGTGAGCTGAGGGCCAGCAGCAAGCGAGATGGAGGGCTGCTGGAGGGTGACCACCACCTCCGAACTGACTTCCATGTTCCCAGTGCTCCTGCAGCTCTCCTCCAAAGGTGAGGGTGTCAGGAGCCCCTTCCCAAGGGCTGGAACAGGGGCTGTCAGCTGTCCAGAGCTCCAAGTCCAGGGCTTCGGGAGGAGGCTGGATAGGGCTGATGGCTGCTGCAAGAGCCCTGCCTGAGGGTCCTTCTGGGCTCAGGGGACAATGTGGCAGTCAGGATTCCTGGGTCCTGATGCTAGGGCTGCCCTGTGCCCCAGGGCTCCTCTGGCCATGGCTCAGACTTCTCCTGATGGGGACAATCCAGGGCCAGGTTTCCCTGGGAGCTGGTGCCTCTTTGAGATTTGGCTCTGGGAGGAAAGACCTCTGGTGTCCCAGAGCCTGGTGTGGCCTGCAGCTCCCCCAGGCCTCTTAGGGATGTGCCAGAAATGCCTGTGTTGGAAATCAAGCCTTCCTCTTCTACTGCTGTCCTTCAGGGGAACCTCTGTTCCTTCTCTTCTGTGCAGCCAGGCTGGAAGAGCATGTCCTGGGTGTTGAGATGCCATCCCTGGGTGGCCACAGTCCTGGTGCTGAACCCTTTCCATGTCCATTACTGTGGTGGTGTTATCCAGCTACGCAGGTGAACTCCACGGCAACTGCTCTTTCACTTCCAACCTACAGGACCTGTGGGAACAGTGTGAAGCTGAGGCAGGGGAAGTTTAGGCTGGACATTGGGAAGGGGTTCTTCACCGAGAGGGTGGTCACACACTGGAACAGGCTCCCCAGTGAAGTAGTCACTGCACCAAGCCTGTCTGAATTTAAGAAGAGATTGGACTGGGCACTTAGTCACATGGTCTAAACTTTTGGGCAGACCTGTGCGGTGTCAGGAGTTGGACTTGATGATTCTTATGGGTCCCTTCCAACTCGGGATATTCTATGATTCTATGATTCTATGATTCTATGATTCTACAAGGAAAAGGGAGAGAAAATATGATGAAAAGACCTCAGGGGTTGAGGCAGAGCACGAAGTCACCCACCAAATACCATCATGGGCATCAATTATCATCATGGGCAAGACAGACTTAGCATAGGTAGATTAATAGAATTTATTGCCTATTACCAGTGGACTACAACCATCAGGAACCACAAGCAAACTAAAAACACCATTCCCCCCATCCAGCCTCTTGTAACTCCTTCCCCTGAGTGGTGCAGGGGAATGGGGATTGCAGTCAGTCCATGACACTTGTCTCCACCGCTCCTTGACAATCCATCTGTTGTGGTTTAACCCGGCTGGCAGCTAAACACCACACAGCCGTTCGCTCACCCTCTCCCTCCCTCTCTGGGATGGGGGAGAGAAACGGGAAAGTGAAGCCGGTGAGTTGAGATAAAGACAGTTTATTAAGACAGGAATATAATAATAACAATAATAATAATAATAGTGATAATGATAATAGTATTAATAATAATAATGTGTAAGAAAACAAGTGATGCACAATGCAATTGCTCACCACCCGCTGACCGATGCCCAGCCTATCCCCGAGCAGCCGGCCCCCCCACCCCGGCCAGCCACCCCTATATATTGTTTAGCATGACGTCAGATGGTATGGAATACCCCTTTGGCCAGTTTGGGTCAGCTGTCCTGGGTCTGTCCCCTCCCAGCTCCTGCTGCACCCCCAGCCTGCTCGCTGGCAGGACAGAGCGAGAAGCCGAAAAGTCCTTGGCCTGGTGTAAACACTGCTCTGCGACAATTAAAACATCAGGATGTTATCAGCGCTCTTCTCATCCTAATCCAAAACATAGCACCCTACCAGCTACTATGAGGGAAAATTAACTCTGTCCTAACTGGAACCAGGACACCATCTCTGCCCTCTCTGGGTCTCTCCTGTGGGATGCCCTCCTTCCTGAATGGGTCCTGCGTGGGGCCCAAAGGGTTGAGATAATAACAGATATGACCAGATCATGTTAAAATAAAATGGTTACAAGCATTATATCTGCTTCATAGCTGCTGACCACAAGGTCTATTTTTTTATTTATTTTTTAATCTCGGTGTAGTAGTTGTGTTTCGCCTCAGAATTCTGTTAGATAGCACATTACGTACTCGGTGTATTCCCTGTTGTGCTGGGGGCTTGCTGGGGGCTGATTTATGGTTATTAGTTTACTCTACTGGGTAACGCTACCACATGTTATGACGAAATTGCTGGTCATGAGACTAATCTGGTAGTTGTACTCAGCATTGCTGTCACCTCCATACTTGAGGAACCTTCTCTCGGAAACTATTCATAATTAACAGTCTTTACCTTTTCTCCTCGGGGAGCCAATCTATGGGGAGAGATGAGAGGGGACACTTCTTCTCCCTACTTCTTCCCCCTCCCTTTCTCCTTCACCTCCCCCTTTCTCCTCCAGGCTAGATACAATAGCTCTTCAAAACTCTGAATATCCTTGGGATGTTCAAACCAACTTCTTCTTACTCTTATTTCTCCTGAATGTGTTTCAGGTTTTGTTTAAGGTTAGGGTAACCTATTTCTAGAATGCCACACAGTGATGTGCCTTGAGGCAGGATAATTATGAGTGGCAGGGAGTGTGGGAGGATATGGGCAGGCACCTAGAACTGTAGACACCTGCAATGCTTTGTTACTTCACCCATGAACAAGGGCAGAATCCTAAAAAAAATAATCACAGAATGCTTGAAAAAGGAGTGTCATCACCCTGGCAATTCCAAAGAGACAGAAATCACTGCAATGTGCTGGGGCTTGGCCTTTGCTTACTGAATTGCAATCTACACAACTCCAATCCCTGTGACTGGGCCAAAGAACCAACCTGTGCCTGTATCAGTCATACGTATATGTGAGAAAAAAACAAAATCAGCTTGTTTAGCAAGGAAAGAAGCTCCTACTCATACAGGGAAGGAGGAAGAAGAAGATGAGGCAGGCTACTCCCAAATAGGGCCGTCAGAGGAACACGTGGATGAAGAGTGAGATAACATAAAATCATCAGTAAGCACTTGATCACTGTTCCTTGGAGAGCTGTGAGATGTGCAAAAAGATTTCAGCCATCATGTAGGCCAGCACATTGTCACCTCGCTGATCTGATACTGGGATAACAGGGCCAGTAGCCTGGAATTAGAGGGCGGGGAAGCCAAGCAGCTGGGATCCCTCCCCAGGGAAGGGGGCATTGACAAAGCAGTTGGAAAGCGGGCGCAAACCCTCACTCTCTTGAGGCAACTCCTGTCAGGCCTAAAGGAAAGGTATCCCTTCAAGGAAGATGTTGTATGCCACCCAGGCAAATAGACCACCAGGGAGAGAGGCAGCCCATATCTGGTGGAATTGGCCATGCTGGAGGTGATTTATGGTGATTTATGCACATTAAACAATTTTCTACCTTGTCTGGTCCCTCACAGGATCCTTCAGTTGTGGGGTTGCTCAGGGTCGAATTGCCATTAGCAATCCAAATGGTGCACCAGTGGCAATATGGCACTATCCGAGACTCCCTGATTACCACATATATGCTGCTTCATTACTGGAGAGCCAAGGACTGATCAGCAAAATTTGTTCACCCTTTAATAATCCCATAGCGTCAGTGCAAACATCTAGTGGAGAGCTGCAACTAACAGTGGAGTACTGTGTCTAGAATGAAGTCACACCAAATTCAATAGGTCATCTATAGTCTTCTCTCCTTACAGTCTTAGCTCTAAGAGCAGTTAAATGATCCCTTACAGTATCTGAATGCTGCTGTCCGATCCCTTCCTGGGATCATAAGGAACCAGTGCCTCCTGGCCAGAACACTCTCCCTGTACCCGTGGATGCACGCCCTAAGGTCCCATGAACTGTTAAGGGTGTAGTTTGCAAAGTAACCACTGATTTTGTCCCCACCCACCACCTGTTGTACCCCTGCAGAGTCCTGCCTCAAGGCACAAAGGGCAGGGAGACCTTGCTGGTGAGAGATGAGGCCCTGTGGAGATGTCTGAGACACAACAGCCATTACAGCCAAGGGTCGTGTAGAAGAGAAAGGAAAAAGAGAATATTTCAAAGAGAACAGAACAGTTAAAAGAGAACAGAATAGGTTTAGCTCTCCCTGTGGCACGACTCCTTTTGCTCTGCTGACAGCCTCTGCAGGCTGCCCTGCATATAAGGAGTAGGGACAGGTTCAGTTGTCCTACATGTGGCATCTGCTGCCATTTCAGTTACCCAAAGGACATATGCCTCCAGCTGACTCGCAGAGGATCTACCACAGATTTCACCAGATGTTTGCATCTGAACAGCTCCTGCCTGTCCTCCATCTCCACTAAGGAACTATTTTGGCTCAGTAATTCGCATTAAGCTGCCTATGTTGTGGACACCTGAACTGAGGCCAGAGGAATCCCAGGTCCTGCGGGTCTGTGGCAGACATGGGGGGGAGCTGAGACCTTCTTCCAGCCCCAGGAATAACAAGCAGCATGAGATACCTCGACTGACTCTGCTGAATTCCTTCCTCAAGTGGGGATGAAGGAGATCAGTCCCTGACCATGACTTCATGTCCTAACTGATACTGGGACATGAAGAAGTTATTATTACTAATTCACTTTCTGCTAGGAGAAAAGACCCTGGTGTGAAGAAGTGTGTGTGCCCAGGGGAGGGAGGGAAGCCCAGGGATCCCTTGAGGCTGTTTCCCAGCAGGTTCCCCTGCAGCCCCAGGGCCATGTGCAGGGAGCCTGGTGGGGGGCAGAGCAAGGGAGGCCTTGGGCTGGGCCTGTGCTGCTGAGCTGGGCCGGGCTCCTGGGCCCAAGGGGAGCTCCTGGCAAGCGGGCAGCGCTGCAGAGAGCCAGTTCTGCCCAGGAGCAGCTCCTGTGCCCAGCGCAGCAGGGCTGGGGGCACTGCCTGCAGAGACAGAGTGGGTAAAGGCAGGCAGAAGTGGCAGGATGCACAGAGCTCGCTGGGGGAGAACACTTGCCAGCCCTGACCCCGGTAAGTCTCTGGCTGGAGGGCAATGCAGCCGCAGCTCCTGGAGGAAGGAGAAGCCGCGCGTGCAGGCAGGGGTGCCCAGGGCTGTGGTGCAGAGCAGGGTCCCTGCTGTGCCCCAGGGGCTGTGTGCCGGGGCAGGGCCTCTGCCGCCTGCCAGGCTCAGCACTCAGCCTGCGCGGGGAGCTGCCCAGGGCGCTGCGGGGAGAAGCTGCGGGTGGAAGGAGCCCCCCCGGCAGGGCAGGGTCCTGCTGCTGGCGGGAGGCTGCTGCCTGGGGCAGCCTGCTCACAGCTCCACAGCACTGCAAGGGCATTTCCCAAGCATTTTTTTCAGAAGAAAGGTCAAAGCAGGGATTTTCTACCGTATTTTCAGTTACCTACTCTACTTGATGGGGGGAGGGACGGGAGGGGTGGGAGCAGGGAGAAATGGAAAAGGAGACCTGAGCAGTTTTGTCAGTTGTGAGCAATTATGAGCATATTGCCGAGACTCCTGAACTGTAACTTTTATGATCAGTATGTTTGTGAGCAAGCCCTGAGAATGCCTGCAACCTCTGCTCTTCCTATCGAAAGCAACAGCATCAACTTTGCTGAACCTGTCAGAGCTTTCTGACAGGTCCTTTTCTACCTGCAAAGATATACAGGCATCTAGGCGCTGTCAGACAAACAGGCAGTTGTCTGAAAAGCAAACGTTACTGCATGGAGTTTAGCATGAGTCTGTGAGCACAGACAGGGAAACAATATGAGACAAGGAAACGGTTTTCTGGAGTAAAATGTTAAGGCAGGAGGGACGGGATCAGGGAATGAGAGGAAAGTAAAGCCAGAAATGTGGGAGGGAGAATTCATCAGAAAACTGTATTATTCCCTTCAATGAAGGCACTTTCCTGTGAACAAGCTCCCTTGCCTCTTCTCCCACACAGAAAAGCCTCTGCCCTCACAGCCATGGGTCCAAGGCATGAAGCACGTCCTCTGCAGCCACAGCTCCGGCAGAGCAGAGGTGCACCTCTCCAGCCATGTGCCCATTTCCCTCTGTGGTGCAGGGGGGCTGAGAGCAACAGCCCGGTGTGTGGGCAACGCATTCTGTGAGGCTGGGGAAGGAGTTGACTTTCTCTTAATGAGAAACTGTCATTAGGACACTTGGGGTGTCCTCTTGAGCAGTGAGCTGCCCTGCAGGGTAGAAGTCTCTCCCATACTATGATTGCATTATCTGAAAGCCACATGTAGTAGTGGAGATGCTACAGGGAAGCACACGCTGTTGGGCTTGAGAAATGAATGACAGGTGTCCTTGGCTAGAAGTGTGATGCTGAGACCTTGCTTAGGTACCTTAAGAAAGGCTGCTCGCTGAGGGATGGACAGTGGGTTCCTTTTCTCTTATCAGTGTCTGGCTTCCAGGTTAACCTGGGATTGTGATGGCCCTCCATCAGCAAAAGCTACAACCTCAGGGCAGTTGGGATCAAGCCCAGCTAGCTCCCATCGCCCTACACCAAACTGCAGAGAATCTCTTTACCTCTCAGGCCTCTCAGCCATTCAGAAATGCTGCAGAATTTGTCACTGTCTTTTATTTCTTCAGCAGGTACTGATGTTCAGGAGCAGCACATGTCCAACAGCAGCTCCATCACCGAGTTCCTCCTCCTGCCATTCGCAGACACACGGGAGCTGCAGCTCCTGCACTTCGCGCTCGTCCTGGCCATCTACCTGGCTGCCCTCCTGGGCAACGGCCTCATCCTCACCGCCGTAGCCTGCGACCACCGCCTCCACACCCCCATGTACTTCTTCCTCCTCAACCTCGCCCTCCTCGACCTCGGCTGCATCTCCACCACTCTCCCTAAAGCCATGGCCAATTCCCTCTGGGACACCAGGGCCATCTCCTATGCAGGATGTGTTGCACAGGTCTTTCTGACTGTCTTCTTGTTTTCAGCAGAGTATTCTCTTCTCACCATCATGTCCTATGACCGCTATGTTGCCATCTGCAAGCCCCTGCACTACAGGACCCTCCTGGGCAGCAGAGCTTGTGCCCAGATGGCAGCAGCTGCCTGGGGCAGTGGGGTTCTCTATGCTCTGCTGCACACTGCCAATACATTTTCCCTGCCCCTCTGCCAAGGCAATGCTGTGGACCAGTTCTTCTGTGAAATCCCCCAGATCCTCAAGCTCTCCTGCTCACAGTCCTTCCTCAGTGAAGTTTGGGTTCTTGTGGGTAATGTTTTCATCGACTTTGGGTGTTTTGTATTCATTGTGCTCTCCTATGTTCAGATCATCAGGGCCGTGCTGAGGATGCCCTCTGAGCAGGGACGGCACAAAGCCTTCTCCATGTGCCTCCCTCACCTGGCTGTGGTCTCTCTCTTTATCAGCACTGTCATGTTTACCTACCTGAAGCCCCCCTCCATCTCCTCCACATCCCTAGACCTGGTTGTGGCAATTCTGTACTCGGTGGTGCCCCCAGCAGTGAACCCCTTCATCTACAGCATGAGGAACCAGGAGCTGAAAGTTGCACTGAACAAAGTGATTTCATTGACATTTTTCACTGGTGGTAAACTTCTCATCTGTCTCCACAAATGACTCACAGTATATTCATTGTATATTCAGTACATTCCTGTGTGTTGTATTATTATTATTATTGTTATTATTATATTATATTATTTTTGTTGTTGTTGTTAAGTACCATTGTGATGTTCCTACACACATTTGGCTTCGTCTCATTTCATCTGAAACATCAACCTGCTCTCTTTCTCTGTAGCCCCTATAAAATATGTGTGCCACTGGGACTGAGCTGACTCTCCCATAGTGTCTGTTTGATATCTCGGCTTCTACAGGCAAATGAGATGTTTGCAGTCTCCATGGAGGAAATGTGGACCCAGTGGGCAAGGGAAGGTGGGTCTGGAAAAGGATTCATGTCATCCTCAGGCACAAAGGCATGGCACAAAGCTGCACCAGGGGAGCTTCAGACTGGACATTAGGAAAAATTTCCTTACCATGAGGGTGGTCAGACAGTAAACACTATCCCCACACCCACAGGGCCCTCAAGCCAGGTGTGTCAGGGCACAGATTCAGCCCAGCTTGTAGCATGAACAAAAAGGAGGAACTGCCCAAGAAAGCTACCACCAGCCCCCGCCCCTCACAGTTCCCAGCACCAGCCTTCCACCACGGTTTGTGGAGGGCCGACTGCTGAAATGTGAGCACCTCCATCCTCCTGCTGGGCTCAGGGCCTGTACCGGGGGAACGGCCAGCCCAGCCTGGTTCCTCTCCGGGCCCAGAGCCCAGCCAGCCCCAGGGCAGGACTGTCTGCGAACGCCTGTGTGGGACATGCTGGGGCTGGGACAAGGCTGGGTGAAGGGGGGGAGGCTGCTAAAGCAGAAGGGCAGTGGGGGGCTGGGGCAGTGAGGGCTGGCAGGGGGCTGTGCTGGGGGAATATTTCCTTATGGACAGGGTGAGAGAATACAATTAAACAACTCGTGGGTTGAGGTAAGGGGCAGGAAACCGTTCACAATTACTGTCACAGCAAGACAGACTTGGCTTGGGGAGAATTAATGTCATTTAATGCGAATTAATAAGAGTCTAGAGCAGTGACAACTAAGAGCCAACAAAAAACAACTTCACCCCCCACTGCACTTCCTTAACCTCCTCCCCGCCGAGTGATGCATGGGGATGAGGAATGAGGGTTGTGGTCAGTCCATAACACTTCATCTCCATCCTCACCCTCTTCCGCTGCTCCAGGGTAGGGCAGGGTGGGGTCTCTCCCTCCCATGGGATGCAGTTCTTCCCAAACCGATCCAAGATGACTTTTCCACAGACTGCAGTTCTTAAGATGTTATCCAACATGGATCCGTACAAAGCTGGGGAAAGTCCTTCGGAAGTGGTCCGCTCCAGTGTCAGCTCCTCCATATGGGCTGCAGCTCCCGCCAGAAATCTTGGTCCCGTGTGGGCTCCTCTCCAATGGCTGCAGCCTCCTTCAGGCCACATCCACCTGCTCCACATGGGCTCCTCCACGGGCTGCAGGGGAACTTCTGCTCTGGCGCCTGGAGCACCTCCTGCCCTCCTTCTGCACTGACCTTGGTGTCTGCAGGGCTGCTTCTCTCACATTTTCTCACTCCTCTGCCAGCTGCTGCTGCACAGAGTATTTTGACACTTTCAAAAAAATTTATCACAGAGGCACAACCAGCATCGCTCATTGGCTCAGCTTTTGGCCAGCAGCCGGCAGGTTCCTTTTCAAGCTGGAGGAACTGGCTCTGATCTGAACTGGGGCAGCTTGTCCTTAAACAAGGGAAATGCCCTTGCAGGATAGGCAGCTTTGAAGTAGCAGGTCCCACCATTGCATCCTGGGAACTGTACATTACTAATTATAACTAGAAAAGAGAAAAGGCAATAAGGAGGAAGCTTGTGCCATTTGAACCACGTGGTCTGCCTGATGTGATTCACAGGATCACCTAGAGAAACAGATGAGAAGGTAAAGAATGCACAGAGGTATGTTTGGCCATGTCCATGCCTTGTGCACACATCTGTGTGTGTATGAGATGGTGTTTGTGTGCTTGTGCATACACTTGTGTGTATTTGCCTGTGTGCAGAACAGGGCTGAGACTTCTGGGGCAATGTCTCCAGGCTCCTGATGCAAGAAGAAGCTGGGCCTGATTTCAGGACTGAGGGTCATTTCTTGAGGGCCCCACAGACACAGAGAAGGTGAAAGGGGCCTTAACATATTAGTAATACACTCCCTTTTCCTGGGCGGCATGCAGAGGCATCCAGCCATGGACAGGCCCAAGGAGAGGGCTCGTCCTTCGTGTGGTCGCAGCTGCACTCCAGTCCCTGGGGTGGACCCGAGCTGAGGACTTGCTGAGGACTTTTGGGCTCAGGTTCAGCACACAGGTTGGAGGAGACTGTCACATGGACGTGTGCTAGACTCAGACTGAGGAACAGAAGCAAACTGGTATGGCTGCTGTGTCGTGCTTCCATCCCTAGAAGCCCTGGCACAGGGCCCCAGACTTGGCTTCCGATGCCACCCTTCAGGAAAGATTATGGAGTTATGAGATGCAGAGCAGAGGACACCAGTCCTTCTTCAGCCACTTCCCAACCTAGTGCAGCACCAGGAAAACTGGATTTCTGGCTCATCTACCCTAAGTCATGAGCATGCATTGGGGTACCCACAGTCCAGACCTTGTCTTGATTAGGTGAACACCAGTATTTGAGACAACTTCCAGCCAAGGTCAGCTCCCATCTGATCTCTCCCCATCCCTCCTCTCACCTCTCCAGATGTCTCTGGCCACCTCCCCATGCTCCCCACAGGGCCCTGAGCTGGTGGTGCTCTGAGCAGACCAAGCAGGCTGTGGTGCCCAAGAGGTGACCGCACGCTGGCTGAGCTGCACACGGCGGGAAGTAGACCCAGATGGGTTGGGATCACTGTTGCTAATCCTGCTTTTTATGGTGTGTAGTTCTGGCAGGTGCTCAGAAAGAGCAAGGGACATTGCCAAGGACCTAGGGGGTTTCCAGGTGTCTTTCTAAATCCAGCTGGTGGTACTTTGTGAGGGTGACAGGAATCCCTCTCCATCCTCCCTTCCCTGTGCGTGCTGGTTCTTCACTGAATTGCACAGGAACTGCGATGCTCTCCTTTGCCTGAGGACATCTAAATTTCACACTACCCCTTTTGGTGACAAGCTCTCGTGCATTTTCTCTCTTTGTAAGACTCCAGTCCTTGCCCACCTTGACAACATGCTGCCCACGGAGAACACCTGGGCTCTCCACACAGCTCCACATTCATGTCCTGGAAGCTGTCCTCTGCCCAGCCCCATGAGGGACAGTCATGGCTATGTACCTCAGTGACCATTCACCATTTCTGCTGTCATCAGACACCAACAGGGTGCTCCTAAATCCCACCCACAATCTCTCACAGCTCACAGTACGGCAATGAGCTTTTCCTCTCCCAGATCCATGCAGCAACAGGCCTTTTGGGGAGCAGCTGCACAGCTCTGATCTTGGCACCAGCTTTGAAAAAAGAGCCAAGTCTTCAGGCAATGCACTCTGGAGATGCTTTTTTTTTTTTCTTTTCTTTTTTTTTTTTTTCTTTTCTCAAAAGCTATGTAAGAGTGAGCTCTGACCTATTGTTAGACATATGTTTATCGAACCTCAAGAGTAAACAGAGTAATGTAATTCCTCAGGAGAAGTAGGATAGTTTTCTAAGAGTGTAAAAAATGCAAATGATACCAAAGTTAACAATTACAATAATGATATGAAAGAAGGACCAGGCCTGCACGGAGATACTAAGTTAAGTCATTTCTGGAAAAAGAAGGGAAATTTTTCACTATTGAGAAATATCCATAAAATCACTTTCCTAATGTCACCCTTGAGCTCCTGGTTCTTTATGCTGTAGATGAAGGGGTTCAGTGTTGGAGGCACCACGGAGTACAGAACTGCTACCACCAGGTTCAGGGATGGAGAAGAGATGGAGGGGGGCTTCAGGTAGGCAAAAAAGCCAGTGCTGAGAAAGAGGGAGACCACAGTGAGGTGGGGGAGGCACGTGGAAAAGGCTTTGTGCCGTCCCTGCTCAGACGGCATCCTCAGCACGGCCCTGATGATCTGAACATAGGACAGTATGATGAAAACAAAACAGACAAATGCTAAACAGAAACCAGCCAGTAGAAGCCAAACTTCCTTCAGGTAGGAGTCTGTGCAGGAGAGCTTGAGGATCTGGGGGATTTCACAGAAGAACTGGTCCAGGATATTTCCTCCACAGACTGGCAGTGAAAATGAACTGGCAGTGTGCATCAGAGCATAGAGAACCCCACTGCCCCAGGCAGCTGCTGCCATCTGGGCACAAGCTCTGCTGCCCAGGAGGGTCCCGTAGTGCAGGGGCTTGCAGATGGCAACGTAGCGGTCATAGGCCATGATGGTGAGAAGAGAATACTCTGCTGAAAACAGGAAGACGAACAGAAAGACCTGTGCAGCACACCCTGAGTAGGAAATGGCCCTGGTGTCCCAGAGGGAATTGGCCATGGCTTTGGGCAGAGTGGTGGAGATGCAGCCCAGGTCGAGGAGGGCGAGGTTGAGGAGGAAGAAGTACATGGGGGTGTGGAGGCGGTGGTCGCAGGCTACGGCGGTGAGGATGAGGCCGTTGCCCAGGAGGGCAGCCAGGTAGATGCCCAGGAAGAGCGCGAAGTGCAGGAGCTGCAGCTCCCGCGTGTCTGCGAATGGCAGGAGGAGGAACTCGGTGATGGAGCTACTGTTGGACATTTGATTCCTCTGGGCATGGAGACCTGTCTAAGAAAGAAAATGCAGCAAAATGTCAGGCTAGACTGTGTGAGCAAAATGTACTCCGTTTCTTCTTAAACCTCAGAAATGATGTTTCCCTTTAAGGAAGACCTCTGCAAGTGCCTTTCTAGGGCCCTGCTTGGTGGTGCCAGAGAGTGCTACTGGGAGCAGGTGACTATGGAAACCCTTTGCATTTCTGCTGCACTCCAGGTGAAATCTTGTGGGTCCTGCAAGGCAACAACTCTGTCCTTTAGATCAGAGCGAGGGAAGTAATCTGGGTATGGAGAGCTGTCTGAGGAGGAAAAAACAGGAAAACATTAGGACAGAAGTCTGTGATGAAACCTACTCCATTTCTTGTAGAAACCTCCCTGACTGCCTCTGCCCTTCCAGGAAGGCCTTTGCAGGTCCCTTTCATGAGCTGTGATTGGTGCTGACTGACGGTACCACCAGGATCAGAGGTGCTCTGGAGGAGGGAGTCCTGCCCTACAGAGTTAGGTAGATGACAACATGGGCTTTCCTCAGATAGAATACAGTTGAGCTATCAAAGAATTTTTCAGCATGACTGTCCCTCAGGGCAGAGTGGGGGCAGCTGGTGTATCCATCAGTCTTGGTCTCAGCTGCTCTGTACAGGCACCTCCGGAGGATGGTCACATTCAGCTGTTTCCCTGAAAATAACCTGGATACTGCTGAGAGCAGAGGAATCCAGGTTCAAAGGGCAGATCTCCAAACACCTCACTGATTTCATCATACCTGAGGAAGATCTCAGCTCTCTGCTCTTCACCACAGACACAGAGGGATCACAGCAGCTGCCCACATACAGCCATGCAGCAGCATTTCTATGGCCTTAGGACTGATGTGTCTTCTCCATGGAGCTGCTAGATAACACAGAGCTGCTAGGGCAGAGCTGTACCCTTGAGCATGGCAGCCTGCAGCCCAGCAGAAGCCCCATGTAAAGAGTCAAACATCCTTAGATGTGGTGTCCTGAAGGGAGAGTTCCTTCCTAGCCCAACACACCTTAGAGGCCCAAAAGTTAGGAGGGAACATGGATGCTTTTTGTTCATGCACATACCTGAGCGATAAGAACAACATTGTCACTGTTTGAGCTGCATATGAATTATGATCCCTAATGCAGCTGGAACAGTGACGATGTTGTTCCTATCAGTCACAAACACATGCTTTCTCAGCAGCAGCTTCATTCTCCTCTCTGGCTGGAGCTCTGGTTTGTGCTGGCTGAGCACTGTTTGGAGCAGCGGCCTCTGCCCATGAGCTCTCAAGGACTCTGCCCTGCTGTGCAGCAGTGTGTTCCTGGGAAAGGAACTGAACGTTCTGGGAAAGGAACGTTCTGAAACACATACTTTTGTTCAGATGTAGTGCATCTATAATAAAGAAAGGCGGTTCAACATCCTCCAGCAGGATAACCCCAGGGACACTGCTGGATCACCTTTAACCAGAGTGACCCGAACAGAGCCAGCTCATTTCCCGGCACTAGGCACTGCAGTGCCCTGAGACATTTTGACTAGAACAGCTTGGGCACTTTGCTCCCAGTGACACATCTCCAGAGCAGGACTCACTCAGCAGCACAGGCCCAGCCCAAGGCCTCCCTTGCTCTGCCCCCCACCAGGCTCCCTGCCCATGGCCCTGGGGCTGCAGGGGAACCTGCTGGGAAGCAGCCTCAAGGAATCCCTGGGGTTCCCTCCCTCACCTGGGCACACACACTTCTTCACACCAGGCTCATTTCTCCTTGCAGAAAACCAACTAAGTGTAACAATCACATCTTCTCTGAGAATTAGTTTGTTATGTCATGGACATGTCCACATGGCCTCATCTAACACCAGCAAGGTCTGCCTGCCTTTTATGCCCTGACACAGGACTCTGCCTGGGTGCAAGAGGTGCTGGGTGGGGATAAAATCACTGGTACTTTGCAAACTACATCCTTATAGTCTATGGGACAGTAGGGTTTGCACTGAAGAATTCTTGGTTGTGACCAGGAGGTGCTGGTTCATTATGATCCCAGGAGAAAGGCACTCTAGGTCTTGTGCAGGGACAGTTGGCATGTTACCCACCCCCTTGCACTGCATTGCCTGTGGCCCCACAAGTCAGATGGGCGATGGAACACCTCATTGCTGTGCTGACACATCTGTGGCAGGATGTTCAGGGTCATTTTTGGAACTGCACCTGAAACCCCCATCCCTAGAGAGCCTAAACACAATAGCAGGAGCAGCATGAATGGGTGGAGAAATGTGGGGAAATATCACGGTGCTCACTCTGTGGAAGACAAAGAGCCAGAGAAACCCCCCCCGAGAGCCTCACCCAGCTGTGCACAGCCCCCAGGGATGGGCACTGCTGGGCAGTCACTGGCATCCCCTCTGTCATGCAAGAGGAAAGGGGAGCGTGTCCGCAGAGATGCGCCTCTCCTCTTCTGGGGCTCTGGTTGCAGACATGGCAGCTAATGGCCGGGACACCATGATCAGCTCCACATGATCCAGCAGGGTTCGCTTGCAGCATAGTCCAGCTGACACAGGACCACGTGGATCTCTGTGCAGTACAGTCAGGGACGGTAGTCCTGCCTTCAGCATGCCACAGGTCTCCTGAAATGAGAGACTTGGTCAGGTTGTAAGAGAGAGCCCAGATTCATGCAGAAGAGGAGTTCAGGCACAGTGAGGGGCTGCTGCATCCCAGGTGCCTTCGCTCCCATCTTTTGAAAAAAGCCCAGGCCAAGGAGAAGCTGAAAACCCCACCTTCCTGGAAGGGCTCCAAACAAGAGGCATATTGGTGCAGGAACACAGTGGCGACTCCTCCAGCACTCCAC